>NC_134252.1:2725000-3027500 GCF_965152275.1 Natator depressus
CAATATTTACTAGTTAGTCACTCTTTTGTTTGGTTAAAGTGCCAAAAACTCTCCTCCCTGTAAAGCTGTTTTGGTTGTTTCTTTGACCGTCAATGTAACTGCACACAATAAAAACAGAAAACAGAACTCATTCTTAGCAAGTGAGCTGGCTCCTAGATATAGCTCTTTTTAAACAGCCTCTGGACTCAAAGGGTTAAAACAGGAGAGCAAGGCAGACTCCTCTCACCTCACCATGGTAACATTGCATTTGTAAGCTTGGAACAGCTCAGCCTAGAGTTCTGTCCTAAAGGAGTTAAATGATTTATTTACTGAGATTGCCTCTGAACTTTATAGTATGAAAATCCTAAGAATATAAATAATTCTCTCTCTCCCATTCCTTGTAGAAACTTGAAATAAGTTCTCAGATGCTTGACGGAGGCAACATTTCAAAGGAATTTAATTTACTGTGAGACAAGACTCCTGAAGATTACTCTGGTTCTAATGGAAAGAGTTACCTTTAAATGGAAGAGAGGGATTAACTCAGAAAGTGGCCCTGGCTGCACACTTACCTTATTGTTCGGACTTCTTGATTGGATGGGGGGAATCCACCTAAAGGAAACATATGCACAATGCCTCACATGGCTGATTGAGGAGAGCAGCTCAGGAAGTGGGCAGAAAATGAAAACGTGCCTGGCCCTGCGAGTGGAGAGTGCAGCAGAAGCCTGTTGCACATTGCAAAGAGAGCTATGGAGGCTCCTCTTTAGTAATAAGCCTGCGAGAGGTCACATTTCCTTCCTGCTTTCAGTCCTGACTGACACTTCAACCTCCGCCCCCTTCCACATTTAAAGGGCCAGGACTATTTTCCTCCATTGCAAAGTAGGTCTCATCCGGCAGCAGAAAAAAAGTTTTGGTGATCCTGCCTGAACTGTTGCAGAGAGCAAGGCCGGAGCATGACTTGTGTGTGCACTTGGAACTGTTTTCATACAGAGGGAGCCGGTTTGACAGCCAATTTTCAACCAAAGCTGTTGGTTCTGTCTGGAAACCAGTCTGCAACCTTGTGTTAAAGCTGTTAAGTGTTGAAATAATCTTTCCAAATGATGGTTTAGTGAGTCCGATATCTAGGAACAGAATACAGTCCAAAGCTATCTTTCAGAGTCAAACTTTAAGGCAGTTCTACTGATGGATTGTAACTATTTCAATAGAAGAACACAAATAGGAGCAGAAGCTTTACATCCACATGCTGGGCAGCCTCAATAATCCACAGCCCAGTTAAAATATTAATGAGTTAAAATACTACTGCCATACTGCGGAAATCTTAAAACAAACCTTTATTAAAATAAAATTATATACCATGAACTTTTTGACATTTCATTTCTGATTACATAATCATTTCTGATAATCAGTGCTGATTATTGTAGGAAGATGTTTGCTACATGGACCTTGGCTTACTGGTTTCTAAAGTACCACAAACCCTTAAGGTGCTGTACGAACAGCAACCACCACTAAATCAACTTGCAATATAAACTGCTTTGTCTTTTTAGTTAGTTTAGTAAATTAATTCATATTTCAGTGGTTTAAAACATAACAGTTTCTTCCACAGTGAAGATACAAAATAATGACTGACAATACTAAAAGAATCAGAATAGTGAGCTAACAGGAACTAGCCAGCTTATTGGTCTAGTTGGTTCATGAGTACTTCACATTCTCCATTAGTAGCAGCACGTTCTGTTATACTATGTGATCTGTAGATCACAGAACGCTGCTGTTCCACCTTAGAGAGGTAACAGGAGTTAGCGGAAATATGCTCAGATGAACATAAATATATGTGGACATCAGCTTGCTCTACCTCAAATGCAGTCAGCACCATCTACAATGCACTGCGATAGCTGCACAAGATCAGCAACGAGGTGAAGAGCAGCTGGCTGAAGCTAAACTTGGGCAAAATGGAGCAGATACTGGTGGAGAAAGGAAGCACTCCAAAGAACTAGCTGCTACCACCAACATATCGCTCTCCTTGATGGCATCTAGCCTGATTAAGATGGTCCACAGCCGCTGGATCCTCAATGCTTCAAATGAGAACATTTTAGACTACATCATGTACTTGTTGACAAATTTGACCGTCTTGTAGTTTGCATATTTCTATAGCATCTACAGTTGTTAGACCTCAATAAAATGTGCTCACTCCAAGTTAACTATAGTTGTCAAGTGTAAAAACATGTGTCTGAAGAGAGTTAGGAGTTTTTAGTAATTTTGGCTAAATATTCTGTAGCAAGGTTAAGGGTGTTAAACATTTGAAACCAGAGTTCTTTTATCCACAAGCCAAGCACCCTTATAAATCAAGCAGATGCAACGCAGATTCCCTGTCACATCTATCCATTTGGTCTCCACCTTAACTACAGAAACTAACATTATACAGGCTACCAGAAGCCTTTGATTGCTCTGTCACCTGAATAAGGAAAGAAGTCAGTTTTTTCTTGTGATGGTTACAGAGTCATGGTTTTAAAGGTGAAACACTGATGCTGTATTTTATTAAATACAAACATTCTGATAAAGATGGCTGAGAAATTCCACACTAGAAGGCCAAGGCTCAAACAAAAATGCAGCATGGTCAAGTTCTGGCAGTGCTTCCTTGCACTTTGCAGTGTTGATGAAAGGTGTTCTCTCTTTTAGCTAGTGGCACTGGGAAAATGAGAAGTTCCTAAATGAGAGATGATGCATTTCCAGTAGCACAATTTTAAAATCAAGTAATCTTGCTAAAAACTAGATAGCACTGCTAAATTAACAAAACTGCTGTGATTTCCTGATTTTAAGGTACACGTCACAGAAAAGGTGCTCCCCTCTAAATGACCACAGATTACAAATAAAGAAAACGCCCAGAAACAAGCCATTTAACTATCTTTTTTAAAACTTCAAGTAAAATTTTTATTCTATGTAGGAATTGCACTGCTTTGTCTTTTTTTGCAGAAGTTCCTTGGATCTGGTCAAAATATTATTTGCTTGACGTGTTGAAAAGAATTCTTGTTCTCCCTCCTGTCAGGCAAAAAATCTGAACTAGATACTTCCTGCATAAATGGAAAATAAAATAAGGACACATTTATGGACTTACCCAGGGGCCAAGTGAGAGTGGAGTGGCAGTATCTCCAAAAGTCATTCCTTTTGGGTTCCGTGTAAATGCTTGCAAGCAGCAGCACTTAGAAGGAAATATTTCAGATATGTCTTTGCATCACTGAGTTCAGGATAATCAATCCAGCCTTACTTAGTCACTGGCTTTCCAGGGACTAACATGCAGCTTAGTTGTTGAGTTCAATTACTGCATCTGATTCATCTATTTCCATATTAAGACACTTCTGCAAATAATTGAAAGCAAAATGTGTACAGCTACCATATCAAAGCATTAGTGTATGTATACACACAAAACGTGGGTAAAATGCATTTAAATTAGCTTGTATTTAGGCAAGGTTATTTTACCTTTTTGTTCTGCGTAGTCCTTGCTATTCTGCAGAAGATATGAAAAAGCCATCAGCTAAAGCCTGCTTTTCACTGGGTGCTGTGAGTACTGCTAAACTAAAGGCAACGCAAGGTCATCTTTTTTGAAATCGTGAGCTGCATCCAGAAATTCTCGGTACTGTGAAATTCAGATGGCAACAATCTGCTGTTGGAACAAACTTTCTTTTCAAAGCTCTCTCCTGCTAAGGCTTTATATGGAAAATTACGTTAGAGTTTTCTGGAACTATGGAAATTTCACTTGGTGCTCAGAACTGGAGCGGACTCTCAGAATTTGGCTTCTCAGATAAGTAGTAAAACACTATAGCACTTGCTTGTGTCTCCATCCTAACAGCAAAGTTCCACGTATCAAGCTCAACTTCATTTCACACATTAACCAAAAGCACACACTGGGGGCTCTTGCTTGCACAAGAAATGTATTTGGAGAGCAGGCAAACATAAGCTGGTCACAGTGCTGTGTGCAGGTCTAATACTATTTTCATTGACAATGCAAAGGATCCTGAACTATACACATTTAGTACAGCGCCACTAAAATGCTGCCACCTCAGAGATGGTAGGGAGACAAGCAGAGCTCTGCAGGGTACACAAGAGTGAAACAGGGACAAATTTTGGCCAAGAGCTATGAAACAAAACCTTGTTCTCACAAAAATGCCATAGGGTCTTGAACACCCATGAAGAAGCAGCAGCAAAACTTGTTTTCTAAGGCTTTGTCCCAGAGTTGCCCTCCACCGCATAGTTAAGTGAATGAAACTCAGTTAACCTATCACGGAAGGATGAAGGCCAGAGTCAATCCTACTGCGACTGAACATGAGGTCTCAAGGTTACTGCATAGGAAAAGCTGTGGGCAAGCTTTCTGCAGACCACAGATAGCTATTTCTGTACTTTATTAAAAACCAGAACAAAAATTAGGGTAGCCATCTGCTAAAAAATAGCTAATTTGGAAAATGTTAAACATACTATTTTAATAACGATGATGATGAAAATAATACTAAGTACGTCTATATATTTCAAAGTGCTTTCCAATAGAGGACAAGGGTTAATATTCCCATTTTACAGATTAAAGAGGGAGGCAGAGAGAAGTCATGGAAATTGCCTAAGGCTATAACAGACGGTGAATGTCAGATCCAAAAACAGAACACGGGGTCCTGACTCCCAGTTTGTAACTTGCCTGTGTCCCTCCACATGTGTAAGAAACAGAGAGAACAATACCCTCCCTTATCAAAATTTTATCACGACAAGTCAAAAAATTATCCTTTGATACACAAGCTGCACTGTATTGAAAACCACCTGCTTTTACTGTGTGCAGCTGACAGAATTAACCTTTCTGAGCAATGAAGATGTTGGGACAAGTCAAACTGGATGCGAGGCTCTGTTTCACATTTCGTAATTTAATCAGGGATTTTATTTCCTTTGGTGACTCAGCTCACAAATAAGGACCTTTGTTTGCAGGCAACCATGGCATTCAAACTAAAAAAAACGGAAGGGGGAGCTTCAGTTGAGCTACTAATCAGGACTTGTTGGCACAGACGGCAGAGATCTGGTGGTGCAATATGTACACACTGTAAGGGAGGTTAATATTTTACAAGTGTTGAACTTTGGGACTGAACTCAAACAGCTGAAGATTTTTTCAGTGCAAAAAGTAAATCCTTCTTTACACTGAAATCCTTTAAAAGCTTTGTGGTTCAGACATCCCCACTCATTGTAGCTATTCCCTCTCCCCCTACCTTTTTTAAGCTTGTGGTTGAACTATCTTGATGCCCTTCCTTGCTAAGAGGTATCCATTTTAAAGGCATGAACATTGCTCTTTCACAAAATTCATAGCTCATGGCAGAGCAGGTTAATACAATTGAACAGCCAGCAACTAGTTTTTCTCCATGATTCTCAGTCTAAGAGAAAGGCAAGTTGTTGGTGGGAGTAAACACTTCAAAACTAATTAAGCCCCGCTGTGGTTTAATACCATTTTAAAGATGTTTGGCATTAACAAAAAATACTTTCCCCAGCTCTTATTCTCCATGTGGTTCAATTTGACCTCATTTTTGGACAGTTTCCAGTAACCCAGTGAATTTTCCACTGTCAAGAAGTTATCACTGCTATGCACTCCCATTAGTTGCCAATGTTTTTAGACTAATTATTCCAAATATCCTTTGCACCTAATTTACTGGTTTTTGTATTTGGCTTTTCAAAGAGCAGCCACTTCAAGTAAATTTGAAGATATGAAGCATTAACATAATAACTGACATGGTTCTATAAGGGGAAAAAAATACTAGATGCTACTCTGACTCAAGTTTATGACACAATGCCCAAATAAGGCCCACGGAAGGGAAAACATGGACTTTAACCCAGCAAATATTGACGGGTTGTAAGTACTCAAACAAGCATTAAAAACATTTATGAAAAAAGACTTTAGGTATCTGTTCTTTCTGGGACATTTAAGGTCATTCTGAAGAATGGATTCATACCTTGTAAAGCAGTAGCAAATAAGACCAGGAAGTACAAAATCAGCAGAGTACACTCCCAATCCAGTAACTAGAGGAGTTGCAGAATTTCCTTTTTATACTGATTAAGAGAATACAGGTTCAAAGGTATTACATATTGCCTTGCTTGCACAGCAACAATGCTGGTGAGCAAAACAAACTCAATTTACAGAGTCAGCGCTTAAACTGAGGCAGCAATGCTAAAACTATAAAGCCCTGCTGCTATACGGTATAGTCCAAGTCTCAAAGAGAGGCACTCCCTTTCCCTCCCCCACAAGAGACGTTAGGTCTTAATTTTGTAATAAACCTACCTTGTTGCTGGAACACGCACTCACACCTTCCACCCCTCAACAGTAACCTGTCACTGTTTCAGCTTCTTCAGTTATGAAATCAGGAAACAATTCTGCACAAAAAAGAAACTGTGTTGAAGCAGCTGTATATTTAAGCTACACACCATTGGTTTTATTTTAAGGGAAGCGGTTTTATACACAAAACTGTGTTTTTTATTATTATCAGCTTAAATCTGGGAATTGGTCACCTTCTGAGAAAGGAATTTGGAAAGTCAATCCATTTACCTTCACCCAGCCACTATTTTTTCTCCCTTCTAATTAGGGTAACCAGACAGCAAATTTGAAAAATCAGGATGGGGGTAGAGAGTAAGAGGCGCCTATAGAGGAAAATGCCCCAAATATCAGGACTGTCCCTGTAAAATAGGGACATCTGGTCACCCTACTTCTAATCCCAAACTCCAAGCTAACGACTGTGTCAGTGATCAAGTAGTCACTTCTACCATCCCCAACAAGAGAGCGCAAGCCAAGGACAGCTTGAATTCTGGCACCTACTGTAGATACACCCTCCCTTTCTAGGTTTCAGAGTAGCAGCCATGTTAGTCTGTATCTGCAAAAAGAACAGGAGTACTTGACAGACTTAGAGACTAACAAATTTATTTGAGCATAAGCTTTCATGGGCTACAGCCCACTTCACTGGATGCATACAATGGAACATATAGTAAGAAGATATATATACACATACATAGACAGAACATGAAAAGATGGAGTAAGAGGCTAATTAATTGAGCTATTATCAGCAGGAGAAAAAAAACTTTTGTAGTTTATCTATTTCCCCAGGTTAAGTATCCTCACACCTTCTTGTCAACTGTCTAAATGGGCCATCTTGATGATCACTACAAAAGTTTTTTTTTCTCCTGCTGATAATAGCTCATCTTAATTAATTAGCCTCTTGCTCCACCTTTTCATGGTGTGTGCGCGCACGCGCGTGTGCGTGTGTATTTATATATCTCTTACTACATGTTCCTCCCTTTCTAGACCAATGTTCACATTTTGTCTTCAAACAGAATTGTAACTTGGTCTGCATTAACAGAGTGCTCATAAACTGTGCTAGAATCTTGTTTGAGCTGAGGAAGAAGTCTGCTGCATGGTTCTGGCCAGCACAGTGAAGTATGGGATTTTTAAAATCCTTGTTCACACTGAAACACCAAACTGAGCTGGCTACAACAATGTGTGAAAATGCTTGTAACTAGCATGGTTTGTGTCTCAGCAGGAACAGTCCCTACGGCACTCCCAGCTGCTACCCTATGGCCCAAGGCCGTCCAACATCACTCACTGCTTCAGGCATAAGAAACTGTGGCAATTATAGCCAGGCGCGCCACTTTCAGACTGTTGCTATTTTCATCGCAAAATAAAACTAACATTGGGTTTAAACCAAAGCAGGTGGACAGAGTATTATGTACAAATTTAATAGATATTTCAAATAGAATGTTTATAAAGAGCCTTTAAGATAAAACACACTGTATGCACTAAGCATTAACAAATGGGGGAAAGAGCCAGCCTGACTCTGCACTTCTCAAATCTCTCCAGGTGTGCTGTAAAGGGGACGTGTATCTCCTGGGAAAGCAAAAAAACAGGATGCACCACACTTGATCACTACCACAGCCATATTCATCCGTGGAGTGGCACAAATGATTACTGTACCCGTAACTTTAGAATGCCTTGGGGATTTAGTCTCTTTACATTTAAGTCTTATTTCCAATATAAAGACAAATTACGAGATACAAAGGAACAACTTTAAGGCTGTAAAGGGAGAAAAAAATGCAGGGGCACCAGTATTATTCTGGGACAAAATTTTAGATCAGCTATTTCACAATGAAATAAGGTCACTTGACTAGAAGACGAAACATCTGTGCCAGTGACATCTCTGACAGATACATCCATCCCTTCCCCACCCAATTAAGGCCCCATTCTGCCCTCAGTTGAATGGGTGTAACTACAGTTAGAACTGAGTCCTAAGTCTAAATTGAAAACCTGCTAAAAACTTTCTTTACCTAAGGCTTTTGCTGGTATCAATGAAACAAGACAGATTAAGCTGCGACGGCCCATGTTGAACATGTCGCCTGGGGACCAAGTCTGTTAAGGTGTTACATAGCAATGGAGATTTTTCAATAATGAGCTCTGCATTTTAATGAATTTATTTAGAGTAAAAACTAATAGGTTCAAAGCAGCAAGAAAAACTTGAGAGTCATCTGTCCAGGAAATATTAATAACTAATACTACATTTTATAGCACCTTCCACACAAGACACTTACAATGTTTTACAACCTAATAAATTAAACCTCAACTTCACTGTAAGGATGTTATTCCAATTCTAACTATGGATAAACTGAAGCACAAAGGTGAAATGGCTTGCCCAAGGGCCCATAGCAAATCAGTGGTTGAGCTGAGTATGAAACCTAAACTCCTGACATCCAGTTCTGTGCATTACCTGCCAGATAAGGCTTTCTTTCTGCTCCGGTCTACGTTTAGCTATGCACATTAAAGCAACTCCTGGTGTGTATAACTTCCACTACAAGAGGAAATGCAGATCTGAACTATTCATTTGCAGACTGATCTGAAATGGATGTCCACTGGCACCACCTGTTCAGAAAAAACAACTCAGCTGATAGCTAGCCCTGAAGTCACATTTTTGATTACTTCTTAAAACCAGACCAGCAGAGAATCACAGATCTGAGAGAAAAATAAAAAAGCAACTAGAGACTGAGAATGTCACCAAGTCCCTGGCAGGCTGAAGGAAGGCTCCTCGATACCATTTGCCAGCTGCACAAACCAAACATGTGCTGTGTGACTGTATTACTAAAAATAACACTGTTTAGCAGCCCATCTTATTTAAGTTCACAAGTAGCTGGTGGTTTCAGGTTTAGCACCACTGCTGTCATGTAGTCATCCAATGCGGATGAACTTTCCAGTATTGTTAATCAGCACAGCAAGCAGCCCAGTTTAGGCTCAAAAGTGGTTAAGGCTACTAAAGTTACAGAAAGCTATTTCCTGGTTCTTTTGTTTATTCATCCTTAAGTTCTGTTCTTAAATGTGGCTAGGAGGTACCTGGAGACAGCTGAATACAGACAATGTTCACATCTTTATTCTTACAATTTCTGTGAGGGCTGGGAAGGGATTCCATACAGTTGCTATGAAAGTTTGACCTTTCATTGGCAACAACAGTTGTCATTGTCATAGCTCTAGATTACTGATTTAAGTAGATTTAAGTAGATCTATTTACTGAAATGCTGGCACTTAGCTGCTACAGTGCAAAGTTAGGATAGACTTTTCTTTTTGTGAATACAGACTAACACGGCTGCTACTCTGAAACTTTTCTATCAGACTTTCCCAAATTCTGAGGTGCGCCCCTGGAAGAGTACAGACAGTATATAAATTAGGATGGGTAGGTTTTTAACACATATTACAGTGTGGGAGGGCAACCAGTTTCATTTTCCAAGCCTGCATGACATAACTTCTTAATTTGACTCTGTATTTTGTACTTGCTACTTAACCATGCTCATATAGCCAGGTTTGCTATTCTGTATTGTTCTCTAAATTATTGTGTGTTTTACAGCAACCTGTACCTCCAATCAGGCATACCATGGGAGCCTGATATCTCCCCTTCTGGATCATTACCAGTGTTATCACCAAGGAAACCATGGGACTGACTGCCAAAGGCACTACCAGAAGCTGTATTAGATTTCTACATTTCCATGACTACAGATTGACAAGTTAACTCTCCAGACAAAAAAACACTACTTTCCCCAGGAGCATTTATTTCACAGTATATGCCAAGTCAAAACACATTTCATTATTAACCTATGCTGTTAGCCATCAGTGGACCAGGAGCACGTAATTCTCTTAACGTTAAAGGAAGCTACAAGCGAAGAGATGCAGTTCTTTACTTTACACGTTCGCGTCAGCATAACATTCCTGTAGAAGACCTATCTATTTAAATATGAATATATCAAGGCTTAATGGGTGAATCATATATTAAGGTTTCATTACATAATTCCGTATAACAGGTTGCAATTTTCAGAAAAATGGGACATAACAGTAAATGTAAATGGCTCTTCAAAGATGACCATTTGCACAAGTAAATCAGATCAAACATTCCTACAAACAGACTCATTTCAACAAGGTCCAATAGTGGAAGTGTCTCGTTTTCTCTGGGTATGCAACTAATATATCAAATTCACAAACCACCCCACCCTGACTTTAAAAAAAAAAAGTCAACAATTCACCACCAGTTCCACTTACTTTACTGAATGCACAATCTCAAAGATTTCCTTTGGGTCTACGCTATTATCCATGTTTTGTCAATCCTCCGAGAAACCCATAATCATGAGATTTTTAAACACACAATTTCATTATTTTTATTAAAAGAAAAGGAGTACTTGTGGCACCTTAGAGACTAACCAATTTATTTGAGCATAAGCTTTCGTGAGCTACAGCTCACTTCATTGGATGCATACTGTGGAAAGTATAGAAGATCTTTTTATACACACAAAGCATGAAATAATGGGTGTTTACCACTACAAAAGGTTTTCTCTCCCCCCACCCCACTCTCCTGCTGGTAATAGCTTATCTGAAGTGATCACTCTCCTTACAATGTGTATGATAATAAAGTTGGGCCATTTCCAGCACAAATCCAGGTTCTCCCCCCCCCCCCCGCCTTTATTGACAGGTTTCAGAGTAGCAGCCGTGTTAGTCTGTATTCGCAAAAAGAAAAGGAGGACTTGTGGCACCTTAGAGATTAACCAATTTATTTGAGCATAAGCTTTCGTGAGCTACAGCTCATTTCACCGGATGCATTTTTATTGTGATCTGTTTTGACTCGATGGAAGACAGGGAAATTTGTCTTATGTGCTATGAAAAATAAGTTCTGTGAGAGTGTGCTGCCTTTCATAATCTTATGAGAGGAAAAATTCACTCATGTTAGATCAGTTTTCCCCTTTTACTAGAAAAACCCTTTTCTATTTTTATAGCTTATTCCCCAGCATACTTATCTCATAGGTATCTTTTTGTACGGCTATTTTATGTATTCCATACAAATTTCTCTTTCAACTAAAAAGGTCCAATTAATTTAATGCTTATTATTTAATACTGCTTTTTATCTTCAGAGTAGTTTATCATAAGCATTAATCCAACACACCCATGAAGTAAGCAAGCTTTATTATTCCCCATTTTACAGACAGGGAAAGTGAAGCAGAGAGGTAATGCACTCAAGACTGCAGTACTGAAGCTGAGATTATAGATCAGAAGTTTTACATTCCAGCCCATTTTTAAGAATGTTTTCCTATGCCAAGACACGGGTCAAAACAAGAACATTTCTGAAGTTTACATGCAGTGTGTTTTTCTAGAACTGTGTTTCCTCTTTTTTTCCTTGTGGCCTCTATTACATTATCTCTCGGGATTCCCTCCCCTCCCAATTCCTTTTTGGAATATCTTTCAAGGAATCTATAATTATTACTTTAACACATGTGAAAGGATTGAAGCAGAAAAGAATCCCAACATATCCAGGCAAATTCTGTAGACACTATCAAAGCTGAAAACTCGTAGCCTGCTAGATGACACTCAAGAATCCTAGAGAGAACTTCCATACCATAGATCACAATACGTTGCCAAGCCCAGCAAGCAAAAGCATACTGGTCTCTACCAAAAGAAACACTTCATTTGTCTTCATAGCTGTCTGTAAAGCATCTACCATAAAGCTAGGAACATTTAGTAATCAATGGAATAAAAAAAAATTAGCTTACATGTACACCTTAATGTTCAAATGCCACAGAACCAATTAGGCTCAGCATTCTCAGAGACCAGGAAAAAGAATAATGCTTTGTAGAGTTTCTGTCGGAAGATGCATTTAGTTAGGGAAAGAAAAATTAATTTTTACCTACTCCCAATCTGGCCAGTTCTGTTTTACCACCAATTTAGCAAATAAAAGCTTGCAGTTTGCTTATACTATAGTAAGCACCCAAAATGAAGTACATGCTGCCTACAGAAAGGCAATTCCTCGCCCAAACAGCTCTCAACCTAATTATAATTTAATAAGTTCAATGCCAGAAAATCGTTCAGTTTTAGCAACAACTGTTAAACTTGACTTTATTTGCTTAAACTAACTGAAAATGAAATGATGGCTAAGATAAAATGCTTTCTTCTTTAACATACTTGTACTCTGCGAATCTGAACTCCAATAGCATGCGAAATAGAAAACCACAGAAACAGTTGTTTTTAAGTACAAAATGTAATTTGAATAATTAAGCAGTGGAAGCCACTTGTCTAGACAGGGAATTAACAAAACTTCATAGTAAAGGAAGATAATTTGAAACTTAATTTTCTTTAAACACAGCAACTTTCCAATGTCCAAATTACTGACTTGAATGGCTTATATTGCTTCAACTCATCTAGCCCTTGCCCACAGCCACATCGTTATCATTTGAAGATCACTTACTGTGGTTGCCACAACTCCCCGACCTATATTTTCCAAAAAGGAGTCAGGGTTCTATACTGCTGACGTGAGTGGAAATGCAGCTGTTCAGTTCCTTCTGAAAATATTCAGTTTGCCAACTTGGTAACTACCTGCAACAGGCTTTGGATTCAACAATTAATTACTAGCAGAGGGAGAAACTGTAATGTTGATTAAAAACTCCTGGTTCCTATTTCTGGTGCTGTTACTGACTCTTCACCTGATCTTAGACAAGTCTCTTACCAGCAGGAGAGTGGGGTGGGGGGAGAGAAAACCTTTTGTAGTGATAATCACCCATTTTTTCATGGTTTGTGTGTATAAAAACGTCTTCTGTATTTTCCACAGTATGCATCCGATGAAGTGAGCTGTAGCTCACGAAACCTTATGCTCAAATAAATTGGTTAGTCTCTAAGGTACCACAAGTACTCTTTTCCTCTTACACTCTGTAATTCAAGTTAGCCACCTGTAAAAAGTGGTGACACTTGCGTGCCTTCCAGGGAGATGGCAGGAGGGGCAGGGATCAGAGATGTACTTTGCATCTGTATAGTGCTTTGGGATCCTGGAATGGAAGGTGACGTAGGAGTTCAAAGTATTAGCTCGAATTAGGGGCATGGAATAAGAATCAAGTTATTATAAAACAGAATAGCCAGCTACCAGCATATTAAGTATGTTTTATAGCATGTTCATTTTCAAGTTAATAATCCATCCATGTCTTATGAACTGCAGTGTGACTGGAGTACACCAAATTGCACGAGAAACATAAATACTGAAAAACAAGGCAGACACATCTCTATCTACACCAGACATGAGCTAATGGAATAATCTAACACACACAAAACCAAAACAAACCATGTCCCTAGCACGTTCTCTTGCATTCTGGTACTACAAACTTACTGAAAACTGCTCCAAAGCAACACTGTAGCATCATGACTTTCCTGCTGTCTTTACATTTTTAATATGCACATTTGACAAAGGAACGAGAAGGGGCACTCTCTCTCCTTCCACTCTAGTGCCCAAGTGGAATATTTTTCATTCTATGCATTAACTCCCTGAATAAAAGAAACCATAGTCCAATCCTCATTTACCACTTGCACCTGTCATATCTGCTGTATTGACATTTGACAGTCCAACGCTGCGTGACAATCAAATGTCTAGGGGCTAAGTCAACCTAAGTTACGCAACTCCAGCTATGTGCTTAACGTAGCTGGAGTTGACATACCTTAGGTCGACTTATTGCGAAGTCTACATCGTGCTGGGTTGACAGGAGAAACTCTCCTGTCGACTTACCTTATGCGTCTTATTCTGGTGGAGTATTGGAGTCAACAGGAGAGCAATTGGCGGTCGATTTAGCAGGTCATCACTAGACCCTCTAAATCGACTCCTGGTGGATGGATCACTGCGCGTCAATCCCCTGTTAAGTGGGGACAAGCCCTAGAGAACAACCCAAAATCTGGACTCTCCTGCACACTCAAACCAATAGGCACTGTTCATACTAAGAAATATGGCACCTGCCTGCTCTCCTCCCTTCCCCCATCAAGACCTGGGAAACTTTCCATATCAATCTTGAGAAAGGAATCCCTAAGATAACATTTGGATTCAAACCAGGTTTCTCAGAGAAGGATTTATTATCCTGTTGGCCCACTCGCAAAGAAAATAAGCATGCCAGCAAGGAGTGACCATTTGCAATTTTCAAAAGATGGTGCACTGCCATTTATCCTGCTCAGAAAGAAACGTCCTTACCCTGATAGAACTTACTACAGTACCTGAGCCTGCCACGATTACTTTATGTTTTATTGTTAAACCAAAACTACATTTGTGTTAGTGATTGTGGATGAAAGCTGAACTAAAATCACTGTCTCCATCTCAGTGCAAGGAGAAAGATCTGCCAGTTTGATTAAAGAAAAACATTATTGGAACAGTTTTTGATGAGCTTGAATATCCATAAATAATAAATAATAATAATACTAATAATAATAAATGAAAGATGAAAATGATATGGTCTTACTTCAGTATCCTAGACAGTTGTCAAATTTAATGACATGAAGCCAATTAAAGTTGCTGTTCTAAATGAACAGTCCAGCCTCATAAAAAAAAAAAAAAAAAAGGATTATATCTGCTATGTGTGACAGCTGCATAAAAGCTGTTTACCAGCAGCATCGCTCTGCAAC
Source organism: Natator depressus (assembly GCF_965152275.1). Taxonomy (NCBI): domain Eukaryota; kingdom Metazoa; phylum Chordata; order Testudines; family Cheloniidae; genus Natator; species Natator depressus. Next base: position 2,739,921 of record NC_134252.1, read on the forward strand.
TCTGATAAGGTAACGGTAAAACCTGTCTGAAATACAAGAGGCACAGCTAACTACGTCAACGTTACTTTTCTCTGTCAAGGGTACAAAAAACATTTAAATCTTACAGAACGCTGAAAGCACCTTTTGGTTTTGTTACTTCAGAAAATGAAGTCTCAGTATTATTTTACTTTTCTAGTGGGTTTTTATTTCTTAAGTCAAGGCTTGATCTAGCAATGGAAACCACGCAGGCAGAATCCCTTGAAGTTAGCAGAATTCTGTAACAGCAGGAAGGACCACTTACGCACATCCCGCTGTAGTATTGGGGGCTTGCATAATTAAATGAGCTTTCATTCACAGAGTCCACAATCTTCTTTAAGAGCTGGTCTACACTTAAAAATTAGATCGACCAGCTACGTTGCGCAGGGCTGTGAAAAATGTCACACTCTGAGTGCTATAGTTAGGTCAATATAACCCCCATTGTAGATGCAGCTAGGTCAACGAGAAGGATTAACTACATCAACGGAAAAACGCCTTCCGTGGACACAAGATGTGTTTATACTATAGTGTCGTAGCTGCAGTCCTGCCACTGTAGCACTTGCAGTGCAGACATAGCCAAAGACTGCATGGATCAACATAAGCCTGAACGCTTTTAACACACCTTACTAAAAATGTGACATTATTCAGAAGTGTGTGTATGCAGGGGTGTGGCATATTAGGCACCTTAGCAACAACAGAATTCAAAAGCCAAACTAGAAAGGCAGAATTTTAAAATGGTTGGAGTTTTTCAGTGAATCCAAAGTAAAAAGAAAAACGGTACTGCAGGTAATGCCTTACTGGTGTATGAAAGCTTAAGACAGAAAATTATAACTATGTACTCAATGTTATTTATTACAATAATTTTCTAAGAAAATAACCATACAAGTCTGTTGAAGTTTCAAACATATCCCACATTAGTCAATTTTTAAATTTTATTATTCTGTAGAGAATTTTATGTTTTTTAATCACAACATAACCTGTCTATTTAGCAATGTTAAAGCAGACTTTGCTTTTTATTTTCACTGGGAGCTTCCAAAGAAAGCAGAACACTGCAATTCCCTTTCATAGATTAGAATATAAGCAAAATGCTGGGTACTTAATGGAGGTTAATGAGAGAAATCAGAGTACAGTACACAGAATATCAGTGGTTTAAAATAACTGCAACTGCCCTACCATCTTGAAAGGGAATCTTCCTGGACAACACTGCCACTTTAACTCATGCCAAATTTGCTTTGAAAACAAGGTTCTAATTACTTGACTACTTCAAGGAGACACTAGCTTTGTCAAATATAGCTCCGCTTACCCTAGTTTCTATTCACTTTCAAAGACTGATTCTTCCCATATGAAACTCCAAACTGCTGTAACTAACCTAACTTTTAAGAGAGGTGTAATGGCATCAAGCAGTTAAAAATTTGGTTCACAGTGTGGTAGAAAAGTTATTTACAGATATTTTGTAAGATTATTCTGAAAACTTGTCAGCTGTGCCACACAAGGCCTGATTCTGCAAAATGCTGATTCCTGAGTACCTGCCGTGGAAACTGACAGTCTATAAGCTGAATGGAGATAGTACCTTGCTGAATCAGCTGCTTCTCCTCCCCCCCCCAAAAAAGGGAGGGGGGAAATATAATCATTATAAACTTGCCCACCGTTACTAAGCCAACGCTAATAAATATCTATTGTTACTGCACTGACTCAAAAAATGTTTTATCCTACTGCAAGCAAGGGGGCAACTTCAAATATATTTTTCAAGTCTGTTACACAGTATTACATAGTTTTTTTTAAGCAGCAGCACCAAGGATCCTCAAAAAAATTGCATTATGAATTTACATGGTGCTCTGAGGAATTGCTTGGTCAATATTCTAGGGTCTCTAGAACTGCTGCTCTTCCAGATTATAAAGCAAAACTGGTTTTTGTCTGAATTAATAGTGTCGGATACTCCCTATGATACAGACACAGCAACACTGGGGCCCCATCCAAATGTACTCTAAAACAATGAAATAGGAAATGACAGAATAAATCTATTTTATTGACATTAAATATGTTTATTCTCTTTATGTAACGTTGAAACAGAACAATCTATGTATTAGTTAACCAGCCTGAGGCACCATTCCCCCCCGGTAAGTGAAATTACAAGGATAGAATCATTTAGTCAATTGAGTTTGTTGGATTTGCTGGACAGTCGAATACTTGTTAGTTTACATTACACGATTACAATTGTTTCATGCAGAATGAAAAACACACTTGAACAAAAACAGTACAATTCAGGTATCACCATCACTTTTTAAAAAATGTCCGCTCCCCTTTTTAATGTAATTCCTGATTCTACTAAAAATTCACCTGTTTTGTGATATTTAGTAATAAACAGTTTTCTATAGACAAAGCACTAGTGATTTTTCCAGTAAATTACACTGCATTTGAAAAATAGAACTATAAAATTAGCAGAAGCCTCCTAAGGGGTAAATGTCATACAGTGCAATCTCTTATTTTAGGACATCAATTGTTTGTTTTGCAACAGATGTATCACTGCTGAGCAATGCCTTTATGCATAACCAGTGGAAAGTACTGATTTGGAAAAGTTATCAAAGAAAGCAGCAGCAATCCTTAAAAATTACAGTCTTATTTCATTTTACATGTACAGGCAGAGTGAGAAAATACATGCTTGCAAGCTTACATGAAATGCAGAACATATGGCCTCCAGCAACAGCTTGCTGCATAGCAGTAAAAAAAACTCAGTGTATAATTTACGGTTTGATAACTTCCCGGTACAAGATTATTTGGTGTACTATATGTTGCTAAACTTTCTAAAATTGAACTTCAGTTTCTAAGGTTAAGTATTTGCTGTCTCTGATACCATGAATCAATGTCATGGCATAGCAAGAATTTAGGTTATCATACATTTTTATCATGAGGCAGAGGGTAGCCCCTATTTTGATATTTGAAAAACACCCAAAAGTATAAATACATACTTTATATTTATAATTAATAATTATGTATAGTGTCTCATTCTCAAGAAGTCAATTAACTGAAGATCACTCATATTCCAACAACAAATACTTACTATGCACTGCAACTCTGTTTATCCAACACCCTGTTTTTACACAGAGCGGTGTTTGGGAGCATTGTGCTTCTGGTGGTGCCAGATGTCCTCACCACTCAATTGTCAAAGATCCCCTGTTGCCTTCCCCCAAGCATAGAGACCTTCACTCTAAATTTCAGTTTAGGTATTCCGTCTAACTATTGCTTCCACTTGGCTACAACAGCCATCAATCACATGCTGTCTTATTGGATGTGTAATGCTGATGGCTAATAGCTAATGCATTCTATCCCAAAGGTAGCTTGCAAAATGCTGTTAAAAGCACTTACCCCTTCAACAACTGTATTTCTTCTTAATCTGGGTTCAAAAAATGGATATTAGCATCTCCCTGTGATGTTTGGCATGGTGCCATAGGCTAAAAATCAATTTAAGGCTAATTTAAAGTCCTGTCCACCTGAACACTGCTAGCCAATGTTGTACAGACAGATTTCAGCTCATCTTTCAGGAAGGAAGAAAATGGTGGTTAATTCTATTTTACCACCTGTGTAGAATTTAAAAAAAACAGCTCTTGAAAGCTAAATCAGCATCTGAGTATCCACTTTCACCAACTGTTTACAGTTTCTGCAACACACAAAATTTCTGGAAAAGAGACCAAAACATCATGCAAAGTCTCTAACTGAGAAGTAAGAAATTATTAGAATATGATGACCCTGGCAGAAGAACTGGGTGAAACCCCAAGAACTTATCTGAACTGGCATCTCTTAAAACAGCCTTGAATGGGAGAAAGGAGGGGGAACATGTTCTGGTTAAACTCTTACAAGGGTAGACAAAAAGTAAGTAGTACAGAGACCTCCTTGGGAAGGGCAAATTACAATCCCATTTACTCAATCACTTGGTTGTAATTAAGGATACAATTTGGTCATGGATTCTGTGACTTTAACAGATCTCCATGACTTCTCTGGCTGTCAGCCCAGGACAGCGGGGCTCTGGCTTTGGCTTCAGCCCCGTTGTGACCACACCCTGATTTGTCCTCCCCCCCCCATGACTGTTCTGTGATTTTTGCTTAATTTTACCGTGAAAAAATTGTATCCATGATTGTAATATACCCAGAATGTTGGTTGTAAACATCAAATGAGGGAGGACTGATACTCCAAAATCAAATTTACATAAGAGAACAGAACAAAAAAACAAACCAAAACCCTAAACACTAGTTCAAAAAAAGAAAAAGAAAAGGCTGTCTGTTTTTAAAAGGAACATTATAAAAATGTGTCCTAGTTATCATAAACCAGTGGGAAATGTCTAGATCTTAAATGCTTTTTTTCACTTGTTACCATACAAGAAATATGAACAGCCAACAGAACAGAAACATAATGGTGTTTCTCCTGCTGCTGCAGCAACCAAAAAAACTGTTCCTAGCGCCAAGCTGACCCAAACAAAGGAAAAACACACACCACTAAAAACATGGAGATAGGAAGGAAAAGATGTTTGCCAAGCAGCAAACTCTCAAAAGGGTGTGACAAACAATGGAGAGTGAAAAAATAATTAAAACCTACTCATTTCACTGATTGCTGGAAAACAAATTTGCATTCAAGGTATGACAAATACAAAAGATGAGTTTCACAAAGGAATGCTTTATAACAAAAGAAAATCCAACATATTTTAAAGAATACAAATTAAAATCTTTAGATTACGCAGAAGTATGATCCATAAGTTACACCACCAGTTTTCACCGATGCCATTTTATGTATCAGAAAAATGTCAGTCCCCTAAGAAGAGCGCTCTAAACATACATCACAAATCAATTGCAGAGCCAGAGAAAATACTCACTGGCTTTTACTCTCAAGTTAATAGTTCTCCCTCCATGCTACCTAGTTACATTTTCTATTTCCCACACAAATTATCCCCTTTTTCTGCCCTCACATAGTTTACCTCCACATTGGAAAACAAGCATTTCTAACATAAGCCCCTTATAAAGCTTACAGGTTTTTTAATATTTTGCAGTACTGTAACATTCAACACCGTCAGGTGGTGATGTGTTATCCCCATATATAAAATGGGGATATTGAAGTTTGAAGAGGTCAATCAACTTGCCTAAGGTAACAGAGCAAGTCAATGACTGATCTGGCAACTGAACTCAGGTATCCCAGCATCCAGTCCTGGGTTTTAACAAGACTACCCTTCCTAAACATACATCACACCCCATTAATAGTTTATAATCTAATTTCAGGAGTTGTAGCTGTGTGTTTCCATTTGATAGCCACAGTTCACATTTACAAAGGAACTCCACCCATAACTCCAAATAGCCATTTCACAGATAGGTTCTGGAATCAAACATGTGGAATATCATACAAATCTCATTGAGAGCGAGTCCCTAATGCATAATAAAGTGGATGATGAAACAACACATCAAGGGATGCAGTTCTTCCATTCTAAAATAAACATATGAAAATGATCATGAATGCTTATGGATCAATATCCTCATAGATAAAGCACAAGATGGGGTATTAGCTGGTGTTTGCCACAGACCACCAAATCACACCTGAGAACAGGATGACTGGATCCTTACACAACTAACATGTGAGGGGAAATCTGCATGCAATCAGGATTTACTGATAAGCAGGGCTCAGGCAAACAATATGTTGTTTAATATGGCTAAATGTAAACCTATATATCTAGGAACAAAGAACATAAGGCCATACTTACACAATGGGAGATTCTATCCTGGGAAGCAATGACACCGAAAAAGATCTGGGGGTCATGGTGAATAATCTGCTGAACATGAGCTCCCAGTGCGATGCTGTGGCCCAAAGCGCTCATGTGACCCTTGAATGCATAAACAGAGGGCTCTTGAGTAGCAGCAGAGAGGTTATTTTACCTCTGTATTTGGCACTGGTGTGACTGTTGCTGGAATACTATGCCCAGTTCCAGTATCCACAATTCAAGAATGGGGTTGATAAACTGGAGAGGGTTCAGAGAAGAACCATGAGAATCGATTAAAGGATTAAAAAACATGCCTTATAGTGACAGACTCACAAAGCCCAATCTATTTAGCTTAACAAAGAAGGTTAAGTAGTGACTTGATTCCAGGCTATAAATACCTATGTGAGGAACAAATATTTGATAATGGGGTCTTCAATCTAGCAGTGAAAGGTAAAACAGGATCCAGTGGCTAGAAGTTGAAGCTAGAGAAATTCAGACTGCAAATAAAGTGTACATTTTTGAGAGAGGGTAATTACCCATTAGAAAAATTTACCAAGAGTCATGGTGGAGTCTCCATCACTGGCAATTTTTAAATCAAGATTGGATACTTTTCTAAAATATCTGCTCAAGGAATTATGTTAGGGAACTTCAATAGCCTGAGTTATACAGGAGCTCAGACTATAGTTACTATGGCCCCTTCTGGCCATGCAATCTAGAAACTGGGAACTTTTTGCAGTTTTCCCCATCTCTGATAAGAAGGAAAGATTGGCTGTTTGATGCAAGTGTCTCTCCTGAAGCAAAAGGCTTGATTGTACTCCTTGATCCATCTTTCATTTTCTTGGAAAACCTGGTTTCCAGTTGCATTCTGAATTTTAGTCTCCTGGCATGGATATTCAGCAGCGCAACCATAGAAAAGTGGGGTTTAAGTATAACCTCTCCACAGTATGAAGTGACAATCTGCAAGACATTTTACTTTCTGGAGGGAAAAAAAACCCCAAAACACCTTCTTGGGTGATATTTATCTGATGACAGTGTTTGCTTTTCTAGTATTCCCAGATATACTTTTCTATAATCTGGATTGCTGAAATTCTCCAATACTATTGACATAAATCAAGCTATGTATGTGACTGAACCGATGACCAAAGTACTCTATAGCAAGACATTATGGCTCCAGGTCAAAGCACTTTTCCAAACAGAACAAATGAACTAATCAGGAATATTAGATTTCCAAATAATTCCACTAGCTATAAATTAATCAATGCCTCCAACTCCGGTGCTAGTTACTTCACCACTAAACTGAATTTATAAATCACACAGAGTAAGAAGCCTAGACTTTCATTAAAGTCATTAAATAATTTGGATCCCAAACATACCAATCCATCCAACAGAAAACCTTGACCGGGTGTCCAGAACTTTTGGATATTTGTAATGGAAAGCTGGAGACCTTGGTTTTCTGTTACAACAGTAAAAATGAACAAAGGAAAAGTTTCCACAATACAGAGAAAAAATGGATTTTGCAGTCATGACTTTTTTTTTCCCCTCCAAATGCACGCAAAGGAACAGAGGTAAATGAGCAATAAGAACATCCACCAAAATTTCTCATTTCGAAACTAATAATAGTTTCCTCATAGTGATGTCCTACTAATACTGAGGGCACGGCTACACTTCCAGATGTAGAGCGCTTTGAGTTAAACCAGACTTTGTAAAGCGCAGTAGGGAAAGCGCTACAGTCTGTCCACACTGACAGCTTCAAGCGCGCTGGCGTGGCCACATTTGCAGCACTTGCAGCAGCATTGGGCGCAGTGCATTATGGGCAGCTATCCCAGCATGCAAGTGACTGCAACGTGCTTTTCAAATGGCGGGGGTGTGTGTGTGTGAGTGACAGGGAGTGTGTTGTGTGTATGTGTGGGGGGGGAAAGAGTAGGTTTTGGGGGGGGCTGAGAGCATGTCAGCATGCTGTCTTGTAAGTTCAGACAGCAGCAGACCCCCACCACCACCACACAGCATTCCACACTAATGGTTGCTTTGTCTTGGAGCAGATAAGCATGGCAGCTCTCAGAAACAGAGCTTTCAAAGGGCATATCCCCATTCCTACAGTGATTCAAAAACAATGACAAAAGTGGCCACTTGACTTAAGGGGATTATGGGACAGTTACGGAGGCTAATCAGAGCGCAGTAATGCAACACTTTGTCTACACTGGTGCTGCGGTGCTCCAGCGGGGGCACAGCAAATGTTATTCCACTCGCCGAGTACCAGCAGCGCTGTAGCCACAGAGTCAGAGCGCTCTACATGCCTTGCCAGGGTGCCTGGGTAGTGAGCTAGTGTGCCCAGGACTCCTTTATTTTGCTGTAACTCGCAAGTGTAGCCAACTCCTGAGTAGCTGGTACAGTGACTTGCGCCCTTGTGGAAGCAGTTGGAGATCCATTACTGTTTAGATTTTCACACCCCACAAGAAGAGCAGGAAATGCTCAAAAAAGATCCCCTTTGTTTTGCATAACAAAACTATTCACCAATCAGTTCATAGAAAGGAAGACTAGACTCATATGCATAATTCAAGTTATTGTGCTACTTTTTAATGCAGCCAAAGGAAAATAAATGGTGTGCCTGCCAATGAAGTTCTAACCCCCACAGGTCACTAGTTCCAGTGTAGTCTGGAAACCAGCAGACTCCACATACTACTTTCATTAAAACTGCACAACTTTACATGCAAAACTCTGGAAGTCATGTTTCCAAAGAAATAGTGAGTAATGCTAAAAACAACTGAATCCCAGTCCCTTTGGGGTCTTTTCTGATGCATAACATGAACAATTACAGCCAATATTAAAGAATTAAGATCCTTTAGAAATTTAGACTAGACTACTAAAAGATTAACCTTAACAGCTTTTATTTATTTGAGCATAAGCTTTCGTGAGCTACAGCTCACTTCATCGGATACCCATGCATCCGATGAAGTGAGCTGTAGCTCACGAAAGCTTATGCTCAAATAAATTTGTTAGTCTGTAAGGTGCCACAAGTCCTCCTTTTCTTTTTACGGATACAGACTAACACGGCTGCTACTCTGAAACCAGCTTTTATTTACAAGCTGCAAAACCAAATCAGATGTTTATTCCCAAAACAAGTGGTTTGATTGCTTATTTGAACCTTGACTAACTCCCACCTTCCCCAGCAGAAAAAGTGGAAAGACAAAATGGTTTCAGATTGTGATAGATATGGCAGTTCCCTGTGATATCCTTGGGAGACCTTACTGAAATAAGTTTATGTATCTTTGGGGTCACTTGTATTAAATGAATGGTTTATTTATTATTGTGGTCTGGGATTGTATATAACCTCTCAAGATGGGGACATGTGACAGAAGTGAGACCTGGGGGTTCAAAGGAATATATGGAAAATGTACCAAACAAGTTTCAGAGTAGCAGCCGTGTTAGTCTGTATTCGCAAAAAGAAAAAGGAGTATTAGTGGCACCTTAGAGACTAACCAATTTATTTGAGCATAAGCTTTCGTGAGCTACAGCATCCGATGAAGCAAGCTGTAGCTCACGAAAGCTTATGCTCAAATAAATTGGTTAGTCTCTAAGGTGCCACTAGTACTCCTTTTCTTTGTACCAAACAAGGAAAACCTGACTTCTGGGACAATGTGTGAACTGGATTTCCTTGGGAACGCCTGGGGAGAGGTTAATGCAAATTGCCCGTCTTCGGTTATGCAAAAAGCAAGCCTTTTGAAGCTATGGCCTGAGGGGTTATTGTTTGCTGATCACCTGAGGCCAAGATCCAAGGCCCAAGATGTATAAAGGAAAGACTGAAGTATTCATAGTTGTTCTGGTTCTGAATCAGATGGTTATGAATTTGTAGCCATGGGGAAAATCCAATTACAGGTTTTGAAAGACTGACACCTACCAGAGCCCAAGGTTGGATCTGGGGTGACCTCTGGTAAGCTTTTTAGCATGTGTGTAGGTTCTTTTATTGGTTTTAATATGTTTTCTCTGAAATGTTGCCACCTTAACAATAAACATGCTTCCTTAAAGGGCTGTGTGGTAACTTGTAACTGCTAGCAATTGTGTTGTTTAGAGCCTTTGGAGAGAAAGCAAAGTACAGAAGTTGGTCAATTTAGGCAGTCTGGCTAAGATGGGGATCTCATAGCATAGGCTGGGAACTGTGCAGCTTGGAAAAACCCTGGTCAGTAGGGAGAGTCACGCAGGTCTCCACTCAAAAGAGGTGATGTCTGAGGAGCCCGGAGGGTAGAGTGGGTGCCCTTGATGAACCACAGAGGGAAAAAAACCAGAGGTGCAGTTGCCCTGAACTGTGTATTGATTATCTTTTCATGATGTAGTCCTATACTACCCATCGCCACAGAATATACCATACTCATGTTTTGCTAGATTGCAGTGTTGTTCTAGAAGTTATGTCATTTATCGCATTTTTAAGTACCTCATTTCCCACCCCCCTTAGCTAGAGAAAAACTGACCCCACTCCAGACACTGTCCCGCTGCTATTTTACAGCACTCTTTATAAAACCCACTCTAAGAGAAAAAAGGGACATATTTGCTGATAACTTTCTTGCTGCAACTCTTTCGACCCACTGCTTCAATCCATCGAAGTGCTCTTATATTCTCAAAAGTGACTGCCTAAAAATGAGATTGCGTAGTTCCATGTGCTGTTCCAGGGTTATAGTGTTTCAGAGTCAAGATGAGTTCTTTCTGGCTCACGCACAGACACCAGTGATAAAAATTATCTGCAACTGGAACTTAGTATAATTCAGAGCCACGACAGACTCCAGATCACTCTCCAAAAGGTGTACTAGCTCTGTAAGACTAGCAGGAGGAGGAAAAGAAATCAGATCTCTTTTTTACAAGAAATGTGCACATATACATATATCGCTATCTTTCATTTTAGATATTTACAGGGCACCTATCACTTTGACTCAGAAAACAACTCTTAATTAAGACGTCAATTTTTGAGAGTTTTGTTTGTTAGTTTGCTTGCTTAGTTCAGAATCAATAAGGCAAGAGGGATAACAGGCTCATTGAATGACAATGCAGCAGACGCTGTCAAGCAAGGATGGCATGGTATTTACCAGACGTGGTTTTTTAATCAAGAAAAACATGGTCTCTTCTACCCCAGGAAAATCTAGTTAGCACCAGTTTAAGGCATTTTCTATTTAAAAAACTGTTTCATTACATTACACATCACATTACGCTTAGCTTTAGTTATATATTCAAATTGTGATTAAATAAGGCAGTAGATACACAGATTAATTTAGGGTTGTACAAATAAAAAGTAAAACTGCAGTGGGTGTAACACTAAATATTATGTAATATATGTAAGTATAATACTGAACATTGGAATGTCTGCATATATTTTGGTTCGGTATTTTCTCAAGGAAATTATATGTTATGGTTCATATTTCAGTATTATATAAACAAAAGACAAAAACATTCAATTATATGAAAACAACAATAATTCAGAGTTGTAGGCTTGAAGCATTAAGCAATCAGAAGCACGCAGAGCTGCAGATACCAGTCCAGATCCATTTGGCCATGCAGCATTCTGTAGCAGAAGACCAACTCTGATGCAGTGGATAGGCCAAGCCTATTCCTCAGTTTTGAATGAATGTAACCATAGTTTGAAAAGATTTGCTGTATGCCTGCTGAACTTGCTGGACACAGACGCAATTATTTTTCCCAGTTTAAAGCAGGTTTAATCTGGTATTTACCAGCATCGTGTCCTAAACTAGCTTTTCCTTGGAAATTGCTAACCCAGCTGTCAAGAGAGATTATTTCCTTATCAGTGTGATAGCCTCAATGAGTAGAGAAGATAGGAATAGCATTTGCAGTTAATTTTTATTCCCTCTAACAGAAGAACAATTGTAACTTCCATGTAGTGATGATTTAAAATACCCAAGCTGTCCCATTTCAGGCAGTGAGATACTCACACCATCCAAATTAGCCACGCAGGACTCTCCAAAGTTCTACCTCTTCAAAATGATTACTTACATTAATGGCTTGCTTGGTTTTGCCTTCAGTGAGGTTCTGGTATCAGCTCCACACCCCTTACTCACACCTTTTAAGAGCACATATTCTTTGCAAACAAGTTGCATTTGAAAATTGACCAGACAAGAATGTATTTACATACCTTGTGTAAGTCTCCAATTAACTGTGGTTCTTAGCTCTTAAACACCTGGTCTTTGTCACAAATGGTTAAACTCTCCCCCAATTTCTAAAGAAAAGAAATCATGTATCAGCACACATGTAGGTTTACTGGGATAAGAAAGGTAGACCACTGAGTTTAGTCATTCTCCCCTGCACTCCTCCCCACAAAGTACCAAAAAGTTTCAAATATTCAATTGTGTCAAAGTAGTTTAGTTATAAAGCCCTAAGTCAGCAAGTGATCACAACTATGACACCATACAAACAATAAATAATAAATTAAGTTAGTTGCCGATTTCTTTTATATTTGTTGCCCACACATCGAAATTGGTCCTCTTAATAACAGATCTAGTGCTCCTGGGGACAGAATTTAAACATCAGAAGCAAGGAGCAAAAAAGCAATGCTTCCATGTTTACAGTATGAAACCCAGGGGCCTATTCGCTAAGCTCAGTAGTTTAGTTTCTGCTGTGAGAAATGAAATACAAATGAGAACAAGCTTGATACACACTCTGGCTGTCTCTGGAAACTACAGCTCCCCTCTCCTTATCGCTCGCCTCTCCTTATCGCTAGTATCTTCTTACAGCCACATTACCATCATAAATCACAAACGAATGATCAACATGGCTGGGAGCCAGAGCTGCCAGTTTACATGTGGGGGCAGGGAGAGACCAGGTGGGTCCCCTGTACATCCCTCCTCCCCAGAAGTAGTGAGGCTCCTTTGAAATGGCCAGGAGAAATTTTTGCTTTTCTTAATTTTATTTTATTAGTTACAACCAGAGAAAGGCCAAGTGTCATACATGGAGTGGGCAGGGATGAAGGAGGTTGAATAAGGGCTGAGAAGGAGATTGATTAGTAGCTGAACTGAGGGAGGATGGGTTAGAAAGGCTTTTATGGAGTGACAAGTGGAGAGAAACTGCACTGTAACTCCTGACAAGTTGTTTGTTGTCTGTTTCTGTTTGTTTGTCTTATCGTTTAGGCCTTATCTTCATAGCTCTGTTTTCTCTGTTTGTACAGCCTTGCACAGGGGGGACCCCCAACCTTGGTCAGGGCCTACAGGGACTGCCAGAACACAAATATTTCCCTCTTCCTTGTACAGAAATACTACACTGCGTATGGAGGGATGTGGTGTGAGGGTACACTAGGGCTGTTGTAATGAAAACTGCAGGGTGATCATTATTATAGTGAAAATAATCTACAAATTTCCTACAGACCAGGTACCAGTTAATATCACTTTATACTGCCGTGAGACTATACAACATTGAAACTTTATAATGGAATATGCAAATTATCCACAGTGGATAACTGAAAACAAGAGCCCAGCATACGTGCGGAGAGCTATAAAAGAGCTGAAATCAAAATGTATGCTACTAGCTGACACACAAGACTAAGGGGAAAAACCACACACACACTTGACTCATTACATTGGGAAGAAGCCAGAAGGGAACTTCGTTCTCAGAGGAAGGTATTCCTGAGAACAATCCCAGCAACTGCCAGTCATCCCTTCACAATGCTGCATCATTCTAGGATAAAGCTACATGGCTCTACTGACACTGCCCAGAACGGTCAGTGCACCATAAATTATTTGCTAGGCAGCCTGCATATTCTCCTATTTGAAGAAGCTTGAATTTTTCTGACCCTGTGCATCTTTACAGAAAAGAAAAGGTCAGTGAAAGACTACTGAATAAAAATCCAATGCTGCCTCACTGAGATTAAAATACTCTGCCCATCACTACCCAGTACTTTAGTGTTCTCTGAATTGCCACTGTGTTCTATAAAACAGCAGCTTCCGGTTATCATGGAGTGAAACGATGCAAACATGCGTCTCATGCCAGTGAAAAAGTAATGCCATGTTGTTATCACTGTTCACAGCTCCAATATTACAAAGTAGAGAAGCAGAAATTCAAAGCTTTCTCCCAGCTAGTAGCAGTGATCACTTTCATTACCCTGCCCCTCTTTTTCAGATGCAATAATGCTCTTCACCAAGAGACAGAATGCAGAAAGATGTTTCCCAGCATAAGAGACCCAGGGAGTTAGACTTAAGTAGTCACCCAGAGAACCTTCAAAATGGCAGATATTTCTCTCCAGACACCACTTCAGGGCACTAAGAGAACAGAGTAGGCCAAGATGAGCTCCTGTAGGCACTTAAATGTGCTTTCATCCTCAATCAGGGATCTGCCATCAAAATGTACAGGCCAGCTTCTCAATCACCCCACACATGGCTGCTGAGTGGTGAAACCAGTCAGTCTATCTTTGCTGAAGGAAGGACTCTAGCAATATATGTCTGTAAGCATGCAGTATGTTCGAAGGACACACACATACTGACTGCAAGGAGAGCCACCATGGCTGTAATCGCTACAATTAACTCATGAGACACTGTAAACAGTTATCTTCCAAATATTTTCCAGAGTCACAGTACCTTTTGAAACCTAATGCTATTAAATCTATCTCAGATACATTTGTCAATGCCAGCAGAGCTATATTAGTTGATGTAAATGAAAAGCAAAAATATTATCTCGCACACAAACAACCACCCTCCCTGTCACCATCATAACTAATGTTGAAACAAAAGAGTCAGATGACCTCAAACATTCTCTGTGCCAGGCAACTACTATCTGAACACACCCAGGTATTAAATACAGCTCAGAGTAACCTAGCTTTTCCAGCTACGGAAAAGCGTTAAGGATATGCGGCTGCTTAAATAATTATCCAGTTCTGACAACCCAAACCGTCATTCTGCAAAGACAAAACCAAAGAGCTGAAAATAGAGCAACTGGCCACTATTATTTTACACAGCTGGTGGTGTGAGCGGACAAGGAATGCCCACACGGCCAAAAACACCCTCAGTCTTCATCTGTCCACCTAGATGCTTACATGGCCTCCAACAGAATACTTTTTTTTTAAGCTACATAAAATGAAATCTCTTGATGTGAACGGGTGCATCTCCATTGACTTTAGCGGAGCTGCACCTGCTTTATGACAGTGGCAAATTTCACTCAATACATTTTGTTTTCGACTAACACCCTTGATAGTCTGACCACATTAAAGGACATCCACTTCTTTATCTGGCTACCAAATTTCAAAACGCCTAACTGGTAACAAACATTCGGAACACAGTTCTAATTTAACCTGAAAGGCTGACTGCTTGATTTGAAAATGGAATTTGCAAAACTATTTGAATTAACCAAGCTGGATTATGCTGATAACCCTCAATGGCCTTGGCGCCAGACTGAGTGGTACTAAAGCACTATAATACAGGCTATGCATATTTCATTTAGAAACACCCATACCACAGAACAGCTCCACTAAAGCAATTCAAATTAAAAAAATTAGCAAGGGGCCTGCTTCACCATATAGGCAAGGCTGCCATCTGGCATGTTTAAATTTGAGTCTTAAGCTCCCAAAACTGACAGTGCATACAGCTCAAGGACGACAGCACCTCACACACTACTCAAGCAATCCTCCTTCTACACAGTGCTTGTTATCCAAGAAAGGGTTGCCGCAATGTGACGCCAGTCAAGGACAGGGCAGAGATGCAGGGCAAGTAAAGTAATTTAGAGATGAGGGTGATTTCAAAAGGTAAAATGAGCAGAAATTGCAAAGCATATCTCAGCATGATCACAGACAGGACTTCTACAAGCAGATAACCACTTGAGTAAAGTACAGAGCACCATGTTTGGCCACACGTAAGCAGGGTGGATTTGATTTAAATCACTTTACAGGAAGACTCGATTTAATCATGTATTTCTACATAAAAGTGCTTTCTTGTTGGCTGTTATAACCTTAATACATATTCTTCACAATTCAGAGATAGATGAAGGTTTCATTTTTAGAAGGTACACACTATACACTTTTAATGTGATTTATTTTGAAAACTTTTCTGATTAGTTTTACAGCTGTATCAGAAAATGAATGATTGTTTGGTTATTTCATTTACCAAAGGAAATTGAAGCAGATATTTATGAATATCATGGGAGGTGAACTATCTCCAATTCAACAGGTTAATCATTAATATTTGTAGGATTTTCTTGCCATACTGTATTAGGAGGAGAACATCAACACACAGACATTTAAATGGTTTTATTTAACTAAAACAACAACGTTATGTATTCTGGATTTTTTTTCTTCAACAGCAAACACATAATATTTTAACAAAACAAGCATATGAATTTTTGAATTTAGTTAAACATTCAAGTTTTTTTAAAATCAGGTTTGTTTTTGTTAAAATTGTTGTTAACTAAAATAGTTAAATGAAATATTTAAAAAACCACAACAATTAAATCGATTGTGTCAGCCAGGTCAAAGTGAGAAACTTAAATATTGGCTTCTGCAGCTAACTCAGTCGTCTTCACCTTCATTTTCCTGTTTGTCCATAATCTGGAAAAGAAAAATAAGCTTTCCTGCTTTGCCAGGTCCCAAACGATTTCTCAATTTGGAATGAATTAGTCCAAAGGAAGAAAATAGTCTTTCTACACCAGCAGAAGAACCTACTGCTGTGAAAAGTGAGATCATCACTTCAATAGTCTCTGAATCCAAGTGCTTAAGTGACTTCCACCAGTTCACTGGTGTGACTTTCTTTAAAAGATCATCAGCAAACATGTATTTCTTGAATGGCTCTTATTCCCTAACTTGGTCTCCTTTATGGCCTGCTGCCATTATAGGTTTTCCCTTCTAGTGAGAGAATGGTATGGTAGATCTCAAATCAATGAAGATTACACTCAGAAAGACCTCAAGACTTCTGGAATATGCTGCTCAAACTGTTTCACTTTTGCTTCTACTGCCTGTCCCTCCCTTCTCACATTTATCTCCAGACTTCTTCTCCTTGCCTATTCCGCGCCCAACAATCTTCTATTCATTGAACTTCCTGAAACTTTGCACTTTTAGAAAGAGGTAAGGGATTGACTCTGTGTACACAAATTTGCAGAGGGACAATAGGGTTGAGGTCTGTTATTTCTCACCTCTATATTTTATTTATTTACTTAAAAGCATTTTTGCTGTTAACAAGCATGTTATCTCCAGAGACACAAATCCACAGTTTGAGAACTTCAAAACTAAGCCTCTCTGATGGCATCTTCTAGACTGAGCACTGAGTCCCACTGGGTAGATAGAAAAATTAACCTAAATAATCTATACAGAAGCCCCTGGAATCCCATAAGATTAGGTCCCTAATTCATGAACTATTGGAATTCATTTACAAACCTTTTCTTAAGCATTACATGAATATATTGTCTCATTCTATAGAATTACAATTTATAATCCCTATTCCATGATGAGATATTTTTGAGCTATAATGTATCTTAATTAAAGCCATCTTTAGATAGGGCTTTTTCCCCTCAAAAAGCATTTTATCAAAAAAACCCAATTTAAAAAAAAATCCAATTTAAAAAAAAAAAATCATTGATTTTTATCCACCCCACACATAAATTAGAACTTGTACCTGATGGTTGCCAATGCACAGCCAGCCACTGATTACCAGATAGCTCAGGAGCACATTAGGCATCAAATATTTTAAAAAGGCACTAGATGGGGAGTTATACGGGCCCATATTTACAAAATCAGATTTGGTCTCCTTACAGAGAGTTGGACGGTGAATAAGAACACAGGGCTATGAACAGGAGGAGAGAGAGCTTGGCAAAATGTTTCTACACTGTCATTCTGCCTTCAGAACAGCAATTACCCATTCTTCAAGCCTGCTATTCCTTCCCAGAAGGAAGGTGCACACCCAAGGCTACCGGGAAATCACTTTGGCTGCCCAGGCACACCAGTTTGGGTTTTCCCAATAGCATGTGACAAGACCTTCTGCATCTTCACTGTTTATTACATGCTGTTCAGCACTGCAGTGGAACAATCACTTTGCCTCCTCCTGCAGAGAGAAACCCAGGATGAAGACAGAGCTGTATAACACCACAACTATTAGTCCAGAGCTGTCGAACATTCTCCCTTCAGTGCAGGAAGAATTACTCCTCATAAGTTAATGACACATTCTTAATCTTAAAGGATCGGAAAAGATTTGTTCAGGGATAACTAAATACAGTGACTCAAGATGTTAAAACTATCAATATATTTCAAAAACTGATCAAGGTCACTGGTCCCTCTGCTTTGAGATAAGTCTCATAACCAGCAGTGTCTATAATGGCACTCTCCAAAACTTTTTGAGACAGCTCTTTCCCCTTGGCTCTCAGCATAGTGTCTTCTGTAGCTGGCAAAAGAGAGACCAGCACTACTTTTTGTACTACTGTAGATATGCTGCTGGAACAGGAGGAAAAACAGATTCCAAGAAAAGCTGAACTATGGCAAGGCATCAGAACTCCCTGAAGTATTCTGTGCTTCAAGAACATACATTTTGCATGACTCTCCAGAATAACTACCTTGCTTCACATGCCTTTCCAACTGACCTTATATCAGAGCAGGTGACAATGCCACTCATGACTCAGCCCTTTCCTCACACTGCTTTGCTTTCTCCCAGTGGATTAGTTCTTGCCTGTTCTATCTCAGGTATCGCTAAGGTGCCTTTCATTGTGATATCTAAGCACTTAGATAGTCACAAAAAGGAGGAATCAGATTCCTTCAGCAAATTCTGAAGGCCTAAGGTTTACAAGCCAACTGTTGAGAAATACTGTACATCCTTTTCCTGGACTGCAAAGAGGGTCAGAATTCATAGCAACAGACAGGACAAACAGAAGCAGCTCTCCTGATACCAGCATCTGACTGACAAGATGGCTATACACATACACAGCATGCCTTAACACTACAATGTACCTACTATCTTACTAGATACATACATTATGCTTATCACCATAAGGATGCACACTAGCTCCCTGATTTTGGTGCCAGAGGGAAGAGGGAAAAAAAGTAACTGCCTTTGCCAAACAATAATGTGAGGAAAAGCACACAAGAAGAACACAGGCATTGCATCTGCTGTTGTGACTCAATATTCACACCAACAAGCACTCTGTTTTGGCACTTCCACAAAGACTGAAGCAGCTGCAAAGCCAGGCAGAAGACTCGCTCCCTGCATTTAATTATCTAAGTTAGCATACAGCACCCATCACTGTCGTGTCTTAGCACTGGCACAAGTTGGTCAGTTTTATGAAGCGGGCAAACGGTTGTAGTCTCATAATCTATTATGTCACAAAGTACTTTGCTCCTTGTTCTATTCAGTGAGTTTGCCCATAATGTTTCTCTCTGAGTAGAAACACAGTTTTCTTGGGGGTTATCAGAAGATTCATGTTGGAATATCTGTCTCCTATCCCAGCAGAAGTCTAGTGAGAAATGATGCTATACAAAGCAGTTGCAAACCTCATTCTCCTGAGCTTATAAACAGTTATCTGGGTCCAGGTTTACAAGTCTAAAGCAAACAGATACCCCATAAGAAAGATGTATTGAGGTGGCATGAATCTTCAGTACCTGCCATATTCAGAGCAGCGTTCCTTCTGAGCTTGCCCCACAGAGTGGTTGTCACATCACCTTCAACTTAAGGGAACACTAAGAGGCTTGGCAGAAGGCAAGAGTGATGACAAAGCCCATATTAGGCACTTGTCAGTTAGGAATGGGTTTAAATATAAATTTATTATATTTAGATAAAGGGTGAAGGTACTGGCCTCAGCTTTGGGGAGCATCAAGTTCCAGGTCTAAATTACATGAGTGAGCCCAGTTAAGCTGGAGTCCAGCTTGTCTTATATTTTTACAGGTTACATTAAATACGTCTGCCAAAATAATCCTTATAGTCATTACAAAGTAAAACTTTGCCATTTCTAAAAGCAGAAACAAATGATTTGGAAGCTGGATAGCCAGACAGCCTGGTGACAACATACTGCACTGCTGGAAACTCCAGCTTAGCATTCTAGCTCATTTCATACCTTGAATAACAATGTCTAGAAGGGGAGCATATCTAGTCTTTGGGCAAAGCAAGCAATGTATCACTGTTATGTCCCTTCCAGTTTATCAAGAATGGTGGTCTTAGATAAAAGTCTTGTCCATTTTAGTCCTCCTATACAGAAGGTACGAGTATGATTATGAGACTTACAACAAAACAGCGTCATTAGAGTAAAATTCCACTACAACCACCACATTCTCTGCAGTTTTATAGATCCTTAACTTCTAAACATGGCAGGGAAAAGTCAAAGGATAAATATTTGGCATAATTACATTCTGCTTCAGCAATTAAATTTAGTATTTGTTATTGAATATCAGATCAGGAAACAGGGTATATGCATTGTTGTTGTCGTAGCTGTGTCAGTCCCAGGATATTAGAGACACAAAGTGGGTGAGGTATTATCTTTTATTGGACCAACTGCTGTTGGTGAGAAAAAGCTTCCAAGCTACACAGAAGACCACAGCAAGAGCTCTGTGTAGCCTGAGTTTCTCTCTCTCACCAACAGCAGTTGGTCCAATAAAAGATATTACCTCGCACACCTTGTCTCTCTAAACAATAGGTTACTAAATTATTCTGAGAAATCCCATTTTCCCAAGGGACTGGAAGTGGAATACACAGCATTTCACATCCATGTCACCAGGAGTCCTTTATCAGATGTTCACACAGTGACTAGCACAAGGGGGCCCAACCTGGTTATGGCCTTCAGACTATACTGCAGTATACATGTTAAATAATTTAACATTTTAATAACATTACATTGGCACTGACTAAATATTATCTTCAGCGATTTTGCCTATGTCCCTCCAAGGGAGACAGATCTTCTAGAAAAGTGGTTTCTCGACCTTTTTTGGCTCAGGACCAATTTATAAATGTTGATAGTCTATCGCAAGCCAGTAAACAGGCGGGGGGGGGGGGAATGAGAGGTGTCAGCTTGCAGATCCCACCCCACCCCACCCCTGTAGTGGCAGTTCTGGTTCTGAGGGCTGACTGGTCTTGGCTTGCAACTCCAGGCACTGCAACATCTGGGGCTGCAGCACCACTCAAACTGGGCTCATTGTCACGATGGCAGCCCACTCCAGGCAGCCCCGTGGGACCAGAGACACAGCAGCCATCACGGGACACCACGAAAGCTTCTGGCGACCCAATTTCAGGTCACAACCCGGTGGGGCTGAGAAACCCGGTTCTAGAACAGTTCATGCCCCATCACCGCTGGCCGGGCAAAGCCTGTTACAACCCACGACCCACGCTGCAGCCCAGTTACTAACACGGAGCCGGTCACCGGGCTTGCCCTCTTTTTCAACAACAAGGGGGACTCAGACTTTGTTCCTCCCCTGCCCCTCGTGCTCTAGGCTCCCCTTCCACTGCCTGTTTCCGACCAGGTAGCTGCATCTCCGTGGGTCACGGCTGTGAGCCAGTCCCACAGGGGACACTGCCGAGGCGAGAGGTTTTCTGACGCCCGACTCCAGGCTCCAAGCCGGCCGATTCACGCCCCAGCGCCGAGGCAGCTGCACCAACAGCGAAGGGGCTCCGGGGCCGGTATAACCCGCAGGGCCACGGGGTGAGCGGGCGGGGCGGGCGCTGCACGGCGGGCGCGGGGAGAAGACCGGGAAAGCAGCCGCCCCATCAGCGCCTCTGCGCCATAACGCGGGGCCGGCTGCGGCCCGCCCCCCTCGCGCAGGGCCCGCGGGCGGAGGCCGCAGCTGGGGTCAGCGGGGTCTTACTCGCGCTCCCGCCCCCGCGCGCGCCTCCGCGGCCGCGTGCGAAGCGCGTTATCCCCCCCCCGGGGAGGGGGGAGGCCGGAGGCCGCCCGCGGTGACTCAGGGAGCCCGTCCCCAGCGCGAGCTCCAGCCTGGGGCCCAGCGCAGCGGCCCGTAGCGCAGGCCCGGGCCCAGCACCGAGCCGCCACGCGGCGCCGCCCGGGGCGGGGGCTGGTTTCGGGGGGGGGCCGCGGAGGGGGCCCCGCCCCGTAGCGGCCCAGGCCGGGCCCGGCGGGACGCTCCCCTCAGGGCCGGGCCCGCGCGGCCTTGACCCCGCGGGGTGGGGGCGGGGGCGGCGCTCGGCCCGTTCACTCACCGGCTCCGGCTGAACCCGCGGCCTCCACCGCTGCCGCCACCGCGCCGCCTCGCCTCCTGCGACACCGCCCCACAGGCCCCCGGCTCCCGCCTGCCGCGCGGGCTGCTGGGAGACGCAGTCCCCCGAGCGGCCTCCGCCCATTGGCCGCCGCGGTGGAGGGGACTACAACTCCCGGCAGGCCCCGCGCGGGAGCCGGCCTCCTGCGCAGCACGCGCTGCACGCAAGGACGGAGGGGGTGGTGCTTCGGGCGGGGTCAAAGGTCTCCTCACTGGGAATGGGGCCTCATGGGGGAGGGGGTAGACTCCCCATGGGGGGGGGGAGGGCCCAGAATCGGGGGGTGTTAAACCCCCTCCCTGGGGTGGGGGCAGGGAACAGGGTGAGGGTGGCTAAGCCCTGTGACTAACCTGGGTCCTGAATTGGGCCGCAAGGAAGATTTTAAAAAGAACTCCTTGGTGCTGGCTGGAACGGGGGTCACTCAAATCCTGTCCGAGAGGAGAGCCACGCTTTGCCTCGCAGCCAGGACAGTCCCGTCTCCACCTCCCACAAAGCCTCGAGCCCCCTGTGATGGGTTGGGTCACAGAAACCCCCTGGGAGCCGCCCCCTCATGTGCCAAGGCTACTTCTGCCCCTGCTTTCCGGCCCCACCGGCTGAGGACTCCAGCGCCCTGCCTGCTTTGAGCCAGAGCCGCTAGCCTGCTGCAAACCCAGACCCAGGTCTGAACCACGTCCCCAAACAGCTGTAGGCTTAACTGAAAGCAGGTTACAGAAGCGTGCCTGTCCTTGACACTCAGATGCCCAACTCCTAATGGGGCCCAAACCCTGAATAAATCCGTTTTACCCAGTATAAAGCTTATACAGGGTAAACTCATAAATTGTTCGCCCTCTATAACATTGATAGAGAGAGATACACAGCTGTTTGCCCCCCGTATGAATACATACTCTGGGTTAAGTAATAAGATTTTATTAAATACAGAAAGTAGGATTTAAGGGTTTCCAAGTAGTAACAGACAGAACAAAGTGAATTACCAAGCAAAATAAAATAAAACCCGCAAGTCTATGTCTAATAAAACTGAATACAGACAAAACCTCACCAGTTCCAGTAAGCTTCCCTTTGCAGACTAATCTCCTTCTAGTCCGGGTCCAGCAATCACTCGCACCCCCTGTGGTTATTGTCCTTTGTTCCAGTTTCTTTCTTGGGGGTGGAGAGGCTCTCTCTCTAGCCAGCTGAAGACAAAATGGAGGGATCTTAAACAGACTTTCTCTTGTGGGTGGAGACCCCCTCCTCTCTCCTATGCAAAGTCCAGCTCCAAGGTGGAGTTCTGGAGTCGCCTGGGCAAATCACAGGTCCATGCAAGACTCACAGTTTTTACAGACAGAAGCCATTGCCCACCTGGCATCTTGAACATCTCCAGGAAGACTTCTTATGTGGACTGGAGCCTTCCAAGATGCACTGTTCCTTAAGTGCTTCTTGATTGGGCACTTAACTTTGTGAAGTCCTTTCTCCAGGAACTGACCAAATGCTCTACTAAGGTTATTTAGAAATCAAGCCAGTACACGGCCAATATTCATAACTTCGAATACAAAAAATGATACATGCATACAAATAGGATTGATAGATTCAGTAGATCATAACCTTTACAGAGATATGTTACATGGCATATGTAGCATAGAACATATTCCAGTTATGTCATATATATTCATAAGCATATTTCCATAAAGCCTTATGGGGGGCACCGTCACACCCGTTCTACGTCAGGGTTTCTGAAACCTCTACATGTGACCGGGAAGGGCCGACCCCCAGGACTTGAGAAGATTCATTACTGGAGAATAGGTCATTCACCCACTATGAATGGATCTGGAGGCTCAGCGAGAGGCATAGACCCTTCTGCAGGGCATGGGGAGCTATGGAATCATGGGCGTTAGAGAGAAATCACGAAGTTTGTATTCTGCTTCTGGCCAGTACTGGGTTAAATTCATTCTCCATGTGATAGGAAAGGTCAGGACATGAGACACAATCCGGCCTCTCCAGCAGGCACCCTCCCTGAAGCTGGGAGGAAGCTGTGCCAATCTGGAAAGGACACCACAGAGGAGGTTAAAAGGGAAACAGTTAGTTCACATGAAATCAGCTGCAGAAAACACAGGCAGCCTTTTGCCAAAGCCTGATGAGCTGGCAGTTTCAGAACAGGCTTGCACGGAGTTGCTGCGGCTGCCTTTGCCCAGATGCTGCTTCCTTGTTTAGAGTTCTCCTCCCCACTTTCTGCAGCCATCGCTGCACTAGAATAGGACAGAACAGGAAATCCACGAGTTATGGCCTAAAAATTCACGTGTTGAGGCCGGCACATGCAGTGCAGTTTTCCCAGCAGGTGCTAGGGATGTGCAAACTGGCCTAGTGAGTGGCAAATTCAAGGGATTGGAATCTGGCTAGGAACCAAGAGGTTTAGAGGCTGGGTTAGAGCAGAGGATCCAGAGTGTGGATTCTCAAGTTCAGTTCCCGGTTCCTCACTGCTTGAGTCTGGGCAGGTCACTTCACTTCTTTGCCTCAGTTTCCTCACCAGAGAGAGAGCAGAATGGAGCTCGTCTCCTTAGCAGAGCTGCAAGGGTGAGTTTGTAAAGTGCTGCCCAGGCTTCTTAAGTCTAGCTCTGCAAAGCCAGGCGGGGAATCTCCTGAGAACTGGCTCATGGTTTTGCAGCATCCGGGTTCCTGCCTCTGCCTGAAACTGGAAATGAGGCCATTTCTCCTGACCTTTTTGAAACTGAACAAGTATGTATTTACAGTTCGCTTTTAGCCTTGGGCAGCGACTGGAGGGTCTGGGCTTGTTCCAAGTCACCTCTGTCCACCCAAAGCTGGGAAGGTCCCCATGCGGGTGCCCACTCCTAGTGATTCCTTTGTTGCACACTGCAGTTTTAAGAATCGTCCCGATGGCTTTCAGGAAGTCTGGCTCTGGGGGCAGCAAGGCAGGGGCGGGAAGGTGGTGGAGCAGCACAACGGGTGTAGAAGCCCTGCCTTCCCTTCAGAAAAGCGCCTGGTTTCGGAAGCAAACAGCTATCGTTGCTTATAGGCCCCAAGCCAGAGGAGTCTGGAATGTTTTTCATGGACCTTTGAAATTACCCACAGCTGCTCTTATGATTTGCAGGACCCCAAAATATCAGCCAGGGAAAAACAGCAGAGAGTTGCCTCCTCGCCTATGCCTGCTGCTAATGAGAGATGGTCTGTGTCAGAAAGCTGCCCTGGGATGAGGGCTCCATGGCAACAGAAGCCCAAGTGATTGTTTCTCTCTCTATAAGCCTTGTAGCTGGAAAGATTTGTGTGTTCACAGCAGGGCCCCGCTGCTGTCGCTACCGAGCCACTCCTAGCCCACACCTGATTCCCAATGACTCTTTCCTTGTTGGCCTGCCCAGAGTCTTTATGGGCTAGAGATCAGAGCATAGGGCTCGGTTTGAGATTCTGCCATTGACTCACCATCTGGGCCTGGGCAAGACTCTTAATCTCTTTGTGCCTCAGGTTTCTTACCTGTCCAATGGGGCTAAGAATAACTTGCCTTCTTCAAGAGGGAAGGGCATGAGGCCGGATTCCTCTGTGCATGTACTGGGCTTCCAGCAGGGAAGGAGCTGAATGTTATTTCCTTTATTTGTGGTGAAGGGCAGCTGTGATGGTCCCATGGCAAATAACAAAACAAACAAAGGCCCAGCTCAGCTGATGCTGATTTCCAGCTGGAATCCAGTTGGTGCCTGCAATCTTTGAGGACCACAGAGCCTGCTCAGCTGCCCCAGCGCTCTCTTTACAGACAGGCTCTTGTTCTCAGTGGAGTTTTACTGGGAGCTGACACCTGTTTCATTTATTTGCCCAGTTGAGTCTCAGGCCTTAGAATTCAGCCAATAAAAACCCAGCTATGTACACTTAGGACTCAGTCCTCAGCCAATGGAAAGTCTGGCACTGGCTGCAGTGGATTTGGGTTGGGCCCACTGGCGCTATGCTGCCCAGCCTGCTTTGGAAAGATATTGCAGTACCCAGATAACTGCATCACAGCCAGCTAACCAAGCACCACCTGTCCCCTTCCCTGGGTGGCTAGTGCAGCTGGGCCCTTCCTAGTGAGAAGTGAACATGCAGGGGACTTGCAGGCAGAAGCAGAGGACAAGTTGTGGGAGAAGAGGGAAGATCCCTGGTTTGACTGTGAACCCTGCACTGCATCAGGTGCTGCTCTGCCCCCTGGAGCCAATGCATGGGCTGTTCCCCTCCCATCAGTCCGCAGGGTCCCTCTGGGACTGGCACACGGACTGAGCCCTGCTATTTACAAGTGGAAGGAAAATCTGGGGCTTTCCGCACTCACAGGCTTCTTGGAGCATTGCAGGGCTTGCCAGCATGGCCTATGGGTTTTTCCACCTGCAGATGGTATCGTTTTAATTCCTCTTGCTGGAGGCCCATGATCCATCAGCCTCAGGGCTGGATTGGTGACATGGTGCTAACTTAAGGCCTCTGATGTCTTTATGTGTGAATTTGTGATGGCAAGAACTCACCTCCCAGCCTCCACCCCAAGAGCCAACCTAACACCTGATGTGTCCTCTGTTGGAACAGATCTAACAGGATGTCTCAGGGGCATGGCGGAGGGTCCTGAGGTACACACCATGGTTCAATTCCCTACTCTGCCACTGACTCCCTGTGTGACCCAGAGCAAGTCACCAGCCTCTCTGTGCCTCACTTCCCCAGCTATCTCCCAGCCCTTGTGTGTTGTTGATTTAAATTCTAAGCCCTTGGAGGCAGGGACTGCCTCTGTGTCTGTGCAGCACCTGGCACAATGGGGCCTTGAATGCAGTTGGGGCCTCTAAGTGCTATTGTAATACAATTAATAGTGAGTCATTTGTAGTTCCATTAAAAAGCATCGCTCCTGGGTGTAAGGCAACCTGTGCGGCTGTGCTGGATGCAGTGCAAAGGTCTAATAAAATTCATGGTTTTGCTCCATGGCTGCAGCGGTGTTAACAGGCCACTTCACCGTGGATGGTCCCGTCAAACATGTGTTAACCGCTCATGTGAACAATCTGGTCCACATTGGATCGAGCTGTGACACTCCGAGTTCCTTTCCCAGGCCTGCAGCAGAGCTCGGGGTAAGCTCAGAGCTCGTCTCTCTCACCCACAGAAGTTGGTCCAATAAAAGACATTCCCTGCCCCACCTTGCATCTAATAAAAACCGTGTTATGGGCCCGTGGCTCCTTCCCCACAGTTGCTGCTTGGGGGGTTGGGGGGGACAGGGGAAGTTCAGCTCTCTCTGCACTGTCCCAGTCTCTTCCTGGGAGCAGTAGCACTGGGAGAGGGACACCACTGCTCCTTACTCTGCCTCCAGGGTCCGTGCTGGGAGGGTCCCCCGCCCCCCTATCCGACCGCCCTCCCTCCATGCAACCTTGTAAGGAATGATGGGCCATTTGATCTGGACAGATAGCGCAGCAGAGCAAAAATCGCTGAGATGGGAGGCCCAGCTGAGAGAGCAATGCTAATCCAGGTGCCGGACAGCCACAACAATCTCTGCTGGACACCTTGGGGCCCCTGTCAGGGCTCTGGAGCAGAGCTGCCCCGGGGAGCGCAGCAAAGCAGTGTTCTTGGGGTATGTCAGACAAGAGCTATGGGGAGCGTAGTGTCCCCACCTTGTCACTCAGCTGGTCACCTCCTGGCCTACCTAGACGTGGGAGAAGCATCCTGCACCACAGGGATAGGGATGGGCATGCTCACGAGAGGGAGTTGTGTGACCCATAGCTCCATTGAGCCCACCAGCAAAGAGCACCCCACTGGGCCCGGGCAGGAACTCCCTCCCCTCAGGGCACCATTGAGGTCTATGACCCGCCACCTCCCACTCTGTTCTGGAGCCCTGGCCCTTTAAGAAACAACAATCTAGTGCTGAGAGGAGCCGACTTAGAATGTCCGATTCCAGCTGCCATCGCTGGGAACGGATCCCGGCTTCTGCTGGTTCTGAACCCCTTCCTAGGACCCCAAGGCTTTGCTTCGACCGGTTGGGCGCAGCCCTGGCACAGCCTGGCATTGCTTTTGAGCAGGAAACTGGGAACCAGGAGAGCTGGGCTCTGTGTTGACTTTGCCATGCTGTGTGACCTTGGACCCTCTCTGTGCCTCAGTTTCCCCATCTGTATAATGGGGGCACAGCCCTCTGAGCACTGTGAAAGGAAGAGTCTCGCTGTTCGGTTATTATTAGCAGCACTGCTGCTGTAGCGTTGGGCTACAGCCGGACCAGCCCTGGCTCTGCTCCTGGCACCGGCAGAGCCGGCACCATCACTGCCATGTTCCTGCTGCCTTCCAGCCTGATGCCACTTGGAAAGAATGCCCCCGGAGGCCCCTTTTCCACCCTTGCCAGGCTTTGTGGGTGGGTAGGGGAGGAAGCCAGCGAGAGCCATGTGCCAGGGCCAGGCATGCTGACCTTGGTATGCTGAGGGGGTCTGAAAATAGACCCCCAGGGTGTCATCGACATATTAGAAGGGAACAACAGCTGAGCAGCCAGCTAGAGGGAGGAGGGGAGTTCTGGGGGCGGGGTTAGGAAGTAGATTTAATGCTTTGAGGAATCTGTTCCTCCAAGGGAGCAGCGAGATCCTGGGTCCCCAGGGCTGGAGCCAGGCTGGCTGTCTTCACAGGCCGGGGTGGAAAGTATCCAGCAGCCCATCACAGAAACCTTCCCCAGCAGTGCAACCCTCCACTCCTGTGATGGGGGATGAGCAGGCTCCCAGCCCAGGAGTCAACATTGGGCACTAATGACTGCTCCTCGGCATCTCAGCGATTAACACAACCCTCAGAAATCCTTTTCCCTGCTTGCATGTTACAGGCCTGGCAGCTAGCGACACAGGGCAGAGGCCAAAGGGGAGACCTTACCACAAATGGCTAAGAAAGGATCTGCCTTGCACTACTGTTATTAACTCATAACTGTGCTGTGGTAGCTTCTGGCCACTGGGCACTGCCTGGCCAGACCCCAAAGAGACCGTCCTTGCCCTTACACTGACAGCATTGCAGCAGGCAGCATAGGCATCTGGCTAGCCCAATGCCGACTGCTCTGCCAGTCCCAATCCCCCAAAGCACACCAAGCCAGGAGCGAGAGCAGGATGTCTACAATACATCCCCAACCATTGGGCTCACTGTGCTAGGACCAGCTTTCCCGATAATCAGAGACCTTCCATATAACAAACAGACCTTGCAGGTAAGAGGAAGTTCTGGATAGCAGAGGGATCCTAAGCCCGGCTGGGCTTTGCACACAGACACACTACGCTGTGGGTGGGCCCATAGCTACAGGGTATTTGTAATAAACTCTCAGTCATAAAGAACTAACAAACTCCAATCTCTCCCCACGTGGGCTGCAGGGGTAGAGGCAGGCGGTTGCTTATGGCATGGGGAGAAGTGCAAGCAACTTGTTCTTTATGGAAGGTTTGGGTTTTGTGAAAAATTCAATATCAAAAACCCACTCACCTCCCTTCTCCTCGATTTAAATCCTATGTTTACATTTTAAAGGGAAATTTGAAATATTAAATGCAGGTTTAGAGGCTTTCAGGTGGATGGAAAATTTCGGGAACATTTTTCAATAAAAATGTTACAATTTAAAAAAAAAAAGTTCACAAAACCAAACAATTTGGTGAGTTGCGAATTCTGCAAATGGAAGCAGCTGCACAGTTCCCACAGGGGCTGGAAAATGGGCTCCGGGTGTGTGTCTCAGCTCCTGCTGGATGGAGCTCCAGGGTCCTGCTCTGCTCCTTTCTGGCACCTCCTGCGCTCAGTGGAGCTGCACCAGGGCTAGGGCTGTCTCCGGTAGCTAATCCTGGGGCCCCTGTCAGTGCTCCGGAGTGGAGCTGCACCAGGGAGCGCATTTTGGCAGCTGACTAGGAGAGAAGACAGGGCCTGCTGGGATCTCACGCCCCATCAGCGAGAATAAAGAGCACAAAGGTTGCTGCCATCTCCTGGACGGCAGCGGTGATGTAGCAGGAGAGCTCAGACCCTGCAGCACCATCTCTCACAGCTAGAAGATGAAAGAGCAAGGGGTGACAGGCTGGGAAAGGCCAGGCTGACCCTTGGTTCCCTGCACTGGGCTCAGCGTGGCAGGGGGAGGCTGTGTGCATTTGGCTCCAGCTTCGGGTCCGAGGCGCTGGCGTCACTGGCTGGAGATGGTAAGAGAATCCCGAGCCCTCCCTTCTGCCCACGCTGTCGCCTCCCAGCCCAGAGCAGGAGGCAGAGACAGCGAGGGGCCGGGGCCGACCGGCGGGCTCCGAGCGCACACAGAGACGCGGAGGCGGGGCGGCTCTTCCGTTTTATTGTTCAGATGCATAACACTGTCACAATGGCACCGAGCGAGGCGGGCGCGGCCCCGGCGGCCCCCTCCCACACACACAGCACCGACACCCGCGCCCGTGGCGGCCCAGGAGAATAGCACATCGTACGGGGGTAGTGGTCAGAGTGGCACCAAGCAGCTGGCTGGGCCCGGCTACGGGAGGTTAAATGAGCTCAAACCCTAGACCCCTGAACACAGCCGGCCAGTGCCAGCCTCCTGCGCCCTCCAAGCTTGCGGGATGGGCCCTGCCTTCTGCACAGAGAGAGCTGGGCCTGGCGCTCATCCCTGATGTCACACGGAGCTTTATTTACATTATTCACATACACTGTCCCCAGCAAGTTAAATAACTACATTATTACACCACACGTCGGGGGGGGGGCGGGGGGGGCGGCACGGTGGGAACCGCTAGGAGGGGCAGGGGTGTCAGTCTGATAAGGTGCATGTTAAAAACGAACAAAAAGAGAAATCAAGAGTCCCTGGGGCTGGCGGGAGGAGGGCACGTCCCGGCCCCCTGCCCTGCCCGGTTCATCCTCTTCATGGGGCGGTAGGTGGGAGTGACGTGGTTTTTCGTCTGATAACAGCTATAGTTCTGTGAGAAAGTCCGGAATTGGCACTTCTCCTTGCCCCCGCTCCGAGGCAGCCACGGCGCAGGCCACCAGGGGGCGCTCTGCCCAGGGAGACACATCTGCCCCTCACAGCACTTCTGCGGGGAGAGGGCGAGAGAAAGGGGGAGGCAGATTAGGCCAGCGTGGCTCACGGACACTGCCTGCCAGCCCGGCCAGCGGGCAGAGCCGTGCCTGCCCCGGGGCTCCGCGCACAGCATCCGGCGGCCGTGGCCGCACTGGCAGGGGGTGACCCCGCAGGACGGCCCAGGACACAAGGGGCCACGGTGGCAGGAGGAGGGGACGGCCCCTGTACTGCCCAGGTTTTCTACAGGCTGATGCTGTCGCTCTGCCAGGATCTGCTCCAGGGCCAAGCTGAGCCTCTTCCCCCAAACCCTGCTTGGGCCACCCCCAACCCCACCCTGCTGGGGCTCTATCCCTCCCCACTGAGCCCCACACCCCCCTCCCCCGCTGGGCCCAGGCAGAGGATCCATGAAGGGTGGGCATGAGCTCCGGCAAGAGCGGGCT
The DNA here is from genome assembly GCF_965152275.1 of Natator depressus. Classification (NCBI taxonomy): domain Eukaryota; kingdom Metazoa; phylum Chordata; order Testudines; family Cheloniidae; genus Natator; species Natator depressus. The sequence continues at coordinate 2,771,193 of NC_134252.1, forward strand.
GGCTGGGGCCGGGTGGGTGAGCAGGGGAAGCTCCTACCTGTGACCTGGGGGGGCTTGACGACGGCCGCCTTGAGGAAGGGCTCCTTGTCCCCGAAGGGGATGATGGGGTCGACACTGCCGCTGTGCGGAGAGAGCTCCAGCACGCCCTGGCCCACCTCCTTGCTGGGAAAGCCGTTCTCGTGCTTGCCAGGCTGCACACCGTTCACCAGGGGCGCTGCGTCCTTGCTGGGGGGGCTGTGAGGGGAAATGGGGGGGCTGCAGTGAGCCCAGAAGGAGGGTGCACAGAGCCCAGCCCCCAAGCCCCTCACTCCAACCCTCACAGGCTGCAGAGCTGCAGCCCCCCCTGGCCCCAGGGCTGGGGGTTCCTAGCAGCCCCCTGCATGGTCCCAGTTCCCCCCGGCCCCGGAGCAGGGCGCTCCCAGCCGCCCCCGGCGTGATCCCAGCTCCCCCTGCCCTCCCCGGTGCCTCCCCCCAGGGCAGATACCTTTGCTGCGGCCCCTCAGGGACAGGGTCCATCCGCACACCCTGGCTCTCTGTGCTGGGTGTCTCTGACTCAGGGAGCTCCTCTTCCTTCGCCAGTGGCCCTGTTCGCTTCCCACAGCCTGGGGACCGGAGCAGAGATGGGTCAGTCCCACCCGGACTGGACCCCAGGAGGGGTGGGATGCTCAGGCCCGGCAGGGTAGGGTTGTGGGAGAGTGTGGGGTGGGCATCCCACACAGACCTGGCCAGGGAGACCTGGTGTGTGTCATTTGTGGGTCTGGGCTGCGTGTCTCACAGGGCCAGTGGGGCGGGCTGGGCCATGGGAGGGCCCTGTATGATTGGCCTCGTGTGTACGGGTCTGGGGCGTGGAGGGGTGGGATGCCTGGGCTCAGAGGGGTGGTGTAGTGGGGTGTGCTGCCCAGGCCCGGACGAGGGAGGTGGGACTCGGGGCCCAGAGGGGCGGGGTGGGATGGAGGGGGGTGTGCCCCAGAGGGGCAGGGGTATGCGGCCCGGAGGGGCAGGGACGGAGCAAAGGGGGGTGTGGCCTGGAAGGGCAGGGTGGGGGGTGGGCTGGGGCAGGGGCTCTCCCATGCAAGCCTGGCGGGGGAGCAGCTTTGCAGGGCCCCAGGCTCGGCGTTTACCTGGGCTGGTGTCAGCCTCCCGTTTGGCTTCTTTCCCATTCACCATTTTCTTCTCTTCCTTCTTCTGCAGAGGGAGAGGAGCGCGCTGAGCTGTGTCCCAAGGCCCAGCGGAGGGGCCGGGAGAGGCCTGGGCTGGCAGCCACTGGGACCCCTGCCGCCGGGACCCCATGATGAGGGGGAGCGGGCATAGCCAGGGGAGAGACCCCAACTCCTCCAGGCCCATCCCAGAGGCTGCTGGGATGTGGGGCAGCCTGCTAGCCCCCATGGGGGCAGTGACCTCCACAGCCCTGGCACCTGCCCACTCACCACTTCCTGCACCCACCCGAGGCAGCCCTAGCCCAGGAGGGTTGGGCACAGAGGTCAGGCATGCGGCATCCCAGGGTCTCACCAAAGAACCAGGAGGGGCTGGGCCCAGAACCTCCCCCCCGGCCCATCACCGCGTGGCATGGCCACCACCAGGGCCTCCAGATGGGCAGCCCCACGTGCAGCAGGGCGCTTGCTGGCACGCTGCACCCACAGGTACCCACCTTGGCATCGGCCGCGTCTGACTTGCGCGTCCTCTTCATGATTTCTTCCAGCCGCTGCGGAGAGAGAAGGTGGGTCAGTCCCAGAGCCCTCACCTGGCACCCCCCACTCTGCCCAGCTGGGCTCGGGGCTCCGCAGGACAATGGGTCCAACCTTGCTTGGCTGACCCAATGTGGGCTTCAGGGGCAGCTGCCCCCACTGCACCAGACACCCCTGGGGAAAGCGCTGGCAGCTGCCCCCCTCACACCTGGTCTCTGGGGCACAGGGGCTCTGACCCGGCAGCTCACCGAGCGCTTCCCCAGAGTCCCAGCTGCCATCGGTGCAGCACCCGGGCACCACCCTCTGCACTGTGCTGCTCCCCGTCCCCAGGGCTCTGCCTTGCCCTACCACCCCTGCACCACTGCTCCCCTTTCCCCCTCCCCAACTCCGCCTGGACCAGGTCAGCCTCCTGGGCTCCACCCCTGCACCCTGACACTGCCCCACCCCGCCCCACTTCCTCACCCCACCCCCACCTTCCCCTGCTCTCCGCCCCGACCCTGCCCCACTCTCCCCGCCCCACTTCCCCACCGCACCCCCACCTTCCCCTGCTCTCTGCCCCCACCCTGCCCCACTTCCCCTGCTCTCTGCCCCACCCGGCCCCACTTCCCCTGCAATGCACCCCGCCACCCTCCTGTGCACCCCACCCCACCCCACCCCACCGCTCCTCCCCGCTCACCTTCTTCCTTTCCAGCCGCTCCTGCTCCTCCCTCTGGAAATGCTTCTCCCGTTCCAGCCGCTGCCTCTCAGCCTCCTCACGAGCCCGCGCCTCCGCCTCCTCTCTCTGCAGGACAGGGGGGAGCCAGCCCCCAGGGTCAGCACACAGGCAAGGGCTCTGCCCCGCCAGGAGGGGCCGTTTCCCACCGCTGGGCCTCGCCAGCCATCACCCCGGGGAGGCGGAGCAAGTGTCCAGCAGGGGTCCCCTGCACCCCACCCTGTGTGCATAGCCCAGGCACAGCTCTGGCCCTGCCGGGGACGGCACAGGGTAACACAGCCGGGAGCCAGGCCCAGGCTGGGACAGCGAGGGGTGCGGGTTGGGAGTGAGGGGCACCGGCAGTGCTGTGGGGGGAGTGCAGGCAGGAACGGCGGGGAGGCCAGGGCTGGAGGCTTGTGGGGGCAGCTGGGGCACAGCCCCCCGCCGGGGAAGGGCCAGGTGTCGCCAGCTGCCGCGTGGGAATTCCAGGCCACTGGTGCTTCTCTCCACCACTAGGTGGCAGGGCAGGTACGTGGCTCCCTCCCACATGGGGGGGGGGTCTGTGCCCAGGGCCCGGACCTTGTGTCACCCCCGCCCTGCCCACCCCATGGTGCCGCCCTGTGCCCATCCTGCCCCTCCCCGTCCCTCCCCTCGCCCCCCATCCTCCTCCGCGCCCCACGTGCCCACCCCCCACCCCACTCTGCCACCTGCACCTGCTTCTGCAGCCGCTCCATCTCCTCCTGCTCGGCTCGGGCCCGCTCCTCGGCCTGGCGCTCCTCCTGGCGGCGCCGCTCCTCCTGCTGCTGCCTCTGCGCCTCCTCCAGCCGGCGGGCCTCGGCCTCCCGCCGGGCCTGCTCCTCGGCCTCCCGCCGGGCCTGCTCCTCCCTCTGGCGCCTACGGCACACGGCACCTCAGTCCCCCTGCCCCCCGACCGCCGCGAGCTGCCCGGCCTGCAAGACGGCGGAGGCTTCCCAAGGCAGCTGGATGGGGCACAGGGCAGGGCTGCTCCAGGGTCTGCCCCTGCGGACAGTCAGCGCCCCCAAGTGCCAAGCTCCAAAGGCCCCTCTTAGGCCCACTGCGGGGTATCGGGGCCCCTGGCAGTGGGGTGAGCACTGCCTCCCCATCCCTGGGCACGGCGGGGGATCCCAGCAGGCACAGAGGAGCCCCCCACCCTGCGAAGCTGAGCCACTGACCTCTCCCGCTCCTCCTGCTCCCGGCGCTCCTGCTCCTCACGCTCACGCTGCTCGCGGGCTTGCCGGCGTTTCTCTGTCAGGAGCCGGGCTGCCTCTTCCCGGTCTGTGGTGCCCGCCATGGGTTTGCCCGAAGGCGTGGCAGGAGCTGGCGTGGGGCTGGGGGTGCCGGAGGGGGCAGCAGTACCTGCAGAACGCACAGTGTCACAAACAAATTCATCACACCCACTTCCTCCCCAGGGACAGAACCCAGGAGTCCTGCGCCCACGCCCCCTGCTCTACACCACTAGACCCCACGCCCCTCACAGAGCGGGAATAGAACCCAGGAGTCCTGGCTCTCACTCCCTCCCTCCCCAGGGCCAGCGATAGAACCCAGGAGTCCTAGCTCCCAGCACCCTCCTCCAACCCACTACTCCCGCCATTCCCAAGCAGGGAGGTGTGAAGCTGTTTGATGCAGGAAGAACCGCGCTCACACCCGAGCGCTGCAAGCAGATGCCCGCTGGCTCGGGGCCCCGGGCTCTGGTGGGGGTGGTGCTGCCATTTCCCACCTGACCCTGCGAGGGGCCGGCGGGGGTTCTGGGAGATGTGGCTGGATCAGGGTGCGTGTTCTCAGACCTGGGGGCTGCTCCGCGGGCCCAGGAGTCTTGGGGGTGTCAGGCGGGGCTGGGGAGGCCTCTCCCCTCTCCTCTTCCTCCTCCTTCCTCTCACGCGCCTTCAGCTGGCTCTCGCGCTCCTTGCGCTCCTCCTTGGCCCTGGGCCGCCCCTTGCGGGAGGAGTGGGCGCTGCGGGGCAGTGGTGGCTTGTGGGGAGAGCCGAGGCCTGGGCTGGGGGAAGCCGGCCGGTGGCTGGGGGTGGCAGGCGATGAGGGCCGGTTCTTTGGCCCCGGGCTGTAAACGAAGAGGAACAAAGCATGAAGGTGAACCGCGGATGCCCCCACCCTGAGCCTGCCCACTGCGCTGTGGCCCTGCAGTTGGCACCACCACAGCTCGAAGCAGTGGCCCAGGGCCCTGCAGAGCCCCCCCAGTCTGGGCCCAGGCAGGCCGCATCCCAGCATCGCTGGCAGGGCCCCGTGGCTCTCGGCTAGTCGGCTGTGGAGTGCCTAACAGTGCCCAGGCCGAGGCAGCTCCTGACCTGCTGTCCACGGCGGGCCGGGGGAATCTGGGCTGGCTGCTGGGCAGGGGCTGGTGCTTCTTGAGGCCCCGCTCACGAGACAGGGCGCTCCGCTCCTTGGCGTTCTCCCGCTCCTTGTCCTTCTTCTCCTTCTTCTTCTGTGCGGGGGAGGAGAGAAATCAGAGCCCAGGAGCAGGGAGAATGATAACGAGGGGCTGGCGACCTGCCAGCTCCTTGCGAGGTGGGGCCGAGGCTGGGGGCACACGAATCTCTCACAGTCCCCTGGCTGTCACCCCCTGGCACAGAAGGGAAACCGAGGCACAGAGATCTGCCCAGGGTCTGGGAGAGCTCAGGACTGGGCTGTCTCTATGGGGCACAGCCCGAATGCCAGCTCTGAGACCCCCAAGGGCAAGGCCTGCTCTGCAGGGGACACTAAGGGCTGGCCAGTCCCTCGAGGGCTGGTCGGGTCTGGCTGGTGGGTGGCAGGCAGCAGCAGCGATGTGATCTGTTCCTGCTGGGTTTGCTGTCTGGCCAGCGCCCGTCATGGGCTGGCTGCAGCGGGGTCCTGCCCGACAAACCACCCCGTCCCCCAGACACCAGGGGGCAGAGCCCGGGGCCCAGGCGCTGGAGAGGTGCCTGGTTCCCGCGCTTAGGGAGAGCTGTGTTCGGGGACAGGGCAGCACTCACGGGCGAGGACTCGGCTCTCCGGCGCGGCGTCACGTCCGGGCTGCTGGCCACCGCCCTGCGGCACTCCCAGCAGCGGCGCTGCACGCGGTGGTTGTTGCAGGGGCTGAGGGGGCTGGTGGAGGCGGAGCGGGGGCACACCGGCACCGCTGGGGGCAGAGAGCACACACGATCAGGCTGGCCGCCCTGGCAGGGGCAGGGATCATCAGCCAACAGGCTGCAGGGCTGTTCCTCCAGAGGAGTGGGGGGACCCCGGCACGTGGAGGTCTCCAGAGGAACAGAGGCCTGGGGACAGACCGGGCTGAGACCACTAGCCCCCTGCCACACAGCGTTAGCGCCCAGGGCACCCTGGTGTGGTGACTGGGGGCGGGGAGCCGGACCCCTGGGGGGTAATCCCCAGCCATGCAAAGCCGAGAGGCACAAACCCAACAGAGCAGAGACCCTGCCAGGCCCAGCCCCAGGGGCCAGCGAGTGAGCGACCGGCCCCGGCCCATGGTCTCCAGAGTGGATTTCAAGGGCTGGGTCACCAGAAAGGGGCTGTCGGGTGCAGACGTGCCCAGGACAGTGCAAGGTGGGGTGGGAGGGGGGCAGTAGGAGAGAAGAGGCAGGTTACCATAAGGCCACACTGTCCCCCCAGCAGGGAACCAGGGCACAGGCGCCCAGAGACCCAGCATCCTCCAGAGACACCCAGCTGCCCTCCGCTGTCAGTGTGCCCTTCCCCGGGGTCCAGGTACTGCTCTTCAGGGCCCAGGATCCCAGCAGAAGCCACTTCCCGCCCCCAAAATGCGCTGTCTGCTCCCCCATCCCACCCCCAAGCTTGGAGAACCGAGGCCGGCCGGCTGCATCTCTGACCGCAGCTTGTCACGGACTGAGTCACCAGGTGCCTCCTTGGACGAGGTCTCGTGCTGACCAGCCCCTGCCCAGCCCTATGGCTTTGGCTTTTCCTTGCTCCACGCGCCCCCGGCTGCCCCGCGGGGCGCAGCTTACCCTGCTCCTTGCCAGTGCCGGCCAGCGTCACGGCGCTTCTGCTGCGGGCCAGGAAGGAGAGGGTGGGCGTCATGAGCCGGTCCACGATGCTGCTCTCCCAGGGGCTCAGCTGCAAGCTCCGGTCTGGCAAAGGAATAAGAGTTTCGGGGAGGGGGACCTTAGCACCTCTCCGGGCCCAGGTGCGCCCCCACCCTCAGGCCCTGGGTCCATGCTGGCACCAGCTGGCTAAACACCCACCCCTCCCCCACCATCTCCATTCCCAGGCCTCCTTGCTGCCAGCCCGTTCAACGCCTCAGTGACACCCCAAGCCCTCCGCCTACCCAAGCCCACGGAGAGCGTCCCGAGTGACGGCGGGCCTGGGTTAGGGCCCCGGTGCCCCCGGACGCCTGCCAGCGCCTCCCTCCTCCCGCCCCCGGTAGCAGTCCCACCTGCAAGACCTTTGGAGAGGCTCAGCTGGCCAGAGCCCTTCCCAGCAGCCCCCTCCCTAGGGCTGCTCTCCCCCACCCCAGCCTGTGGGCCCTGCTTGAGCCACTCTCCCGGTGGGCATCCCACAGAGCCCACACGGCACGGGAAGGGACGGGAGCCCGGCAGGCCTGCAGTTCCTGATCCACCGGAGTGCAGGGGGAATCGCCCTGCAGGGGCCAGGGCAACGTGCCGCCAGCTTGGGCAAGGAGCCTCCAGGCCCTGCCTGTCCGCTGCAGAGCCGCCCTCTCGTGCAGCCCGGTCTCAGCAGAGGGCCAAGACCTGAGCCAAGCATGAAGCTCTCTCTCCTGCTGCTCTGGGGCCCCTCCAGGGCAGGACTGGGATAGCTCACTCTGCTGCTGCCCAGGTTGCCCCCAGCCAGCACCTTCCCCAGGCTGGCACTCGCCTCAGGGAAGCCCCAGTGAAATCGGGGCCAGATGGGCAGACCGATGTACACAGTAAGAGGAGACCAGCCGGCAACGGTGCAGCAGGATGACAACAGGATAGGCACTGCCCATGCCAGCTCCCCAGAGCTGGGCAGGGCACTCATCCCCAAGGCCTCTGCACACCATGGTGGCCGGCTCTGGGCCTAGACCCGTGGTTTGCATCACTCCGGCTGTGGGGGAAGGGGGCACTGGCTTTGGCATCTCCATGGACCCTGGGCCCAGCTCAGCCCCCGGACGGCGAACACCTGCTCAGCCATGCGGGCCGACGCTCCGAGTGCGACAACTCCACAGGGCTGGCACCGCAGCTCCAGGACCATGTGCTGCCCTTGGCAGTCTCCCCCCACCCATCCCCATTTTGGGCCCTGCTGGGATCCATCTGTCCCTTCACTGCAACCCCCACCCCGAAAACAGCCTCAGCCACGAGCCAGCACCCCTCCTGGGAATCCCTCTCATGGGGGGGGGAGCAAAGACCCTCCAGGCCAGGGCGGGTGAACTGGGGACACGAGTGACAAAGGGGGGCACCAGAGAAGGACCGCCAACACCGAGTTCTCCGCCCCTTCCCCTGGCACCACGCCTGGCTAACACAGCCCCATGGCTCCTGGGGGTCAGGCCCTGGGCTCAGACCATCACACTCCTGGAGACAGCAAGTCCTGAACTCAGGGGTCAGCTGTACCTCTGTCCCACTGAGCCCCGAGACCCAGACCCCTGCCCCCATGTGCCCTGGGGTTTAGCAGGCTGCCGCACCTGCTGCTTGGGCCCTGACCCACAGGCCTGGAGGGCAGCTCAGCCCCTGGCACAGAGCTCTGCAGCCTGCCCGCTCACAGCTGACCCCCTGGCAGAGCCAGCTCCCCTCAGCCCCCGTGGGGCAGCTGAGCCAGGTTCAGACAGCCCTGCCCCTGCCAGTCACCACCCCATCAGCTGCTCGGGTTATTTATACCTCCGCGGCACGGGAGGGCTGCAAACTCCCATCACTAGGCAACTGGCAAACAGAACAGCAGCTCGGGGGTTATAAATAGTCCTCTGGCTCGGGGAGCCGCGGTGCGGGGCTGGGAACAGGGCTCCGGCTCCTCGGGCAAGCTCCTTGCAGAGCCAGGCAGCCCGTGCAGGCAGCAGCCATGGGCCTGGCACTGCCAGCCTTCTTCGCGGCGAGCCGCCCTGCCTAGGAGCCCGTCTGGAGGGGCACGGCGCATACAGACTCCTGCTCCGCCCGCCAGGCCCCCATGGCCCATGCTGCCAGGGCGGGGCGGAGCCGGACCAAGAGCTAGCCCCTCCCCCCCCGAGCACTGCGGTGGGGACGGGCCAGCCGTAGGCCAGCAGTCCGGAGGGCGCCATCCCTCAGCAACCCCCCCACCCTGCCCCATAGCCGATGGAGCCCAAGCTGCTGGCAGCCCAACCGTGACCCCATGCTCTGAGCACAGCAGAGCCATCCCCACCCCCTCCCCCCGGATCACACATGCAACCCCAGGTGCCCCACATGCCGGTCACACTAACAGAGCATCACAAGCACCCGGCCTGCTCACCCCCCCCACACGAGGGGCAGCAAGGACCCCAGTGCGTCTGGCACCAGCCCCTCTGGTGCTGAATTCACCGGCCCTGTGCAGCTTTCCCCCGGCTCCCTTGAGTGAGAGCTGCCGAGGGTGGGGGGCGATGCCCGAACATGGCCTCAGCTCCCACTGAACATGGGGGGTTCCCCAGAGAACTGGCTGGTTCCCCACTGGAGACCTGGGTCACAGAGCCCTCAGTCACAGGCAGAGTGCCACGCTGACAGGCCTGGGAGGATGCTTCGCCCAGCAAGCGAGGAGACGCCTGCGTGCTCCTGGCTCTTCCTGCAAGAAAAAACAGCAAACGGCTTCTCCCCTCTCCACGGGCGGCACATTGCGAGGGCAGGGATTGGGGGGGATGGGCACTGCCTGGCACTCAAAGGGGCATCTCCCTAGTGCTGGGCTGGAGCTGGGGTCAGCTCCCTCAGCTGCTTCTCCCCACTGGCCCCATGCACTGGTGGGAAAGGCAAAGGTCTCTTACTTCTACTGGGAGAGTTCCAGAGAGTGGCGGAGGATTTGGAGAGCCGCTTGTTGATTATAGAGTCCACGTGTTTGGGGAGGTTAACAGCGGACACTGAGCACCGGCTCGCACCTAAAGGAGGGAAAAGACACAAGGGCATTAAGGTCACGGCGGCTGGAAGCCGGGGGAACCTTGCATGCAGGCATGCAGCATCATGCGCCCCTCGAGTGGCAGGACGGAGCTCCCCTCGGCGGGGATGTGGGCATTGGGGCGGAGGCCGGGGCTCCGGGAGGAGGTCTGCTCCCAGCACAGGACTGCAGGGGTGGAGGGGCAGCGTCAGAGCAGCCCAGCGCAGGCAGGAGACAGAGCCCTGGGAGCAGCACGCAGGAGGCACAAGGACAGCTGCTGGGATCCACTGAGAGCTGGCACCTGTTGGAACATCCACCGGAGGTGCTGGACCCTCTGCCCAGGGGAAGCACCGGCTGGAGGGAGCGCTGAACAGCATCAGTGCCCCGTGGCACTCTGGCTTGGCCCAGCCCGTGAGTGGTTCTGCTCATCAGACAGGGATCTCCTCCGCCAGGACCTGGCTGGGTGCTTTGGGACGACGCACCTGGGCCCCGTACAGCTGGGCCTCTTGAGAAGCCGGGTCTGTGTCTGGCCCTGGAGGCTGCCAGAAGCAGGGGCGGTGCCAGGGTGGGCTCAGAAGTTGCTGGTTGGGGACTCCAGCTTGGGGTCAAAGGGCAGTTCGCCTCTACTGAATCCCAGCCCCATTGCACAGCGTAGCTGGCGCCAGCAGAGTTTGGTTGGAGAGGAGGCTGGGGGGCGTGCGAGAGGGGGTGGGCCACAGGCACTAGACAGGCTCCCCCCAAACATACACACTGAACCCAGCCCTCCAACTCCACCAGTGGCCACTCGATCCTGTCCTGCTCCAGTCCCGGCCCTCTCTGAGCACGGCTCATTGCATTGCATGGCGCGGTGGGAGTTTGCATCAGAGTGCCAGAGGCTGGGGACTAACCTCCATCTCAGACATGGGCCAGGGCAGGCTCAGCCCACCCGAGGCGCTGCCCCAGTGTGGAACTGCCCCCTCCCATATAATTCATTGCAGCTTTCCCTGGTTGGGGTCAGCCCTCCCGGGGCGGTGCAGGGGAGGGGGAGCAGCTCGGCTACTGCCAGGAGTCCCAGCCAGGGACCGGCCATGGGACGGCTGGGAGGAGAGTCCCTGGGAAGGTTTCGTCCCACAGTGCTCCAGGCAGCCCCACGCCTTGGAGGTGGGAGCTGGGGCTTCCTCTGCACTGAGCCAGCAGCTGCTGAGCGGCACAGGCTGGCAGCCAGAGCGGAGACCTGAGGCAGGGACGTGGCACTCAGGCCGGGGCTCCAGGGCTGTCTGTGGGGCAGGTCTGGGCGCCCTTGGCCCAGATGCCAGGCGAGGCCGACAGAGCAGACCTCCTGCGCATCCCGACGCCCCACTGAGAGCAGGGAGCCTGGCAGCATGTGAGAGACCCCTGCAGCAGGATGGGGTGTCAGACAGGGCCTGGGGGAGCGGGGGAATCTCCTGGTCAGTTCATTGCTTGGGAAAGAACCATTAAAAAAAATAATAAAAAATTAAGAGCAAAAAGGGGCTTTCCCCCCAGACTGCCTAGGGTTGGAATCTGCAAAAGCAGCTGCTGATGGGCGGAGCTGGCCCGAGACGCCAAGGGGGCTGCCCCATTGCGAGCTGCACAGCCTCTTGGACAATCAGATCCGGGGCATCCCATGCTGGGCTCCCCGGAACCAGAGGGCAGCGAGTCGGAGCGACAGGCGTCCCCAGCTGGCTGGGTTGCTCCAGACTGTTCAAGCACCAGTCAGAATTTGGGGCAGGGCCGGAGCTGGGCCCAGCTCTCCCAGGTCGGGACCCTGCCTGTGAACCCAGCTCCATCGACGGCTCCCAGTAGAAACAAACTAAACTCAGCCATTCCCTCCAAGTTCCCCCACAAACGGGACTTGGACTCAGCCAGCAGGCACCCCCACCTCTCTCATGCCACTGCCTCTCCAGTGCCTCGGCCTGCGCCCCTTACAGCCAGCCTCTAGCTGCTCTGGCTGCAAAGAGAACCCCAGAAACGTGGCCCGCGTGTAAATGAGGCAGAGACATTTACTTGAGTCTGCAGAGAGCCTGCACCCACAGCTCGGCAAGGAGAACCGCCCCATTCGCTCAGCGGCCCAGCCGGGATCACTTCAATGCCAGCACTGTTCACTATTTCACACCTCACGTGTGGAAGAGCAGAGAGGGTTGTGGGGGCGCGTCCCTGATCTGCACAACTCACGGGGAGCAACGCTGCATTTTGGTGCCACGGGTGGGCAGCTTGGGGAGCTGCCTCCATAGGTTTCTTTCCCCTCAGTCAAAGTGGAGCTGAGCCCAGCAGAGCCCTGGGCGTGGTGAAGCCGCACGCAGAGGCGGCTGAGCCAAGGAGCTGTTCCCACCGACCCGGAGAGGGGACCTCACAGGGCGGAGCTTGTTTGTGGGCAGAGCTTCCCCCATTCGGGCCCTGCTCAGACCTGTTCGTTGGGGGGGGGGGGGCGGCGCGAACCCTGGGCAGTGCCAGTCCCAGCTGAGTGCCCAGGAACAGGGGGAGTGGCAGTAAAGGGGACAAATGACTCCGAGTCCTGTCCCACCTGCCCGCGAGGGGCTCCCCGGAAGGCGGAGCGAACGCGATGCATGGCATTCTGTGCAGCGCCGAGCCGGCTGCAGCCCCAGCTCAGCACATGCAGACCAGCCGTCGACTGGACCGCGCCACGGGGACGGGGTAACGGCGGCACGGGCCCCCAGAACGTCGTGCCATTCCCACACATGCTCACATTCCCAGCGAGACAGAGGGCGACACGGCACCAACACAGATCTGTAGTCACAACAACCGGCCGACGTCACTCCCCTTCCTGCAGGCTGCCCAGGAACGACCAGGCGAGGGCACGGCTTTGGAGACGGGGAGCGAGCAGGCACCAACACCCCTGCCCGCGGATAGGACACCAGCCACTGAACTCCGCTGGGCAATGCGAACACGGAGAGCCCACACACAGGGCGAGGGCACCGAGAGCGACAACCCGGCGCAGAGGGAGGGGCCCTGACGGGCGCAGGGTACCATGCTGGTGCCGCTTAGCAGAAGGCAGCTGCTCAGGGGCAAGGAGGTTCTGATGGATCCCCCCGGCCCTGCCCCTACCTGGACACTGCAAACCTGCCCAGCCCCTCCCTCGGCCATTCCCAGCAGCAGCCTGGAGGCAGGCTGCGGTGGGTGAACCCTGGCACAGCCGACTGAAGAGCCTGGCCCGCTGCAGAGAGCCCGGTGCCCCACGTGGCCTAGGATTCCACATCCCCCCCTTTCATCTTCGCACGCCAGCGGGGAGCCCAGGCAGCTTGTGCCCAGCCGGGCGTGTGCCTGAGCCCCCGACTCACCATCCTTGTGCCGGGAGGAGCTCTGGTGCAGCACGCCAGCCCATGACCACCTCTGCTGCCGGATCTCGGCCCAGGTCTTCTTGGCTGACCTCTGGATGGCGGCTTCGTAGCGCTCCTGCGACAAGGAGAGGAGGGGGTGAGAGGCTGGGGGAGCAGGCGCAGAGCAGCCTGCAGCTGCATCCCAGCATCGGGGTCCCGCCTGAGGGGTCAGGGTTAGGGGCTGGGGTCAGGGGCTGGCTCTGAAACAAGTACCGGGGAAGGAGAAGGAGCCGTGACGTGGGCTCCACAGTGAGCCAGGACAAGCACCTGCTGCCAGCCGCCCCCAGCACTGCCAGGGCCTGTGGAGGGAGGTGCAGGACACGGGTCTGTGGGTGCAGGGAGAGCTGGGGGGCAATTGCATGCTGGGGGTGTGCAGGGGCACAGGGGAGGCGGGGTGGGGCATGCAGTGGGGGTTACAGATGCACAGGGGACTCTTCTAAGGGCTGGAGAGTTTGGGGTGGTTTTTCCATCCTGTTTTGTGCCTGGAGATCTCGTACCCAGGGGTGTTTTATGCCAACCAGAGGCTGCCCCTGCCCTGCCCATCCCCGTGCCCACCTTGTTCTTCTCCAGCTTCTGCCTCTGGCGCTCCTCCAGGATGGCCCGACGCTTCTCTGCCTTCAGCCTCTGCTCCTCCAGCCGCTTCCTGCGCTCTTCCAGCTGCCTCTCCCGCAGCACCTTGGCCTTCTCCTCCTTCTCCAGCCACAGCGCTCGCTTGCTAGCTGCCAAGAGAGAGCGTGGCTGTGAGGGGACGGAGCCCGCAACACCCAGCCCCTGGCGCCACAGGGCCAGGCGGGCCGGGTTCCTGCCCAGGGCCATGGCTTGGGTGGCTGGGCTCAGGCTGCAGCACCCCACCCCGGCCCTTCCAGTTAAAAGTCATGACAGTGCAGGGCCTCTAGAAACGGCCCTTTCCGTCTTGGGCCTCTCTGCTCCTGGGGCCAGGCAGTGCCAAGCATGATGGGGACCCCATCTCAGCTGGCCCCCTTTCACTGCCCCAGGCAGATACAGCGAAGGAGGGCAGGGGAGGGCACCCGGGCCCAGCTCCCATGCCCAGGAGGCAGCCCCCAGCACAGTGTTGCTGGCCACAGGCATGATGGGCTTTTCCCCCTTCCTCCGGACACCGGCCAGGCAGCAGCGGGTGGAGCAGTGGCCACTCTGGCTCGGCAGGGGATGGGGCACTGCCTGAGGAAGGATGGGAAGGCCTGGGACAGCACCTCTGACCGTCCGCTCGCTTAGATCCCTCCCAGGGAGTGCTGGAGCAGAAGCTCTGGAGGGGCCCAGAGCTGGGCAGGGTGGGGCTGTGCAGCTGCTGGGGTCAGGTGGCCGGAGGAGCTGGGCTCTGCCAAGCTCCCTGCAGGCGGAAGCCCACGGCAGGAGTCAGAGCCACAGGTGTCGGGGGAGGATTTGGGGCAGAGGCACCCGCAGCAACGGCTGGGCGTGGAGGGGAGGAGCCTGGGGCCAGGACAAAAGGGAGTGGAGAAGCCGGCCTGAAAAGCACATTCAGGGAAACAATGGGGGAATGAGGGTGGAAATAGTTGGAAGACAAGGAGGCTGCTGTGTGGGGACGCAGAGGGGGCCCTGCAGCGCGACTGCTGGGAGCTGCGAGAGCACGAGGCCCCAGCTCGCTCAGGGCTCCTGGGGCAGCAGGGGCGCCATGTTTCGCCGGGATCCCACCGCCCGGGGCTAATCCTGCGACTCCCGGTTAATCAGACTCCCAATGAACGCGCAAAGCTCCTCTAACTGGGCTTGTCTTTATCCCGCTTTCCCCTTTGAGAACCAAATCCCAGGCCACGTCCCTGGTGCCCACGGCGCCCTCTCCATGCTGCCGTGTGCCCATCACCCACCGGAGACAAACGGGTCCCCAGAGCCCAGGGCACTCGCACACACGGCCCTCTCCCCCAGCTCCCTTCTGCAAGGGGCCTGGCCTGGGGCTCACGCCAGCCTCACTGGCTCCTCACCCAGGTACTTGGCCCGCTCTTCCCTCCGCTCCTTCGCCTGCCTCTGCCTTGCTTCAGCTTTCTGGGCACCTGGGAGGAGAAGAGAGAAAATCTGCTCAGCACAGGGCTCTGAAGCCCCACCCTGGCCCCAGCCAGCCGGCCAGGGGAGGCTCGGGACATCTGCTGGGCAGAGGGGAAGGCGCCTGACGTGTGATCCATGAGGGTTGTGCCTGCTGCCTCTTTGCCCTGGACACATGGCCTCAGCCAAGAGCTGCCCAGGGAACCGGACCGTGGCCTGAGAGCACGGGCAGGTGCTCCGTGCCGTGACCGGCGCAGCCCCCACGCTGGCCAGGATGCTCCCGCTAATCCCTGCAGAGGGGCGCTCTGGGGCCGCACACCCGCCCCGGGCCCCAGCTGCCCTGGGCAGTCCCTGCAAAGCCTGGTTCAGCCCCCAGAGCCGGCTGCAGGGATCAATGCACCAGCTCCTGTGAGTGACCCCCATGATGGGGAGATCCCAGGCGCCATGTGGGCCGGCCACGGGCACTCGGGTCATCCCAGCCCCGCTGTTCTGGGCCTGTCCGCCAAGCGGGAATCATCCCCTCGGGCCAGGGCTATGGGGGCAGAAGAGGAGGTACCCAAGGCCCTGTGCAGCACTGCCCCAGAGACGCACGCACCTTGCTTGGGTCTGGGGCTGGTGGCCGCTGCGGCAGGTGACGGAGAAGCGGCGGTGGCAGGGGACGGCCCATCGCTCTTGGGGGGTAGCGTTTCTCCTGTGGGGGCGGCTGCAGCTGGGGAAAGCCGGGCATTTCCTGGAGGGCTCTTTGCTCCTGAAGGGGTCTCTTCCACAGGGGCTGGAGCAACTACTGGGGCTGGCTGGTCTCCGGGGCTGGCTGGCTGGCTGGCTGGGGCTGGCTTTGGGGGTAGAGCTTCTCCTGGAGGTCGGGGGGCAGCAGCAGGGGCAGGCTGGTCTCGCTGGAGGGGCAAGGCTTCTCCTAGAGGTGCGGGGGCAGGGGCTGGCTGGTCTCCCCAGGGCGGCAAGGCTTCTCCTGGAGGTGGGGGGGCAGCGGCAGGGGCTGGCTGGTCTCCCGGGGGGGGCGGGGCTTCTCCCAGAGGGGTCACTGCAACAGGGGTGGGTGTGGCAGGGGGGGAGGGCTGGTCGCTCTGGGGTGGGATGCACTCTCCCATAGGGGTCGCTGCGGGAGGGGCAGGCCAGTCACTCCTGGGGGGCAGTGTTTCTCCTGTAGACGGGGAGGGGGCTGCAGCAGGAGCTGGCTGGTCACTCTTGGGGGGGACGCTCTGCCCTGGAGGGGTTGCTGCTTTAGCTGAAACACAGAAGCAGAAGAGAACAAGGTCAATCCTTCCCCAGAGCCCAGGCCAGCCCCACGCATGGGCCCCAGGGAAGATCTCCACCATGTTGGGGCAGGAATTGGGGGAGGTCGGCGTGCCAGAGCCCCGCTCTGCCACCCCACCCCACCCCACCCCAGCGCCCTGGCCCATGGCCTCACTCAGCAGCAACCCCTGCCAGCCGCGTTCCAGGGCCAGGGGCGATCAATGGCCGGGCAGGGCCGTCCTGGCATCGTCCTGGCTCCCCGGGGCCGCCAGCGGTGCCCATCTGCACTGGGCCATAGCGGCACAGGGGAGCCAGTTGGCGCCGCCCTCCCCAATGGGCGCAGACTCTTCTAGCCTCGAAACAGGAACCAAGGACGGGATGTGAGAAGTGACACTGAACACTGCTCACTCCAGCCCCAGGGCCTGTGACTCACGGCCTGGCGCCCGCTCCCAGCTCCCCGAGTACCCCTCTCCCCCCAGTCCCTCAGCAGCCCCCTCCAGCTCTGCCAGGCATGGGGCAGCCCCTGGGGACCCCCATGCGTCTCATACAAGGGCTACCCAATGCTGCTCTCTCAGGCCTGGGCAGTGGGGTCAGCCCCAGAGGAGGAGGCTGGGCTTGGAACCGCCCTGGCGGGCAGCTTGGCCAGGGCACATTTCAGGGCACTGCTGGGCCCAGATCCCACAGGCCCTGCCTTGCCCCCTTCCGAACACAGCCGTGCCTCCCATGGAGGGCAGGGCCCCACGGCAGTTAGCAGTTGCCCACGCGCCCCACAACCCCCACAGTCACACAGCCCCATGCTACAAGTGCCAGGCACAGCGCGTCCCTCCGGCCAGCTCACACAATGCACAGAGCGCCCATCGGCCAGGGCCTGGCACTGCCCGGCACCGGCCATCAGCCAGCAGGGCACAAAGCCACCCTGTTTCCTGTGGGAGCAGCTGCCTGCCCTACTCCCAGGTGGGGGCCGAGGGTCCTGGATCCTTGGCTCAGAGCTAAGCCTGCCCCAAAACAGGACCACTCACAAGGGAAGGGTTCCCGGGGTGGGGAAGGGGAGGGCCTGGGGCTGGACAGACTGCACGGCAGGAGCCAGGACCCCCCCCCCCGGCTGGCTGTGGGTACAGCACCCCATCCCTTCCCAGCGCTGGAGTGGGAGCTGCCTTTCCCAGCCCAGGACAGTGTCCTCCCAGCTCCCACCACGTCATCGCTCCAGCCCAGCTCTGGTCCCAGCAGCCGAGACAGAGCCTGCGGCAAGTGCTCTGCACACAACAATTGACTAATGCTGCAAGAATGTCCATGTGAGGCCGAGGCATCTCCAGCAACCAAAGGCAGCCTCCCCCGTGCGGGGCCACCCAGCGCCTCCCGCACCCCACCCGCTCCCACAGGAAGTGACAGACTGGGCCTGACCGGACGGACGGGTAGGACTCTCCCAGCCCAGCAGGAGCGAGACAAAGCAGGGGAACACCCCCCGTCCCCGCCCTCCCGTCCCCACACACACACACACACAGCTGGGTTGGAGGGAGTCAGCAGAGAGCGGGGCAGGCTCCTGCCCATGGCTACAGGAGGGCGCGTTGGGAGGGCACCCCACATCATAAAGCCGTGCAGGCCGTCCGGCAGAGCTGGCAAGCTCAGCGCCAGTTCAGATACAGGCTAGCGGGGGCGGCAGTTCAGGATCGAGGGGCACCAACGTTCCTTTGGGAGCGTGGTACCAAAAGGTCACCCGGAGTGAAGGTGCCACGACTTGTTTGCCACCTGGGGCTCAGGACACTTGCCCCTTCGCTGGCGGCGCCCAGGTCCCTGCCCGCTGACGAGAGGCGCCGGCCCCCTCCGGCCTGCGTGCGGGTTGGAGAGCGCGTCCCCTTGGGAGCGGTTTATCCCAGCCCTGGCGTCGGGTCTGCCCGTGTCCATCACAGGAGCCAGGCAGAGATTCGCAATGCCAGCAAGTGGGGACGGAGCAGGGCCTGGATCCAGGGCTGTTGCATTAGTAAAAAGAAAAGGAGGACTTGTGGCACCTTAGAGACTAACCAATTTATTTGAGCATGAGCTTTCGTGAGCTACAGCTCACTTCATCGGATGCATACTGTGGAAAGTACAGAAGACGTTTTTATACACACAAACCATGAAAAAATGGGTGATTATCACTACAAAAGGTTTTCTCTCTCCCCACCCCACTCTCCTGCTGGTAACAGCTTATGTAAAGTGATCACTCTCCTCGCAATGTGTATGATAATCAAGGTGGGCCATTTCCAGCACAAATCCAGGTTTTCTCCCCACCCCCCCCCAACACACACACAAACCCACCCTCCTGTTGGTAATAGCTTATCTAAAGTGATGACTCTCCTTACAATGTGTTGCATTACTGTGTCACTATGGAGCGTCCACAGAGGAGTCCGACGGACGGACACACACATAGGAAGGGCACGGGCAGCTAAGCCAATGCCTGTCCCCACAGACAAGCCGTCGCCTCAGCCTGCCCACTGGGCCCAGGCTGCCCCCATTACGCCAAGGGGTCACAGACGCATCATAAGGCGGCACGGCCAATGGGAAAAGTGCCCCCAGCCATAGGGCCCTGGGGGAGCAGGCCCACCAGATGCCAATCACGGGGCTGGACCACGTGGGCGCTCTCCCCACACCGGTGCCATGGCGGCATGGCAGCAACATGGCCGGTGGCTGCACCAAGGCCCCATCAGCGCTAGCCCAGGAGAGGGCAGCCCCTGGGCAGTTTGGGAGGGGCCAGGATCCCACAGCAGATGCAGGGGGGCCTGCAGTGCCGTGGGGTCCCTGGTGGGACACCGCCACGGTCCAGGCTGGGGAGAGTGTGATGGCACTTCCCTCCCAGAGCCCTGGCCACTCCTGGGATGGCGAAGGGCCCAGAACCCTCCAGGGAACCCTCCATGGCTGGTCCCTTCCCCACACTCCCACCCCTAACGAGGACCAAGAGCTAACCCGTCCATGCTCTGCTCTGTGGCTAGGGTGGCTCGTGCCTGCTCCATGCACCTGGGCACCAGTCGATCCCCGTGACCCCCTCTCCCAAGCGCCGTGGCCTCGCTTCCCCAAGCGGGATCTCACCTCTGAGCGCCTCAATTCAGAACTCAGCTGGGGCAAAACTGCCAGCACTGGCCACCCCCGCAGCGGGGAGGAGACAGACAGACGGACGGACGGACATGGAGGGGCACTGGCTGCACCAGCACAGGAAACGATCGAACCCACAAAGGGCCTTCACTGTGGTCAAAAAGTCAGCGTGCAGCTGGGCATGAACAGCTGCCTCTGTGTGCCAGGCAGAGGGGCACTGGCAGAGCCATGGGCCGGGGGCAGCCTAGGGCTGGGACAGCAGCAGGGGCTGTGGGTCGGGACTGAGGGGCACCGGCAGAGGTGGGGCGGAAGGGAAGTAGGGAGTTGGCCCTAACCCTGATTTGCTCTGTCTCGCTGGCATTGCCTCCAACACACCCAAAGAGCCCTCCCCAAACAGGTAAGTCCCTGACACACAGAAACCCATTTCCCCAGTGGCAGGAGCTGGCCCTGGTCCCTGCGCCCACAGACACAGCGTCCCCCGCCTCTGCGAGGAATTGCTCACGCACGCACCTCTGCTGCCAGGCTGCTCCCACCCATCAGTCTGCTGCGGCGCAGGCACGTTACATGCCAGATCAAAGGGGCGTTTTGTTTACAAGGCAGCGGGTGTCAGCGCTGGCATCACCGGGGCCGCACAGGCAGCGTGAGCCGGGCAGCTCGGCCCCAGGACTCACGGCCCCTGTGCAGCTGCACCAGGACAGCTTTGGCCCAGTTGGGCCAGATTCTCACAGAGCTCAGCACCCGTCCTCGGGGCTGGGTTCCTGGAGAGCTCTGCTCACAGTCAGGCTTGGAAACAAGGGCTGAATTCTCGTGCCCAGCAGCTCCCAACTGGGACACCAACAGCCAGAACTTCCAGAGAACCCAGCACCGAGTGTGAGCTCAACAGGGCATCCAGCCCCATGGACCCAGCTCCCAAACTGTGATGCCAAGGCCGGGGGTCAGTAACACCCCCCCTCCCGCCGCCTTCTGCTGCACTGTGTTCGCCAGCCGCTGCTCAGAGCCATAATCACCGCTCTCCATCCGTTAGGTTTAAATGTGACACGTTCTAACCCCAATGTCCCGGTCGGGGGCTGCCCGCACCGATAGCTCCTCTACCTCTAACTGCGAGGGCCCTGCCTGGGCAGCCTGGCTCGGCTATGGAGGGGTTTGGGAGCCGGGCTGGCTGCGCTGGCAGTTGGATCCCAGCCCACGCTTTCACAGCTCACGAGATTTACTGCACTGATTCCCTCCATGCCCCTGCTCAGAGAACCGAGCGCTCAGCTGCGCCTGCCCGTTCACGGAGCAGCACGAGAGAAAAGCCAGAGCATGCTGCAAGGGCAACACGCGCCGGGCACGCACCAGAGGGACGAATGCCACTTCCAGCCCATTCGCCAGCCCCAGGAGCAGGGCCGAGGTTGGGTCAGAACCAGGAGAGGGTGGGAACTGTAACACAGCGTGTTTGGAGATGTCTTGGGAAGGGCGTGTGCCCGATGGGGGAGAAGCGGGCGCACGGACGTGTGTCAGTCCATCCATAGGAGTTTGCCTTCGTAACACCACGGACAGAAAACTCCCCATTCAGACACAGGCCTGCCAGGTTTGAGGGACTCATGCTCACACAGAGACTGACCAGGAGAACCCGCGTGCCCGTCAGTGCAGCCCTAGCTCAGCAGCAGTGACTCAGCTGGCCTGGGCCTCCGAAAGCAGCCGATTCCCTGGCCAGGCTGTTGCAAAGCCACTGAATAATCGCCTGGACTAAAACAAGCAGGGAGCAGCCTGGGAAGCACTGGGCCAGCTAAGTAACCGCTGCAGCAGCCACCAGGGAGGGGCAGGAGAGACGCCCAGCTCCCTGGCAGGGAGAGGTCACTCCTGGGCAGTCCAATCTCATCCTTGGCACATTTCCTCTTTTCCTGACCTCGCCCGCCTGCATCCAAAGGCCCAGCCAGCGCCAAGCCCTTCTTTGCCCCCCTGCGGAGATCCCCTGGCCACTGGGCGCAGCGGGAGGGGCACATGTGCAATGCAGTGTGGGCACACTGGACGTGCAGTGCAGCTGTGCCATCCTTGCACACTCACAGAGCACCAGCAGGGTACATGGAGACGCCGCTGCCCCATGGCGTCTCCTGGCCTCAGCCTGGGCTACGGGGCCAGTATGGATGAGTGGCCGCGGACGTTGGAAGCTTGCATGGGAATAGTTCAAAGCCCCTCAGCAGGAAGTGCCAGTTATAAGCAAGCAGTTGACAACTGATTAGCATCTATTAACGCTTTATAAATGTGACCTTAATACACAGCGTGACCCAGACCCCTGCCTCTGGCCAGACCCTGCTACCAGCATCCCTGGTGGGAAGGGCTGCTGGAGCCCTGTCTACACGAGGGCACCTGCCCGGGGAGAGTCTTTCCTAAGCTTGTGGGTCACCCAGTCAGCTGTGGCTCCGTGTTCCCAGCACGGCCATGGAGACCCAGCCCCTGAACACACCGCATCTGAGCTGGGATTCCATGAATTCCGCTGACCGTGCTCCAGATGGGAAGGGGATCAGGCCAGCAGAAACCAGGCACTGGGGGCTCAAAGGCCTGAGAGCAGCTCTGCCTGCAGCCCAACACTGTCCCCACCCCGAGCCCGCCCCAGGAACAGGCTGTCATGGAGTCCCCAGGCGATGCTCTGGAACTGCTCCCTACGAAGCCAGGCAGGACTCTGGGGAAGTCTCCTTTCTGGGAGCAGACTGTCTTCAGGACACACAGCTCACACAGCTTCCACCTTCCTGGGTCTGACCTCGGAGCATTCAGCATCCTCTGCCCCTCCATGTGCTTCCCACAGCCAGTCTGCCCAGGCGGGGTCCTGGGGAAGCCAGAGGGTCCTGCCCCCCGACTTTGCAGTCAGACGTGACTCTCAGCCAGCCAGTAAAACAGAAGGTTTATTAGACGACAGGAACATGGTCTAACACAGAGCTTGTAGGTGCAGAGAACAGGACCCCTCAGCTGGGTCCATTTTGGGGGGGCAGTGAGCCAGACAACCATGTCTGCCCTTCACTCCATGTCCCCAGCCAGCCCCAAACTGAAACTCCCTCCAGCCCCTCCTCCTCTGGGCTTTGTCCCTTTCCTGGGCCAGGAGGGCACCTGATCCCTTTGTTCTCCAACCCTTTAGCTCTCACCTTGAGGGGGGAAGGGCCCAGGCCATCAGTTGCCAGGAAACAGGGTGTCGGCCATCCTCTGTGTCCAGACCCCTGCACACACCTGCCCTCTAGGGCTCTGCAACGATCATACACCCTTATCCCACCACCTAGAGACTTAAGAACTGCCTAGGGGAAACTGAGGCACCCCCACAATATTCAGAGGAAACATTAAGAACAGTCCCACTTCGTTACACAGGCTCCAAGCCCCAAGGAGCATGCCAGGGGCTGGCACAGTCTGGCTGTGGGAGCCAACTGGGGGCATCATTCGGCTGCTGCATGTGGAGCTGGCGCCCTGCTCCGTTTGGGGGAGAGGGGCTGCGTTCGGCTCCCTTGGCGCTGGCTGTGTCTCTTCAGGGAGCCATCAGCCCCAATCTCCTCCAAGAGACCGTGGGAGCAGCAGCTCCGGCCAGGAGACCCCAACGGGTCCCTGGTGCCTGGGTCCCACAAGCCGCTGGTGGCAGGGAAGGGCGACGCTGCCATGATTGCTGAGTGTTCGCGTGGGGAACGCCTGCCAGAGCTGCAGGGTGCAGCCAGCCCATTCAGACACACACATGCACAGGGCACGCGCATGGGGAGTCGTCGCTTTGCCCGGGGAAGTGAGGGCCTCTTGGGGGGTTCAGACCTTGCACTCCAGACTGAACAGACCCTGATATCATGGTTTGTAAATAACAGTCTGATCCAGCACTATCTAGCGCTTAGAGCAGGGCCCTGGGAGCCAGGACTCCTGGGTTCTGTGTTCCCAGCTCTGGGAGGAGAGTGGTGTTTGGTGAAGGAGGTGGGGGGGTGAGAGAGTCAGGACTCCTGAGTTCTATTCCAGACTCTGCATGCCTCAGTTTCCCTATCTATAGAACACACGGGACTATTAGGAGGCCCAGCCACTGCTCTCAGATCAGTCTATGTATGGAAACCTCCCGGCTGGGACGTGCCCCCTGCACCAGCAGTGGGGAGGCTGAAGTGCAGCCAGCCCTAGGGCAGTCAGTGCGTGCCAAGCTGCACGGGAGGTGAGATGTGGCTGCAGAGCTGGCCCCTCCCCAGCAGGGTGACGTAATGCACCCCGAGAGCCGAGGGTTGGGTAATGTTTGCGAAGCACTCTGCAACCTGGGGCTGGACAGGGCCACCGAGACAGAGACATGAGCTGCATAAAGGGCCCTGGCACCACTCCTGCCACAGCCAGGACAGGGGAGAAAAACAAACGCACAAGGACCAGCCCTGGCTGGCTCCTGATGGCACCACGGAGCAGCCACAGGGCCAGGGGCTGGCAGGCCAGGACATCCCCGCTGCCGTCTCGGCACTTTGGCCACAAAGGCAGCAAGCTGCCGGTCGGTATTTCTAAGCACAGACCCAGCATGCGGCTGGCAAGGGGCCATTTGCTCTAGCGCAGGGGCTGCCTAGGGAGAGTGACCCCGGGGATCCCAGAGACACCCCGTGCCACCGGCAGAGGCATGCTCACCCAGGGCCTTCAAGAGCAGCACTGGCACTGGGAGGCGATGGCATCACTTTCCAGTAGCAACCCAGCCCACAGCTGGAAGGGCTTATTCCAGGGGAGAACGTGGAAAAACCACCAGTGATGGGCACCCCACCCCCAGTGTCCCCTACCACATCATGCAGGCCCCCCCCAGCACATTCTGCACCCTGCCTTGCAGCTCCTGCAGGGAGGCATCCTGGCAGGCGAGCCCAGCTCCCGGTCACTGCCAGGGCTGGGGAGACAACGGGAGGAGGGAGAGCTGCAGCCCAGAAGCTGGAGGTGGCAGCCTCATGGGTTCTTGGCTGTCTGGGCTGGACCAGCTCCGCCCTGCTGTGTGGTAAGAACCGCCCCGGCCCTCTGCCCACAGCACTGGGTGCGTCTGCACAGGACTCTGCCCAGTGCAACCCTGCAATCAACGGAACCAGCTCTGCCCGCAGCCCCCGTGCCCCCTGTCACTGCACAGCAATGCCCCCGGTACTGGGGGGCAGGCAGGAGGGGGACCAGCGGGGTCCCCCATCCTGGGGCTGGCAATGCCCTGCACAGGAGGGGTCAGCGAGCTGCTATGTTGCAACGCCGGCGGGTCCTGCACATGGCACAGACCAGCTTGGCTGCTCCAACGGGTTAGACATGCGTGCGCATTTCCACCGGCAGCGGCAGCTCCGGTCTTCCCTGTCTTAATGCCCCAAGCCCTCCCTGGGTGCCATCTCCAGGGATCCGGCCTCCGCTCTGCCCGCCTCGGACCTAGCACTGAACCAGCCACCCCAGCACTGGCCTAGTGCACACAGGCCGGGGAGGGAGCCCAAGGGGGCTTGGCATGAGCCAGAGACAGCCCCTTCGCAAACCTGTCCTGTCCCATTCCCCCCCACACACACTGCACCCCTTCTCTGCCGCCCCAGGGCAGAGCTGCTGGCAGGTTTGGCTGCACATGGAGCCAGATCCGGCGAGGAGACTCTGGCCATCTACGGTATCACTCCCACCCCCCAGGGTCACAGCTCCCCGGGCACCCACACCCAGACGGCCCTCCATGGCCAAGCCAGACAAAGACTCTCTGAGAGGCAGCCGTGTCCCGCCCCACCCGGGGCCTGCAGCCACCAGATGAGCAAAAGCTTCAAGCCCAGGATGACGCCTCAGAACAGATGGCAATACTTTCCCAGATCCCCAAACGTGCCCACGGCCAGGCCGGGGGATGGGCGACCCTGCCCAACGCCAAGAGCAATCAGGGTCCCGCTGCGGGCCCTGACCCCCGTCTGGATCGCCCTGCACACGATTTCCCTTCAGGCCTCTCGGACCTGCAGCCGAACCGCTGTGGGCTGCAGAATTAGTGGGCTCGGCAGGGTCAGGCTTGGCCAGTGGGCAGATGGGAACCCTCCTAGGAAAGCCCAGCCGGTGCTTCGGGAAGCAGGCTGGGGGACGCAGTCAGGGCGCTCTCCCCTCGCAGCCAGCGCTGATCCCAATGCACCAGGGCTGCATGAGGCCATGTCATGCTGCAGTATCAGCAGTGTGTGAGATAAGAGGTAGGATGGGGACCAGGCTGCTGGCAGCCATTAGGGACCCCCGGTTCCCGCACTTGCAGCTCAGCCTCTTGGAAGAGCCCACCGAGAACATGATGCCAGAGAAACGGGCCTGGAGGCGGGTTCCTGGCCCCCAACGGCTGCAGGCTGCAGGTCTGGGCCCTTGACGCTGCAGAGAGCTCCCCTCCCTGGGCATGGAGTCAGCAAGGCTAACGCACATCCAGTTAGCACCAGGCAGGCAGGGAACACCACCCCCTTACTGGGGCAGTACGACGGAGCTGGGGCCGCCGGCCCGAGCCTCCAGGGCCCATCTAGGCCAGTTTACCAGCCAGGCCAAGATCCTTCCTGCAGCCTGTGGCTAGGTGACCAGAGAAGCCAGAATTTCTTCGGCTGGGGCAGCGCCTGTGTCGGCCCCTGCGCTGACCCAGCTGAGGTGCAGCCTCACCCTGCCCTGCCCCGGCCTGTCGCCAGCTGTCGCTGTCTCGTCCCAGCAGCTGCCCCGAAATCCGATGCTGTTTGTCTGCCAGGACAGCGGTCAGGGTGGGTGTCCTGCAAGCGGGGAGGGAATTCCAGAGGGGATGAACTCCCCCCACGCATGCGCAGAGCCAGGCTCCCCCCCTCCGAATCCCCAGACACAGGTGTTTCCCATTCGCCTGGTGCAGACTGGCGATTCCAGGGCACGCCAGGCAACTCAACGCTTGCTGTGGTGAGCCCTTGGGCCCAGAGTGCCCCAGCTCCCATGGCTGGCATGCAGGGGGGTGATGTCGCTGAATGGCAGGGCCTGCTCACTCCCATCTCGGTGGTGTTGGGGGTGGGGGGGGCAGCAGGAGGGATGCTCAGTACAGGAAAAGTGTCAAAGCCATTGCAGCCAGGCAGGACACACACACCCCTGCAGCCAGCTCACAATCCTGCCATCACCACGGCACACAAGCACTGGGGGCATCTCTGCTGGCAAGGCCCTGTCTACACTAGGCGAGAAACCATTGCAACAAGCCAACCGGAGGGACACTTTGCTCTCTCCGGGCATGTGCCACAGGTCTGCGTGCTCGCGTTGCCCCAGGCGTCTGATGGGCGCTGGCCGGGGTGCCCTCCTGCAGGGCCTCCGCCAGAGAGATGGAGCTGGGCACAGGCCCCAGGGCTAAGCAATATTCAGGCCCTCCTTGGCTGCCGGTGCTCTCCATGCCGCCTCGCTCTGGGCCCCATGGCAGGCACGAACATGCGTAGCTGCGCAGGGCACTGGGGCTTAGCCTGGTAACATGGGGCAGCTGCTCCGAGAGGCTGGGAAGCACAGCGCTAACAGACTGGATGCTCACTGGGACCCCTCAGGGCCGGGCTGTCCTGGGGCTCAAGGAGGGGCCTTGGATCCCTCCTGAGGACGGAGGGGCGAGGCACCCCTGGCCTGGCTGCTGGGATAAGTGCTCTGCCCCAGCAGGGCCTCTGCTGGAGGGGACAGAGGCGCTTGGCTCTGTAGGAAGAGGCACTTTCCCAGGGCCCTGCTGGGAGCTGCCAGACACACAGAGGATCAGAGCATCCCCCATCATCACAGTCCTGGGGCCCTGCCCCTTCCCAGGCCTTTGGGCTGACGTCACTAGCAGGCTGCAGCATGCCAGGCTGGGGTCCCTGTGCCCTCACCCAGCCCCGCTTTGCGCCAGCGTCCCTTCTAGCGTCAGCAGCTTATGCAGGGGAAGATCCAGGCTTCACACACGCCTGGGCCCAGCAAAAGCTCTGAGCTAACGCCCTTACCTAGCCCAGGAAGGGCGGGGCACAGCGGTGACGCCAGGCCTGGCAATGAGCCAGGAGCTGCATCTCACCGGCCTGCTTCCCTTCATCCCCGAGCAAGGCTGATCCCGAAGAGAGGGCAGCCGAGTCGCAGCCCCTGCCTCCCTCTGCGCTTGGGAGGGGGAGAGACACCAGGACACCAGCTTCGGCCTTGACTCCCTCCAGAGCCACAGCACAGAGCCCAGCCCACACCCCACTGCCCATGCCACTGAGCCCACTGCCTCTCACGTGGGCCAACGCTGCCTCCCTGGTTCCTGGTGCTCCCAGCTCTGCCGGTGCCCACCTCTGAGACTGGAGGCACCTTGGGGCTTTGTTGTCTCTGTATCACACCGAGTGCAGCGAGCTCCTGCTCCATGGGTGCTGCTCCTGGGTGCTGCCGGAGTGCAGATGAAGAGCTATCTCCGGTCTTGGCACTGCCTGGCCAACCCCAGCAGCCAGTCACGAGCCTGTGGAAAGCCCGGCCTATGGCACGGCCAGAGCAGGGAAGAGGAAGAGCCAGAAGTCTCCGCTGGATGCTGCGGCAGCCCAGAGTCAGGCGGGGCAGAGGCTGAGCAAAACCGAAGTGGAGCTAACTCCCAAGCATTCGTGGGTCCCCAGTCTCCGTCTCAAAGGGCTGCTCTCAGCTCTGTGAGCCCCCTTGGCTGCTTGTGCAGCGCTGACACAGCGGCGCCCTGGGGACACGAGTGCAAAAGCAGGCACCGTGCGGGTACCTGCGGTCTCCCAAGCAACAACACAGGACAGGCGACATCCCCTGGGCTGCGCACACACACACGGGCATGGGCTGATGGCACTGGCACAGCTTTCCTGGGAGGGTCTTTCTTGTGCAATCTGGTGCTGACTCAGCTCTCCGCACTGCAACCCCTAACCGTGCTCAGCTCATCAACAGCTCACGGGGAGCCTCTCACAGCCAGCGGGGCGGGGTGTCAAGTCTCTGCATGTGCACGGCTGGGATGGGACGGCGCCAGCAGGTTCCCAGTTACAGGGCAGCAGGTGAGCAGCCCAGCATTGAGCCAAGCAAAGGAAGTTAAAACGCGGCTTTCCAGAGCCCATCTGGGCAGCGTGCAGTCCACAGCCAGCCGGACGTGGGCTTTGGCAGCTCCCCACCCAGGGCCAGACAGCGGCACAGAGGGATCCCCATCCCAGAGCAGGCTGCCATGGGGGGGTAGATAGAGAGGTCTCCCATCGGCTGTCAACGCTTATTTCCAGCTGAATCCTGCCATGCTGGATACTGCTGCCAAGGGCCTGGGAGTGTGGCACGAAGAGGAGCCAATAGGGAATTCAGCTGAATGCTCGGGTCAGTGCAGCTGGTCACTGGAAGATGCGCAAGCGGCTGGGGCTGGCTCATCACTGCAGGGTTCTTGTTGCTCGCGGACAACAGGCTGCAGGGTTTGGCTGTTTGAGATAGAATTTGTTTGGGGGGATAAAACAAAGAAGCCCAACGCCAAGATCCCGGGGCCCGAAGCAGTCACCACGCTGGGTGCCGCAGAGCCGCTGTCCCTTGAACAGAGGGATTCTGCTGCACTGGGCGGAGGCCAAGTAACTGGGCCGCCTCGGGCATGAGGCCATCGGTGTGTCGCTCACTCCCGGGTGAGCACGGTAGCTTCTGCCCAGACCACTCACACAGCTCGCAGAGGGCCAACTCCTACCCCAGCTCAGCACACCAGGGCATGGCAAGTGCCTCTGAATCCAGCCGCTGCCCCTCTGCCCCATAGCCCAGGCCCTGGCAGACAGACCTGGGCTCTTCCATCATTGGGGAGCACGCGGGGCTCGAGAAGGGCACCCCGCTGCCTGCCCTGGGAGGGGGTCCCCTCCCCATCCGGGGGCCACCTCCTCTACCCCCACTCAGGCCAATGTGCCTCAATGACTCAAAGAAAGCCCTCTAGCAGGTAAGGGATGGTGCAATCTCCATGGCTCATTCAGTCCTTGGCCTCCTCACTGCAACGACCAACTAGGGTCCATTGCCCGAGGGCGCCCACAGAAACCTGGATCACGTTACACAGGCCGAACCCTCATCAGGTGAGAACGTCATCAGGTGGGAACAACTGCTGGTCACTACTAACCCGACACCAGATTGGAACCAGCACCCTAGAGGGGAAAAGCCCCCATCCCATTCCCTGCCTCTGAGTCAGCCAGCCCCTGCCCTGGGGCAGGATCAGAGCCAGCACCCCTAGAGGGGGAAGCCCCCGGTCCCCATTCTGCAGCTTCCTGCCCTCCCACGGGATGATCAGGAGCAGTGGAGCGTGTCTCAGACATGCTGCAAAGCCACACGCCCAATTGCTCACACACACGCAGCTTCCGGGGGATTAGCATGAACAACTGTATCCGTCACACCTGGATGACAGCATCTGAGAGTGTAACTAAGCAGCCCGCGCCTGGCACAGCTCCTGGCCGGTACATCTGCTCCTCTGCTCACAGTGTCGCTCGCACGCCCACCCCACAACAGCGCAGAGCCGCAGGCCTGCTTGCCCTACAGCAGGATGCCATGGCCGACCCAGAGAGCACCCACGACAAGTCTGAGGGCAAAGAGCTGAATGGAACCTCTGCCCTTCCGTGCCAGCCCAGCACAGACAGATGCCACACAAAGGAGCACTCGTGACACAGAGACTGCGACCCTCCCCCTTCATTGGCGTGGGCTGGCAGCCAGGTCCCACAGCACCTGGGCTCGGTGCCCAGGGGAAGCCAACGCTCCCCAGGACTGTCTTCCAGAACTCCGAAATGAAACCGGGCTGCTCCCGTTTGGGTCTGGCTCCCAGCTGCCCTGGGGTCCGAAGGGGGGTGTAGCAGGCTCAGGCCCAGAGGCCAGCAGGGGAGCTGCCGCTGGGTTTATGAATATTCACAGACTGCGCCACCAGTACCTTCCCCAGCATTCATTCATCCTCCCCGTGAAACCAGAGCTGGGGCCGGGGGGTTAACCCTTCCCCTGCACTGGCTGCACCAGAGTCATCAGGGCCCACAGCCCGTAGCCCACGGGTCAGAGCGGGAGAACCCAAAAGCAAAACAGACTGGAACCAAAGCCTGAAGCTTCCCAACTCTCCCCAGACTCTGGCAGGGGGTTGTCCAGATGTCCTCTCCAGGTCAGCCTGCATTTTAAGGGGCTCTCTGCTTCCCATGGTGCCCATCACATTTCCGCTTGCTCCTTATTTGGGGGATCTGGGAGGGCTGTTCTACCCAGCTCACAGAGGCCTGCTGAGCTGTCACCAAGCTTAGAGGAGAGACTGACACTGCCCCAAAGACCTTCCTAACCCTAATCTGATCCGTGATGCGGCCTCCCTTGTCCCCCACATGGATAACCTGCTGCATCCCCATAGCTTGTGGAGTGCCGGAGCAATCCTCCAGGAGCAAGGGAGGCCTGCTCGTGGTGCAGGAGCTGATAATACTTCACTGCAGTAGTGACCCCGGCCCCCAGCGTCCTCTGCCCCAAAGCACTGCGCAGGGGCAAGGCAGAGCAGCCATGCGGCAGGGCAGCGTCCAGGATGTGGAGTGAGGAGTGACAGGGGAACTCAGGGAGGCAGGATCTCAGGGCGGTGCTGGGATGGAGCCTCGGGTTGTTTACAGTTCATTTAAAATAAACAAAGGAAAACCGGCCAGAGAACCTGAGCTGCTTTCAAGCCCCATGCCTCCCAATCATGAATTTCCCATGCAGCTATATCTGCACTGGACCGGCCCTGAGTCAGCGCTAGACCCCCAGGGCACGCTCTGCGACCAGACACCCATCGGGCCAGCTCGATAGGAAGTGCCCGAGGACGACCTGAGCAGTAGCAGCTTACAGCATGGGCCGAATTGCTAGCAGACCTTGGTGAGTCAGGTGCTCAGCTCTTGAGAAAACCTGCCCATCAGTGCCACCTGGCTGCTGCTGGGCACTTCTGAAAGCCTGGCCCTTGTCCCAGTGCCTAAGTAGGAGCTCAGCTCCTTCCAGAAATCAGGCCTATCAACCTAATTTGCAGAGGTGCTGAGCATCTGCCACTTGCATTGACTCTAACTGGAGCAGGGGTGCACAGCACCTCTGCGAATGAGACCACTGGCATTAACCCTGAAGCATGAGCCCTAGATCGCTAGCAGGACCCAGCCCACAGAGCCTGCTGTTCTCCCAGCGATGAGGCTGGCCATTTCCCTAGCGCTGGGCTCTGGTGCAGGGCAGCTCCACCCCAAGTCGGCACCGCTCAGAGTGCTCTCTGGAGTGAAAGCTGCACTAAGTCTTTTGGACAATGCACTCCAGGGCTGTCACACTGCAGTTCTGCATGTTGCATTGCTCAGAAAAGCAATCAGGGTGGCCTCGGCCACCCCACCCCACCTTCCATCCTCTCCCTGAGCTGGCTTCCTCCAGAATCCCTGCTTTGGCTGGTGACCCAAGTTCTCTGTATTTGGGGTCTCCAGCGCCAGTGGGAAGAGGAAAGAGACCATCGGGCACAGGCCTGTGCCCGCTCTGCCCTTATCCTTGTCTGGCCACACCCACCTGCTTGCATTTAGCTATCATCTCCCTGCTGATGGCTCCACAGAGCCGCCCTTCCTCGCCCAGTCCTAGATCTGTGCCACCAGCACCCTGGTTGGCTTGCTAGGGGACGCATTGCACCCATTGTTCCTCTGCAAAGCCCTGTCCAGGTCTCTGCCAAGCCCTGTCCAGGTCAATTGGAAGATGCCTGGTCCTCCCCTGCACGACAGCCAGCTCAAGACCACCCAAAGGAGTGTAAACACCTCGGGCAGGTGAAATCCCAGTCCCATTGAAGCCAGTGGCAAAATGAGTTGAGCTGGGGACAGATTTCATCCCGTATTTCCTCGTCCCCCTGGGCTCATGGCCGTTTCATGCAGCCGGAGCAATGGGCAGAGACAGGGCGATTCCACTCTCCAAGCAGTTTGGACTGACCAAAATTAATAGAAAGGGGGAAATGTTTAAACCAACCCCTTTCCACCAGAAATACAAACTCGTTGCTATTCGTGCCAGGCTTCAGAGAGACCCCTTCTGCAAAGTCGGGCCAAACGCAACTTGATAATATCCTTTTGAAAAGCTAAAGAGATAACCTGTCCCCAGGACTGTGGCATGCCGCATGCTGTAAAGCTGTTATCACATCTTCCAGAGGGTTAGCACCTGGCTCTCCCTCCCACCCCCTATTCCCATTGTCTTCCTGCTAGGAGACTAACAACAAACTAGCTTCAGAACATATTGGTGGGACACACTAAAATCCCTGGGGTGTCTGGCGGCAGGGCACTATTCCCAGCCAACTTGCCACCACTGCCCGGCCAGAGCAGCCTGGATATTTTAGGCACATGCACACGCCGCCAGGCACAGGACATCACCACCACGAGGGACAGAACTGTTCTGCTCAGCTATAAACAACGGAAAGCCAGGCCTATCGGAGGAGCCGAGAGCCAGGCACAGACAATACGTCTGCAGTTTTCTCATTAAACACAGTTTTTATCAAAGGCTGCAGGGCCCCAGGACTGCAGCTCGGCATTTAGGGCCGGTTCGCCTGCCTGCGACCAGCAGCCGCGAGCTCTGAAGGGCCCTGGTTCCTCTGTTTCCGCTGCCAACACTGTCCTCCCCTCCCCCAAACAGCCACCACAGGCCCATGCAGACTCAGGCCTCCATGAATCACAGCAGCTGTCCCTCCCACTCCTGCAACAGGGCATCGGGGACGGAGGGGGGAGGGGGCAGCCGGGCCTTCCCTCTTCCTCCATCAGTGGAAAGACAGGCCTGCCACAAAGCCATGCTTAGTCACAGGGCTGCCCTGCCTCCGCCCAGAGATACCAACACAGACAGGGCCAAAGAGCATTTGGCTGGGTCCCTTGGAGAGACTCGGAGCCAAAACAAATCCTGGCTCCAGCAGACTCAGCTCCAGCCAGCCGCTGCCCTCCCTCCGGCTGCCCAGGAGCAAGAGAATTCAGCAGCGTTGGGCAAAGCTGCAGATTCAGGCCTGGCTGCTCCTGTGACCCACCAGGGAGACAGCAAACCCCTGGCCGGGGTAGAGCAGCACTGCACCAGGGAATGCCATAAACCTGCCCAGAAATGCAGCAGGAGGCAGCCACACATTGATGTTGCATCCTCAGCATCTGTCCCCCGATGTCCTCCCACCCCGCAGCCACCATGAAAGGCCTTTTGCCTTCCCACCCGTAACACCAGCCTCCTGCCTTCCTCACTTAGGTCTAGGAGGCGGCTATGCTGCGCAGGTAACCATGTTGGGGGGACCCGGTTATGAGCTAACACACCACTGCGCCCTGTGGTGTAGACAAGACCTGACAGTGTTTTAACCACGTCTCCAGCCAATCCCAGGGTCTGGATAAGCAGGGCTGCTGTCACACAGTTCAGGGACACAGTGAGCTCCCAGATCTCCACAGCAAGACGGAGCAGTGTCAGAGGACAGACGTGTTGTACCCAGGTTGCCCGACACTGCGAATGGCCTGGGAAAGCTGCAGAGATGGGTACTGTGGCACTCAGCAGAGACCAAACAGCTAATCACACGGATGCCAACCAAGCTCTGAGTGGGGCTGGCGCAGCTCTGCCCTCAGCCACAGCAGGGGTATGAGGAGCGGTGACAGACAGGGCAGGGTGGGCACAGAATCCCCTGCAGGTGCCTGCTTTGGTTCTGGATTTCATGACCCAGCAGATGTGCCCCCTGCACCCTTTGTGCCAGGGGGCTGAAGCTGCTGGCATTGGGGAGGGGCCACCTGTGCAGGGTGGAAGAAACCTAGCGATGAGGGAGAACAAAATTAACGCCCCCTTCACCCCAACTCTGCTCCTGAAGGAAGGGGGGCCAGCAGGCAAGAGGATGAGACCTGGGGGAGAGATTCAGTTGACCCGTGTCAGTGCCACCCCTCCTCAGGCCTGGTCCTTGCCCCTACCATGCGTCAGGGCTGGGGACCCATGCCGGTGATGCCCCAGGGCAAAGGGAGAGGATAAGCAGGCTGGTCCTGGGGGAACACTGATCTCACCCACAGCAGCCCCAATGCCCCCTGCAGCTCAGTGGGGGACCAGACACATCCAGAAGCACCAAGATCTGCCCTCTCTGCACTGCACGACAGAGGCTGCTGCTGTCTGGAAAGGTCTTGTCAAGGGCAACGTCTATCTTGCAGTCACTTGAGTGAATCTAATTAGCTCCTAAGGGCTGCAGGCTTGGCTCTCTGTGGGCCTACTGAGACTATGTTAGCTCCTTTCCTCCTGCTCCCTAAAACTCCAGGGAGGGGGCACTGCCTTCCCCTGGACCCTCCATTTCAACTGGGTCTATCTGCCTGCCCAGCTGGATGGCGAGGAGACCTCTCCGGAGAGCGTGGGGCCTGCCAAACTGCCCTGAGCTCTGCAGAACTGGGACGCCCACAGGAGCTGGTCGTTCAGCGGGACCCGTACCCCCGGGGGCACAATTCTCCCCTCACCCCACTCAGACTTGTCTGTGTCCCCAGAGTGACTCCTGATTTACGCTGGGATGGGCAAGCGCAGAATCAGGTCCTCTCTGGCATCATCTGCTACTCAGATGCCAATTCTCCTGGTGTAAATCACAGCCCCACACAGAGGTCAGTGGATCTGGCCTGTTCATTCCAATGGGAGCGGCACCCATCCACACCAGCTGGGGGGCCCAGACTGCAGGAGTCACTCCTGATTTGCAGAGCCCTGTGACTCTGTGCCCCAGCCCAGTTCAGTCACGTCTGGGCTGCAAACACTGCAGGGCGAGGCTGAGCTCCTGGGCCTGGCCTAAATTAGGACATCTCTGGGACCTGGCTCCAAGACAGCAGCCCTCTGCTCCTGCTGGGGAAGACTCCAAACCGCCCCCTGGAAACCCCCCGCCTAGGACTGAATTCAGGGGTTTCTACCCAGCTGGAGGAGGGGCCGTGCCCCCCCACAAACTCCCTCCTCCCGGGAAGGGGTCTGAGCGCCCCCCTCGCCAGGCCAGAGCCCCCTCCAAGATCACCCCTCTCCCCGCAGCCGTGTGGCGCCCCCAGCACAGAAAGCCCCTGGACAGGCAGGTTTGGGCGGCGGGGAGCGGGGCCCAGCCCCAGCGTGGCGCAGAGACCGGAAGGCCACCCCCGGTTATTCACACTCCGTTAGCTCTGCAGCCCGGCTGGGGGTCCCCGTCCGGCCCCGCTAGCCCGGGCGAGGGACTGTACCCAAGGCCAGCCGCCGTTTGCCCAGTACCCTCCCAGCCACCCCTCCAGCAGAGGCGCTGGGCGAGATGCTCCAGCCCAGCCCGAGTCCCTGGGCCCGGCGCTGGGGAAGAATCCGGGAGTTCAGAGCCGATGATCTCATGGCTCCTGGAGCTCAGGGAGACTGCAGGCTGGGGGACCCCCCCCTCCCGCGGGGACCTCCCCCATCTCCAGCCTGGCGCCCAGGCACCGCCACGAGCTTCCCCTGCGAGCGGGACCGGGACCAGCCCTAGCCCCGCGCCGCGGCCGCTGGCAGGGGAGGCCGGGCAGCAGGGCCGGGAGCGGCCCCTCCCCAGCCCCCTGCGGGGCTCGGGCTCTAGGGGGTGGGGGGGCAGAGCCCCTGGCATGTCCCGACAGCAGGGGGCGGGGGGGGGGCATTTAACCGCAGAGCCCCACGCTGGAGAGGGGCGTGCGGGCGGCAGGAGAGGCCGGGGCGCGCCGCTCCCTGCCGAGGGGCGCACAATGGAGCGGGGGAGAGCCCTGGCGCTTCGCGGAGACCGGCCCCGACTTGATGCTGCTTTCGCCTGCCGGGCTGCAAACAGCCCCCCCCCCCCGGGGAGGAGGCTGGAGACCAACCATTGGGGGGAGGGGACACAGGATCTCATGACCCCCCACCCCAGTGCTGCCCAAAGGGCCCCACGCAGCTATTTACCTTGGGCTTGGTGCCGCATCGCCTCGGCCTCCCGCGCCGCCGGCCGCCTCTCCATGCCGTGCCGGGGAGGGCGCTGCTCGCTCTGTTGTGGTCCCCCCCCCGCCCCGGTGTTTTAAAACCAGCCACACAGCAGCGGGATCGGCGACGAGTCAGTCACTTCTCTGCCCCTTTTCCGCCTGGCCCCGCCGCAGGCTCATCCCGCCCCGGATCCAACCCAGCCCCTTCCAGGGGGGCGGTATCAGCTCCGGCTCATTCCCGGGCCCCCCGCGGAAACACCACGCGCCGCCCCGGGGTGCAGGACCCCGGCGCCGGCGGTGAAATGGACGCGGGGCCCCGGGCCTCTCCAGCCCTGGCCCGGGGGGTGCAGCCCGGCTGGGAGCTGGGGGGGGGCTGCAGGACTGGGCCCGAGACGCCCCCAGGCAAAGGACCCCGCGCCCCCCGCCAGCAGCTGATGGGGCAGCAGCGAGCCCCGGGGCTATTGTACCGCCGCCAGCCCGGTCCCTGCCCGGACTCCGGGGGAGGCCCCTACCATGCCTGCCCACCCAGCCGGGAGGGGGGTCTCTGCCTCGCCCCGGGAGAGGCCGGGGGGCCGGGGGACGCCTGCTCTGGGACGCGGGGTGGCCAGGAATCCTCTGCCCTGCGCCGAGGGCCGGCGCGCCCCGGCCTGCGCGCTGGGTGCCCGGCGGGGGAGAGCCGAGGGGCCCGGGCAGCTCAGGCTTCCCCCTGCCTCTTGGTCGTGTCCAGCGGCGCGCTGAGACTATCTAGGGAAAGTTGGATTCTTTGGCGAGCCGCGGCTGGTGACTCACTTAGGAAAGAAAGAAGGGGCAGGAGCAGCTGGGCGCCAGCTGGGAGCAGGGAGGGGGCTCCCGTCCCGGGGGTACCTGGCCGAGGGATGCTGGGAGCAGGGGGGTCCCTCAGTCCTGGGGGTACCCGGCCCGGGGATGCTGGGAGCAGGGGGGTCCCTCAGTCCTGGGGGTACCTGGACGGGGGATGCTGGGAGCAGGGGGGCTCCAGTCCTGGGGGTACCCGGCCGGGGGATGCTGGGAGCAGGGGGGTCCCTCAGTCCTGGGGGTACCTGGCCGGGGGATGCTGGGAGCAGGAGGGTCCCTCAGTCCTGGGGGTACCCGGCCCGGGGATGCTGGGAGCAGGGGGGTCCCTCAGTCCTGGGGGTACCCGGCCGGGGGATGCTGGGAGCAGGGGGGCTCCAGTCCTGGGGGTACCTGGCCGGGGGATGCTGGGAGCAGGGGGGTCCCTCAGTCCTGGGGCTAATGCTGGGGTGAAGTAGTTTGCCTGCCTAGTCTGTGCATTCCCCTCCACGCCTGCCCTGGCTGTCTTCACTCCCCGCCTGCTGCCGGCTGTCCCACTGTCCCTGTCACCAGCTGCAGCGGGGCTCCGGGGCTCATGACACACAGCACCTGCCAGGCCAGTTTGTTGCATTGGGTGGAGTTTGAATCATCCCGCAGAGACACTGGTTTCCCAACCAGGAGTCACCATCCCCATTTTAATCCTTGCCTCTCCCTTGCTAAATCCTCTCCCCTCCCTGCTCCCCTTTCCCCAGCCCGCAGGCGGTTCTGCTACCAGCCACTCACTGAGGGTCCTATTGTGACAGCACTGACCTCACCCTGCTTTTCCCTTCTATGAGGGGAAGGGAGATGGGACCTTTCCTTCCCACCTCAATGTGCTCGTACACTGCTGCCAGCGCCTTCCCTCCCCCAGGAGCCCAGGGTGCTCCGCAGCCACCCACTGTTCTAAACTCAGCCCTTTTGTCTGCCAAAATCCTTTGGCCTGAGAAGGGTGATGGGGATCAGGGCCTGTATCTTTCACCCACCACTGCAATGCAGCCACCTCTGAGGCAGCCCCCAGTGGCTAGCAGCAGGGAGCTCAGGTTTGTGTCTCCCCAAAGGCTGGGGTGCCTACCCGTGCAGCACACCCTGGTGTTGGGTGTTGCTACCAGCTCAGCCTGCTTCTTGCTGGGGCCACCAGGGGCTTTTGCATGGCGAGCTGTGGTGCTGTCACAAAGGCCCAGAGAAGAGGGGTCAAGGTAGGTGCAACATGTTGCTGAGGTGACCAGGCTGGTCAGTGAGGGGAGCAGGGAGTAAACCCACAACCCGACTGCACCAATAATCATCCTGTCCACCCCAAAGGGGGAAGGGACTGCTCCAGGTAGCAACTGGATGCTGGACGTTTGTCCATGCTAGGTCTCCTGCTTCCAACCACAACCTAGTCACAATTGTGGCTTCCCATACTGAGTGGAGGCCACAAAGCTCTAAGAGGGGCTGATGGACACAGCTGGCTCAGGGGATCATCACAGGAGGTAAGGAGCCTACATCACTGACCCAAGTACACACCCGGTCAGCAGCAGCCTGAAGTTGCTACCATGTGATGGCTGTTTGGCGGGGGACCCTGCATGCAATGAGCTTCATGGGTCTCAGTCCCCTTACTAGTGGGACAGGACTAAAACCTCCCCCACAATGTCACCCACCCCCCTTGTTGGGGCTGGTGGTTGGGTCCTGAAGACACGCAGGGCCTAAACGAGAGCTTGTGCTCAGCTCTTTTAATTAGTTTGCAGCTAACACGATGCTGCATGCTAGTCTAGATGCTCCCGGACACATTTCTGGTCATGGTCATTAACTCAAGTTAAAACAGGAGCAGAGTCTCTCCTGCAGCTCTGCCTGGGCCTGCACCGGAGAGGAGAGGGTTCAATCCAGCACGAGCACCTCTCAAACAGGTAGAGGGAGCATCGCCAGGCTCTCCAGCTGGCCCCCTCACACCCAGTCTAGCACTTGCTGGGCAAGTGCTGTGGAGCCCAGAGTCTCCTTCCAGTTCAATGGCTCTGCTCTGCCCTGCCCTGCCATGCCACCAGTACAGGTCCCTTAGGATGTATGGGGGGGGGGGGGGTGGAGCAGGGTCATTGAGGGAGGTGGGACTTTAATGAAGCATCTCCTGCATGTCATTTGCTGCAGCCCAGGGGTCAGATACTTGTTGGGTGTAAATCACTGACATTAAGGGGGTGACAGATTTGCACCAGCTGAGGCTCCGGCTCAGTAAGCCTGACTCAGTGGGCACCATCCTGCACACCCTGTCTCACACAGCTTGTCTCTGACTCGGGCAGGGCTGTTTGCTCCGGGAAGGGATGCTCATGCGAGCAGAGGTTTTGCTGGCCCCACGCACACTGCTCTGGGTGGACACTCCCAACGGCGCTGTATAACAGTTGGCTAGAGAAGAAGCCACCTCCGCTACTTTCTGCCGGCAGAACCTCATTACCCTCACTGGAATCCAGCCAGGAATGTGCAGAATAAAGTGAAAGATTAAAAAAAACAAACCCACCTACTAGCCCCTTAAATCTGTGTTTTGAAGCCGCCAGCGGCTCAGTGGGATTAGCCTATTGATTGTGTTGCAGGGGTAGGGCGGTGCTCAATAGGCCGCTTGCCTGGCCCAGGGAATCGTTAGATTCAATACATTGTTCCGCTAAACTGCCTGTGACTCTTTGAGGTTAGATTATCAACTGGCAGCATTGTGGGGGGATTAGCAGCATCTCGCTGGGGACTGCAAATTCCGGTGTTATTTGCATGTTTAAGGAAGGGCTCTGGTGCGAGCACTCATATGTGCGGGCAGGAATCCGGCAGCAGGGAGGAGCTGGGAGAAGATGGGGAAAGCAGCCCAAGGGGGCCTGGGCAAGGCGGATGGTGTGACCGGCACGGGGATGCAGGGACATGGCCTGCTGCTGCTTGGGG
This sequence comes from Natator depressus, assembly GCF_965152275.1. Classification (NCBI taxonomy): domain Eukaryota; kingdom Metazoa; phylum Chordata; order Testudines; family Cheloniidae; genus Natator; species Natator depressus. The sequence goes on from NC_134252.1 coordinate 2,810,650, forward strand.
TGGGGCGGTCAGTGCTCAGTAGCTGGTGGCTGCACCTGTTTGTGTGACAGACCCTGCTCTGGGGTTCAGGGCTTCGCTACCCGAAGGGGTCTGCAAACACAGAGGCCTCAACCACCATTATCACATGCTCACCGCCATGGTCAGAAGCTGCAATGGGGAATAGACTGGAGGGAACAGTCCCTTCCGGGAGAGGGAGCTGATGGGGCTTCCTGGTCTCTAGCCTCTGGGATCAGCCCATTGCCCAGCAAAGTGCATCCTTCCTTTAGCCAACTAGCTGCCCATCAGCTAGGAGTAATAAGGAACTTTGCCTCTAATTCAATCTTCTGTCCTCACCCTACCATCACCCAGAAGAGTGGGGCCTTTAAATGCACCCCATAGCAGGGCACTGTCTGGATCTAAATCACATTCTCTCTATCACTAGCTCTCAGAGCCAGGCTGGCTGTTTCAACCCACCGCCAGATGGGTTTCCCAAACCCTCCCCTCTCTGGGAATGCCAGGAGTGACTCAGGGGCCGGGGGGCCTGGTGGCCCCAATGAGCTGGCTCACCCGGGGCCAGTTTGGCAAGAGCAGGAAGTGGAGGGCCGCGCCCGGAGTGCTGGGAATGGAACACCTGGCAGCCGCCCGTTCAGAGGATCGGCCCCCCAGATCCCAGTGGGTAACACTCCATCTTGGCTCCATGTAGACCAGAGCATGCTGAGATCCAGCCCTCTTTGCCATGTCAAGGAGGGAGAGGAGGCCACGAAGCTGAGTGCCAGGAGAAGGTGGCATAAAGTGCTTCCTGATGCACCAGAGCCTGACCCACGGGTGCAGCCAGCCCACGCAGCAGGACAGGCTGGCGCGGGACAGAGCCCATCCAGCCTGTGCTCACCAGGAGTCCTTCCTGGGCTCAGCTCCTTGATACATTGCGCTGGCAAGGCTGGTCTCGCCCGTCAGGGCGATAAAGACACTGGCTCTGAGGAGTAGCTTGAAGAGGGAGAGTGGCAGGGAGGCAGCAGTGGGTCGTGGGGAGGATTCCTAGGCTGAGCTCCTAGCCCAGGGCCAGCTCCGCTCTGCCTGAGCCCAGCACTTGGCATCCCCCGTTCCCAGCCCTGGGACTTTTCGCCCAGCTCAGCACAATGCCAAGGTTTCCCCGAACCCCATCTGGCCTCGCTCTCCTGGATGACTCTGTCCCGGGGAATGCTGTACGACGGAAGGAGAGCAAAGGGAGCCACGCGACCTGACCCTGGAGAGGGGCAGCTGTGTGCCAGGAGTGTGCGGAGCTCAGGCACAGAGCCTGGGGGGAGCTGGGCAGCTCCCAGCCAGCCTGTGCCCCCCGCAGAGCCCCTGGGGCAGCAGGAGACAGATGCTAAGGGGCTCACACAGGCCCCTGCTGGTGGGTTGGGGGGGTGCTCCCAGCATCAGGAGCAGGACGTACAAGGGGGCAGGACCCTCCCTCACCACGTGCTGGCATCACGCTCAGAATAAACCTGCAGACACGTGGAGCGGGAGGGGGAAATCGGCCCCAAATATCCAGGGGGCAATTGCCCAGCGGCCCTGCTACCAACCGGTCCCCTACCCACGAGTCAAAGCTCCAACGCCCTGCTGGCTGGGGCACGTAGGGGCACGGCGGACTCGGGAGGGCAAACAGCAGCCACTCGGGATGGGGACTCTGCCTTCCAATGCCCAGTGGTGGCTCCCAGGGTCAGAGAAGCTCCAGGCCGAGCAGGGCAGGATTGTTCCCTGCGCCCAGCCTGGCTCGAAAGGAGGAACCACCCCCCCACATACCAAGGAAGGCTGGATAGCTACCGCCTGTGCCCAGCCAGCCCTGGCTGCAGCCGCTGGCTCTGCCTGACTGCGTGGCCCAGCAAGCCACTGTGTTGTCACTCCCCTTCCGGGGGTCTCCGGCAGCCCCACGCCCTTTCATTGCCATGACAAATGCCGTCAGACAAGGGACCCCCAGCAGAGCCCAGGCAGGGCTGCTCAGCAGAGACCCCGCGGGCGGCCACAGACGAGGCGGCCAGGCAGCTCTCAAAGGCATTTTTGCTTGGTGAGGCAATGGCACCTGTGGAGGGGTCATTCAGGGACACAATGGGAGCAAGCAGACCCCTCTCTGCACCTCCGGAGTAACCCCCCAACTGCCCCTGCCCCTGCGGTGGGGCTTTGCATTCCCCCAGCCACAATCAGAGGGACAGGGATCGGGTGGTGCTCTGGGATTCTCCAGCGGCCCTCAGCCTGGGGGTTGCCAGCCTTGGGGCAGGGGTCCTTCCTTCCCCCTTCTCTGATGCCAGGCTGACTTGGATACACTGAGCTTCTGGGCCAGTGGGGGTTGCTGGGAGGAATGGGGGGGAGGGGGATTCGACGCGCGATGGCTCTGCTCTCACATGGGGTCTGCTAGGAATCAAAGCAGATAGTGGGGGAGGATGTAAAGCAGCTGCTCCCTGCTAGGAATGGGCTCAGCTCCCGCCCCAGGGGCAGGCTCCTTGCTGGATGCAGGCTCAGCCGCGCCCAGGGCTGTCGCTGCCCCCATCAGAGTGGGGCAGGAGACCTGGCATCTCACAGTGCTGCTCACACCCGCTCTGTGTCCCCGGGCCCCGAGGACAGGATCATCTGCCCGACCTACTGCTGACCCAGGGCCTCACTCTTCCACACCCTCCTCCCCCAGGCCTGGTCCAGCTCCTCTCTCTGGATTTAGGGCCCCAGCCAGCCCCACTTCCCTTAGCATCCCCATAATGCACTCCCCCCACCCAGAGACTCCTTCCGTATGCCAGGGGATAAGGAGCCTGGGCAACGGCGGAGTGTGTTATGGAAGGGTCATGGGGGTGCTTCCCTGTCATGGCTCCAGCTGAGCACCCCCTCTTAGCCACTCACCGGCCTGCTAGGAGAGGAGCCAGAGTCTGGATCCTGGGTGTTTTAAGCCTCTGCAGTCTGAGCAGAGTCCAAGCACTGTTCCTATGAGAGGGCCTCGGGGCACACTCCTGGGGTGCAGATCTTCTGTCCAGCACCCCGTCCTGAGAGCTGTGGCCATGCAGTCCACTGCCGGGCCCCTGGAGCCAGTGCTCATCCCTCAGACTCCTCCCAGAGCTGATACACACCCTCTATACCAGAGCCCCACCCAGGAGCCTGCTGCCCGGCATGCTCTCCAGCTGGGCATGTGGTCGGCATCAATGCCTCACACGCACTTTGCACCAGACTCTGAACCACTACTGCTCTTTACTTAGTAGTACCAGAAATACACAGAGCTATGCAAACATCATAAACCCTACCTGCATTTCCCTGCCTCAGTTTCCTCCCCGCTCCAGAGCATTCTTTGGGCTGGGGTCAGGATCCTCTGGCCAGTCAGAGTCCTCCTGCTGCAATGCGTGGCTTGGGTTGCGAAACAAGGAGCCTTCTCCCGCCAGCTCGCCTCCTCTGACCTTGGCTAGCCTGCGCCCATCCCCTCTCCTGCCCCACTCTTCCTGGGGGGCTGTTAGTCTGCCCCGACTGCCTTCCTCAGCCTGCCAACTCTGGCCTTCTCAGGGAGAGGGAGCTTCCTTCCTCCTAGGTCCTCTCTCTTCAGCTGAGCACCCCAGCTCCTTATCAGCTTAGCTCCCCCTCCTCAGGCCAGGAGGCAGTTAGTTCCTCAGCCCCCCCAGGTGTGGGGCATGACTAATTGGAGTTCTTTTCCTTGCCCAGCAGGTAATGGGGGTTAAGCCCCATCACTTCCTTTTATAACCTTTCAGTCCCTTGGTCCAGTGACTCCTGGATCCAAGTCAACAGGTGGTCACCAGACCCTCCCAGGAGGCTTCCTTGCCCGGTGCCTTCTCCCCTGGCAGACCAGTTCCCCTGGATGGGAGCCAGTCTCCTGCCTGGCATGTGTGTATTAGAACACAGGAGCATCCCACATTAACGACCCTCTACCCGTCCCCTTGGAATTTCAGTCCAACATGGAGGTAACAACGAAGGCAGCTAGCTCCCTCCCCTTCCCAGTGGTGTTGGCAGCGCAGGGTGAGTTGTGAATCTCACAGAGAATTCATACACGCAGCTATCCCCCCATTGTCACCTTTCCCTTTCCCCAGAGACAATGTGAGACCAGCCGGGTCCCCTTCCCTGTGCATGAGGCAGCCTGGGGTCCTCTGCCTTGGCAGTCCGTGTGTGATCTGCCACCGGACCCGCACTCCTGACTTCCTCGCCAGACAGTATTTCAGAACCCACTAAATCCTCCCCACAACAGTGGCTGTCCCTGTTATTTCTGGCCCTGTTCCTGGCCGGGTGGTGATGTGACACAAAGAACCACATTCCCCAAGCTGCCCCTCTCCTGCACCGCCCTCTGCCCCACTGGCCTGTGGGTCTCTGGAGCATCAGTCCCCAGGGAAGTGGGATTCTGGTTACTCTGGGAACCGTCATTCTGAAAACGCCCAAGTGGAAAACTACAGTGTAGCAAGAGTGAAGAGGAGCAAGTACACAGAGCCCTCCGCAGCCCAGGACGGTCAATACGCTTGTATAATAACCTCAGTGTGTATTGACCGCTCCTCGGCAGATTGAGTCACTGGTTTTTTGCTGGTTCCTGTGGATACTGGAAGCAACCAGCCTCCCAATCCTTATGGAAAAATCTATGAGTTAATTATGATTGTGTCTGCACGTGCTAAGCTGGCCCGATAGAGAGCCCCTAGCCCTCAAGGCAGAGACAGCGTGTTCCTCATTCTCCTCTGCACTGCGGGCAGAGCCCAATCACAAGGCAGCTTGACCTTGAGACCTGAGAGGTGGTTGCCTCTGGGTGGGAGGCGGGGGTATGTGCAGGGGTTATAGGCAAAGTCCCCCCTGCGTTTCCCAGTGGGATCTGACTGGGAAGATGGGGATATGATCCCAGAGGCAGCTTTGCACGTGGATCGCTGCTCCCACTCCGGGCCCCTGGAATGCTGCAGTCTGCTGGAGATGCGGTGGGTGCACAGGTGCTCAGCACCTATTGTTAATTAGTGGTTGCTAGGTGCCCCGTGCCTCCAGGTGCCAGCCAGCCAGTGAGAGCGTGTGCTGATGGGGTGACCCGTGAGTCTCTGCTGTGAATTGGCCCAGTGCCGTGCCAGCAAGGCCCCTGCAGGAGCACTGCAAGGGCCGAGCTCTGCCACGGGACAGGCACTAAACTGGGATGGATTCGGGGAACAGATCAGACGCAAGGTGGCTCGAGCTGCCAGCCCAGGCTGCGGGTACTCATGTCGTTGAGTTGTGGCTTTGGGTCGAGCCTGGTGGTCCTTGCTCACGCAATCTGTGTGTGCCAGCAGGAGCAGAGGACGCACTCAGGGAGAGCCTCTGCGGTCGGTGCTTTATTCAGATGGAGCTCTGCTCTTTCCTGGTCGCCTCCTGCCGATGCACTCCTGAGACCCCGGAGCTGGCCATGCCAGAGCCTGGGACACAGCTCAGGTCCCTAAAGGGGGGCTGGAGGGAGTGCAGGGGCAAAGGGCCTCTTCCCCTCCCTAGCCCTCAGCAATCAGGGTGAGTGGCTCCCAGCCTCACCACAGATGCCCCAGGGACAACCCCACTGCCCCCACACACAGGAGTCTGCCTCTGTGGCTGTGCTGTCTCATCAGAAGCGTTGAAGCAAAGTCTCGAGCCGCCTGATGAACTGGGCACATTGGCTGGTCCCTGGCCTTGCGCTCTAAGCCAAAGACAAACAGGGAGGAGGTCAGGGCAAATAGCAGGCGGTGCTGAGATCATCGAGCAAAGTACTCGCTAGGGCTCTCCCGCTTTGGCCTGCCAGTGCCTAGGGGCTGCTGGTCCCTCTCCTCTTGCAGCCAGCACCCAGCTGAGCCCCTGACATGCAAACAGCTCCATCCCGGAGCCACCCAGAGCCGCTGACAAATATCTAGTTCTGTCCTGGCTTTATGGCACAGCAAAGCTACCTCTTCTTGAAACTGGGGGCTCCTTGCTCACAGGCTCAGGCTGGCTGGTTCGCTACCCAGGGCACGGTACCTCTCCCCCATACACAGAGTTCTGTCCTCCTAGACTCCAATTCCCCCACGGCCTGTGGTTCCCTCCTTCCAGCTCATGGTACGTTACTGCAACTGGAGGCTGTGATTTCAGTTGAACATGCACTGGGCACAGACCTGAGGAGTGCAGCCCATCATCACAGCTATCACTGTCCCTTTCATCCCTGAGCTGGGGGATAGATAGATAGATAGAGTGGATGGGGATGGATAGATAGATAGAGGGGGTGGATGGGGATGGATAGATAGATGGGGGGTGTATGGGGATGGATAGATGGTGTGGGGGATAGACAGACAGGGGGATGGGGATAGATAGATGGTGTGGGGGGATAGATAGATAGATGGGGGGTGGATGGGGATGGATAGATAGCTAGAGGGGTGGATGGGGATAGATAGACAGATAGAGGGATGTATGGGGATGGATAGATGGTGTGGGGGGATAGATAGATAGACAGGGGGGTGGATGGGGATGGATAGATAGAGGGGTGGATGGGGATAGATAACAGTGGCTGGGTGGCTGCTGCTGTGGGTTCTGCTCTGCCGTAGCCTCAGTCAGGGCCGTGGCGAGCACCCAGCTGCAGTTGTGGGTGGCTGGGAGGCCGAGTCACTCCTGGCGTGTGAGTTTCACCGTGAGTGTGGGGGACAAAGGGACCAGTTGACGGGCTGGCCGCTAGTACCCAGCCCCGGCATGGCCACACAACCAGCTCTGTGATGACGCGGGCGGCACCTGTGATTAGCATCTCGGTGTGATCTCATCATGGCCTGTGCAGGAAGCCAGGGTGCCAGCCTTGCTGGGCAAAGCTTACAGCAACGGCATTAGCTCCGCCAGCTTCTCCCTCAGCTCTCGGAGCTGGGCGCTCTCCCACATCCAGCGGGCGGGCGAGCCGGCCCAGTGTCCAGCGGCCCTGCCCTGAGAAGGGCACCTGCTCCCTCTGGGCCATTGCCAGCTGAATGTTCCCCAGTGCTCCTGGGCTTCTCTAGGGCTGGGGGAGGGGATCATGTCTGTCAGGGCCTGGAGTTGGGCTGGAGGGATCCCAGAGCAGGCCCTGGCTACTCCTTGGCCCCGATCCAGCCTGGCGCACTCCCTACTCCTTGTCACCAGACCTCGCAATCGTTGCTGGCCTCCAGCCTGACACCCCTTGTCCACCGCCCGGGGGAGCGGCTCCCTGCACAGCAGGGACAGTGCATCTCTTGGGACCTGCGGCAGGGCCAGTGCCCTCAGTCTCGGTGACTCTGCCCTGCCTTTGCCCACCTGGGGTCCATGGCTCAGCATCTCTGCCCAGCGTGAATTCCCAGCACATTCAGCTCAGGCAGGGTACCCAGAGCCGGTGTTACTGGCCCAGTGCTGCGGGGGCGGTGGGGCGGTGGGGGGCGGGTTGGTGGTACCTGAGTATTGCCCTGCAGCTGGCGTGGCAGGAGCCTGGCTCAGAACTCTGCTTTGCCCTATGGCTCTACCTGCTTCTCGGGCCCACGGTGCCCGTCAAGCTCCCAGGGCACCCTTGTCCTTGGAAGGCTGGGAAAGGACCCCAACAGGTAGGCAGCTTGTATGACTCTCTAGAGCCAAAGGCAGCAGCTGGAAATGCCAAGGTTTATTTTCAGTTTGCTGGTGGAACAGATGCTGGCGGGAGTGACACACAGACGCACAAACTCACCCAGAGACAGACCCTCCAATACACTTGTGCACCCATGTGCATACACGTTCATGCACCCACATTTGTGGGTGCATCCACACACCCAGTGCTAGTCACACAAACAGCTGGTCACAGCCACGCACACACCCCGTTTCCCGTCACTCTGGAGGAGGGGCAGCTCTGTGGCCAGCTGCACTCAGATGCCCTGGCAGCGCGGTTGGCTGACTGGTTTCTCTGGGGCGAGGGCCAGTTTGGGCTGCAGGGCCAGACCGCCCCAGTCCTCAACCCACACTCCCCCATGCCCCTCCTGCAACACCCCTGAGCCCTCTGTCCAAGCGTCACTCCCCGCCCCAACCGGCTGGGCAGCATTTGCTGCGTGCAATTAAGCAACTTCCATGGCACACCCCAGAGGCAGCTGCACTTCTGTGGGGGAGATGAAGGATCCCTCGGCAGCCTTTGACAGCGCCCAGAGAGAGCTGGGCAGCACCCCGGGCCGCTCAGATGGAAAGTGCCATAGAAGGGCCAGCTCCATCCCAGGAGCAGCATCTGCCTCCACCACGTGGCCCCCAGTGCCGCTGATCCCTGGGTGGCACTGTACAGCCCTGTGGGGACCCGGCCCCAGGAGTCTGGGGACAGCTGGGCAAGGAGCCGCATCCTCACCCCAGCCCTGAGCCGTAAGAAAAGCTACAGGGGCTAAGAGATCAGCCACATGCCTGCACGCACTGGGGTCTGTAGCCCTTACCCTTGGGAATGTCCCTGTGGCAGGGGGCAGAGGCCAGTGTTGTGTGAGATGGGGCAGGCCTGACCTGTCCCCACATGCAGCCTGGCACAGAGGGGATGGGGGCATCCATGGAGCTGGCCACTGCCTGGTCCCAGCTGCTCCTGCCAGGAAGGGCGCTGCACCACCTGGGATGCAGAGCACAGAGCTGCGACCCTCTTGGTGCCCCCCTGGAATTGTCCCACTAGCCCTGCCAGCAGCATTGGCTCTGGGCACAGAGCCCACCCTGGGCAGGCCCAACCCTTTGGCAAGGGCTGCGCCGGGTCCCCTTCGTTTCCCCGCTGCGTGGAAGGCGGAGCTGGGTCCATGCTCGCTTGAGCCCCACGGCTCCCCAAGCAGAGATAGGGAGGGCCCTGCTCCATCCTTCCCCTGCAGACAGGACTGAGGCCGGCGCGAGCCGGGTTCTGACTCCCTGTGACTCAGCCCAGACCCTGCTCACAGCAGCTGCCGCTCAGACGCTGCCTCAGTAAGGTGCAGAGCTGCAGAGGGAGCAGGCGCGGAGACAGCGGGGCTGGGGAATGCCCACACCGGGTGCCAGAGCTATGAATTGTCCCCCCCATGCCAGAGGCCAAACTGCTCCCCCATGGCATGCCCCAAATGGTCTCCCCTGACTCAGTGCCCACCCCAGAACTGCCTAGGCCCAGCATGCCACCCCCCCACCCCCGGCTATCACAGAGAAATCAAAGGAGGGTGGGGCTAGGGAGGGCCGTGTGTGCGCGGCGTGTGCCTGGGTGCACGTGTGTATCGCAGGGATGGGCGTGCCAGTCTTGGTGACCACACAGCCAGCCCCATCCATCCCTGCCGTGCCCTGAGCCCCTGGGGGCAGCCCTACCCTGGTGTGGCACTCCCAGCCCCCGTGCCCCCTGGCTCGGGGGAGGTGCACGTGGCCCGTGACTGAGTTCCGGCCTGGCCCCTTTCCCCTTCCTGCTGGGGCTTGCTGACCTCAGGCAGCTGCGGGACTCCCCGTCCCTTCCTGCCCATTTTGTGTGTGAGGGGGGGGCAAGCTGCCAGGCGGAAGGAGGGGAGCCAGCAGGGTTTGTCATCCCCCTCCCCCACACATCCACCCCCCCTGCCCTCTGCCCCCACATCCTCCATCCTCCCCCTGCACTGTCCACCTCCCCCCAGCACAGTCCCCGTGTCCTTCCCGCTCCCACGTGTCCCCTGGCGCCGGACTGAGCCTGGTAACTCATTTCACACAGGGCGCTGCGGCCAGCTCTTGGTTCCCCCTGCCCTGGGCTGGCCTGCACGGCTCACCCAGGCAGGAACAGCTCCTTGCCCGGTCCCTGAGCCAGCCAGCCCCTGTGCTGGTGGGACCAGGTAGCCTGTCAGTGCCCCTCTATGCAGCCAGACAGGCGGGGGCTGCCCAGGGGAACCACTCCTGCCCCACCCACCCCTAGCACAGCATGGCATGGGCACAACGGCGCAGACGGCTCTGTTTAACCCCGTTGGACCAGAGGCAAGTGCTGTCTGGAAACCAAGCTGCCCCTGGCAGATGCACGGGTCTCAGAGCGGGATGGGGCTCAGCAGGAAAAGCCCTGGCTGCTGGAAGGGGCCCGGGGGAGGCAGCAGGCGCCGGCTTGGCCCCTGCAGCCTGCTGGAGGGGAGGGGATGTGGGCTGGGATCATCCCCTCCTGAGCCAGGCTGGGCAGGAGGGAGCTGGGCTCCAGGTCCCTCCCCTGGCTGACCCATAGCCGTTGGGCCAGGAGGTGACAGGGCTGCGCGCTCGGCCAAGCTCCTGCCCCAGGGCAGTGCCCACAGCAGGGTCACTCGCTGGGCACATCGGTGAGTCACTCTCTTTGCCCGGGCTGCCCTGTCCGTGGGGGAGTCTGGGGGTCACTGATGCTGCAACAGAGCTCGGCAATCCGGGCAGGGCCCACGGGGATGGGCGCTGGAGACAGACCGGCCCAGATGGAGCAATGCCCCTGGCAGGTGCCAGCCCAGGGCTGGCTTCTCGCCCTGCTCAGCCCCGAGTTCAAAGCCCCTCCCTGCACTTGGCCAGAGCCTGGCTGGGCTGTAAGGAAGGGGGGCGCCACCTAGTGGAGACAGGGCTGCACGACAGCTGGGAGGAGGGTGCCTGGTGGCAGGGCAGTTTGGCGTGCCCCACCCCGGTGCCAGGAGCTTTGTGCTGCTCCCGTGGCCTGGGCACAGTGGGGAAGACGCGGCCCCCTTGGGGGTGCTGTCTGGGGGAGGGGGCCTGTCTGAGAAGCAAGGAGGGCTGCTCCTGGGCACCCCTCTGGTCTGGGGGGAGGTTCCTACAAAGCAGGGGTTCAACCAGCACCCAGGTGCCCCCCTCCTTGGGCTCAGTTCTCGCCGCAATGTGGCCACATGGCCCATGCAATCCTGCCACGACCCCCTCCAACCCTTGCCACGGCTCCAGCGCCCCCTGCTGGCCTGCAGTGCATGGCTGCGGGTGGGGAACAGCGCTGCCAAGCCCTGGCACGGGCAGGCGGAGAAAGATGGGGGAGCCTAGTCCCTCAGCACCCCCATTTCCAGCTGCAGCTTCCATAGGGGTCAACGCTGGGCAAAGTTTATTGTGCATCAAGTGAATGAGCTCCCATTGTCCCCAGTACAGCCAGCCAAGTGCTGGCCCAGCCCCCCCAGTACGGCCAGCCAGCTGCCGGTGCGGCCCCCCTAGTACAGCCAGCCAGGTGCCAGGCCGGCCCTCTCAACCCTGATACAGACAGCCATGTGCCCCCACTTCTTGGTACAGCCAGCCAGGTGCTAGCCCAGATCCCAATCCCAACGCATACGGCCACATGCTAGCCCCCTGCAGATCCCAGTACATGGAGCACCCGGAGCCCTGGTGCAGCAGCTGCCATTCCAGTCCCTGTCCCTAGCAATGGCTCAGGGGTCGGGAGGTGCCAGTCACAGTGAACTCCGCCCGCAGGACCTCGGAGCTGGCATGTGTCTCCTGGCCCGGCTGCTGTCCGCCCACAAAGAGCGTGAAGGCGCCCGGCTCCAGCAGCCACTGCTCGGCCCAGACGGCACGCTGCACGTAGGTCACCAGGAACAGCAGCTTCGCCGCCCGCCCTGCGGCAACGGGCACCCGGCGGAATCCGACCAGCTGCCAGCGGGGCACCGGCACGGAGGGCTGTGCCCAACGCAGGTACAGCTGCACCACCTGCAGGGAGGGGAGAGGCGGGCTAGGAACAGCAACGGGGAGCCAAGCACCCAGGGCAAGGCCAGCAGGGAGACGAGTCCTGCCAGGTGCTGCTTTTCCATGGGCAGCGTCCCCGCTCAGAGACAACCTGAGACACTGGCTGAGGCAGAACCACGGCTCTGCCTCACCCCAAAGTCACAGGAGTCAGCAGGACGCCACCCCCTGATGCCCCCGGCCCCCCAGGGGAGGAGCCACCAGCACTAAGTGCTGGCCTGGCACGGGGCCCATATGACAATCCCATTCCCCCAAGCCATGCCCTGCCTCACAGGCCCCTCCCTCTACACCCCCTTTGCCCACCCCTCACTGATCCGGGGCAGGGAGAGCTCTCACCTCTTCGCCATCCCTCTGCCCAGTGTTCTCCACCACCACGGAGACGCTGAGGTTGGCGCAGAGGGGCAGCGCCGTGGAGCTCAAGACCAGGTCCCGGTAGAGGAAGGTGGTGTAGGACAGTCCATAGCCGAAGGGGTAGAGCGGGGCCTCTGGCCCATAGTACCGGTATGTGCGCCCCTCCATGGTGTAATTCTCCATGGCTGGCACCTGCAGAGAATTACAAGGGATGGAAGACAGCAGCCACAGGCCACGGTGCCATGAAGGCCTGGGAGGGGGCAGGATGGGGCCACGGTGCCATGCTGGCCCTGGGAATAGGTGGGGGTCCAGGGCCCCACCGGCTATGGGCACATGGAGGGATGGGCACAGACTGCAGGGCCATGCCAGCCCTGGGAGGGGGAGGCAGGGCTCACAGCCCTGTCCTGTGGGGCTGGGGCTGTGCAGGCAGCTGGGTTCTGGGCCCAGAGCAGCCGGTCCCAAGGGAAGTGCCGTGGGGCTGGGAGAAAGGTCATGTGTTTCCTGGATTGAGCGTCACCACACCAGGGCAGCTGGTGTCCCCCCAGGGCACCCAGCAGATTTCCGAGCCCCCCAGCACCGGGTGCCCTTGGTCCTTACCTGGTCCATGCCAGCTGGCCAGGTGGCTGGGAGCCTGCCCGCCGGGCTGGCCCCCTCCTCCCCCAGCAGCACCTTGCGGATGGCGACGCCTGCAGCCTGCGCTGGGAAGAAGCACGCCAGGATGGCGCCCACTCCGTGGTGGGCCTGGGCCCAGCCCACGTCCAGCGGCCCCGCGTTGAACAGCAGCAGGATGACGGGGCGCCCGGCAGCTGGAAGGGACAGGCCAGGTCAGTCCAGAGCCCCACCCCTTGGCATGGCAGCTTGGGGGACTGCAACACACCGGGGCCCAACACGAGCTCAGGGAGGCCCGTGGGGCAGAGGCGGGCCCGTGGGGCAGCGCATGCTGGGGTCTCATCCCTAGACCAGGCCGACTGAGGTCTGCAATGCTCCGAATACCCCAACTATCTGTCCAGCTGGGCTCTTCCGTGGGAGCCCATCACTGTGGTCTCTGGGTTGGGCACGCGGGGCACTGAGCTCAGTCCCGCCAGGGCGACCCACGTGCAGGGCAATGGGGAGATGGGCTCCCCCCGAGGGTGGGCTGGGCCTCACGGGGTGCTGTGCCCACACAGCCTGCCCCCTGTCAGCTCCTCACGGGTGCCCAGATTCCCACCTCCGGCAGGCCCCAGCATGCGAGTGCGCACTAAACCACCTCACCCCAGGCCACGGCATCCTGCAGCAGCTCCTGCTGGTGCCCGGGCAGGGACAGGTCCCGTCGGTCGTTCGCCTCTGTCTCCAGGTCAGTCCCTGAGCAGGAAGAGCCAGTGCCAGTCAGTTGTGATGCCCCTGCCCTGGGCTGCCAGGGGCTGGGTCGCGCCCTCTGTGCAGAGCATGTGCCTCATCTCCACCCCCCACCCGGCGGGGACATGACGTGGGGGGAGCCAAGGGCGCCAGGAGGCCGGCAGGGCTCCAGGCGGAGGAATTGTGGGGGTTGCCATGCTGAGGAGAAGCCCTTTGGCAGCCCGCCGGGGGTCCTGGTTCCTACCCGCCCTGGGCACTCGCGGGCTCTCTTGGTGGGAGGCCCATCACACAACCAGCAGGCCTGAGCCCCGAGTCCACAGACCCAGCACTGCCCCCGCGCCAGGCTCTGGGGAGGGGTGGGGGGCAGGAAGGCAAATGCCAGCGTGGCTGAGACTAGAGGGGGTCTGAGCCCACCCCCTCACACCCAGACTGGGGCCACCACCCACCGCCTGGGGACCCGGCTGCCCCCCCCCACCTGCCCTCTTGCCCCCCGTACCTGTGCCCAAGCACACCACGACGACGTCGGCTGCCCGGACCGCTCCCTCCACCTCGCCCGGCGAGTAGCGCTGGCACTTGGGCTCGCTGCAGCCTGCGGCGAAGGTGATGTTGGCCGGCAGGGTCTCCAGGCCCCTCCTGCACCGGGATGGGACCAGCCTGCCATCAGCTAAGTCACGGATACAGGGGCCGTGGCACTCGGGCACCCCCCTCCAGATGGAGAATCCGCCTCCCCGGCAGGGCCGAGTGGGACCAATGGGCAATTCTGCACCAGGTGTCGGGCGGAGATGGGGGAGTACCACCGATGCCCCTTTGCCCTGGGAGCTGCCCGGCTCGGACCAGGAACCGAGTGGTGCCATGAGCCCAGCCCGCAGAGCAGAGAAATGCCACAACACCCTCCCCACCCAGCTGACGGCTGGAGCAAGGGGGGGGCTGCTCTTGCCCTACCTGGGGGTGTAGATGTACTGGGGGTCCGGGATGGGCGCGTAGTCCCCAAACAGCACCCTGGGGTTGTCGGCAAAGGGACCAACCACCTGCAGTGGAGGGGAAACAGCCGAGGGTGGGACAGGAGCTGCCCGCTCCACCCTGCCAGCCCCAGGGCCCAGGCGCTGCACAGAAGCCGGGGGGGCCACGGGAGGAGGCATTCGGAAGCGATGGAATGAGCCGGGTGGGTCAAGTGCTGGCCTAATGCAGCCCCTGGCAGCTTTGAGCCTCACTATGGGGGAAGGCCTGCTGTGCTGCCCCCCCCGGCCCCCCCCACGCAGTGCCTGCCATCCCTGGGCCCCATCCAACAGCACCCCCCCCAAGCTCACCTGGGCAGTGCCCCCGCTTACTGTGCAGCATCCGTCCAGGCCCCACTGAGCAGCACCCGGCGCCCCCGCCCCCTCATGCAGCGCCCACTGTCCCCCATCGAGCAGCGCCTGCCCCAGGCCCCCCTGTGCAGTGCCCCACCCCCCACCGTGCAGTGTCCACCCGGGCCCCCCCATGCCTCGCTCCCTCTTGTTCTCATCAGCCAGGCCCCAGTGCCCACCGGGACCTGCCGTCTGCACAGACCACCCTTTGGTACTGAAGGGTGGGGGGCTGCAGCTTGCTCCGGGGGGGGGGGATGGCTGTGGGGTCCCTTGCAGGCTGTCAACATGGCAGGGTGCCCCTGGTGTCACACAGTCCCCAGCTGAGGTGTCCGGTGTGGGGCAGGGAGCCCCAGCGCGGCCGCGGTTCTCTGGGGCAGATCTGGGGCAGGGCACGCAGTGACTGAAGATGCCAGGGGCTGTGTGCTCTGCTGGGCGGTCAGCACCTCCGGGGCACGCGAGCCAGGAAGTCCCAGCCGCGGCGGCCCCAGTAGATTCCCCCGCCCCGAGCGGGACACTCACCGCGATGCGCTTGCCGGCCAGGGCCTGGGCGCTGAGGGGCAGCGTCCCCCTCTCGTTCTTCAGCAGCACAAAGCTCTTGATGGCAGCCTCCACGGCGAGGGTCCTGTGGGTGGGGCTCTGCACGGCGCTCAGGTCGAGGGCGCTGTAGGGGTTCATGGCAGGGGGGTCGAACTCCCCCAGCCGCAGCCGTGTGTAGAAGAGTGGCCGGACCCGGGCCCTCACCGTCTGCAAAGAGCAGCGAGAGCCCATAACACCAGCTAGGGGGCAGCCAGAGCTCAGATCTGGGGGGGGGCGGGCGCTGCAGCCCCACATCCCAGTCCCACCCGCTCAGGGGGTGGCTCAAGCTCAGATTTGGGGGAGACAGGCTCTCACCCCACATCCACTCTCCCACCAGTGCCAGGCACACCCGGCGCCCTCCCAGCCCCAAGCAGGATGAGCCAGCCCAAGTAAGCCCAGACCCGGGGCCCCTAGTGCTGAGCTTGCCTGCCCCATGCCCTGCTCCGGTATTGTCACCCCACAAGGGCGGGGGGTGTCCCATCCACCCGTCCGCGCTGCCCCCAGAGGTTCTCACCTCCAGCGTGATGTTGCCCTTGGCCACAGCCTCACTGATGCTCATGAAGACATTCTCCGTCAGGCTGAAGGACAGCTCCAGGTTGCAGCCAGCGTTCACTGAGGCTGCAGCATGGCGGAGAGATGGGAAACAGCGCGTTACTGCTGGGCTCAGCCTCTGCCCCCTCCCCCCGAGGGCCCCCAACCCAACCGAGTAGCCTCTGCGCCTGCCAGTCTGGGGGCAATGAGCTCAGCTCTTGAACTGCGGCTCCAGCACCCTTGTTAACTAGGCCTCACGGAAGGGGAGCAGCAGGGTTTATACAGAGGGGAAACTGAGGCATGTGCGTGTGTGTGACTTGCCCAGGGTCTCATAGCAGGTCAGTGGCAGAGCTGGGAATAGAACCCAGGAGTCCTGACCATCAAAGCAGTGCCCAACCTTCTCCCCACACCCCCCGACACCCCATCACCGACTGTGCCCCTGCCCTCCGATGCCAGCTCTGCTCTAGAAGTATCAGCAGGAGCTGGGCCCTGCCCTGCTCCCAGCCCAGGCGGCTCTCGGCCAAGCAGGGCCAGCCTCCTGGGCCGTGGGCTCTGTGCGCCCAGGCTCACCGATGGCCGTCTCCAGGAAGCTGTGTGTGTAGCGATGGGCCAGCATGATCAACTCCACGGCCCCCTCGTCGCTCACCACGTAGCCCTGGAAGCCCCACTCTGTCCGCAGGATGTCTGTCAGAAGCTTCTTGTTGGCGCAGGCGGGCACGCCGTTGATCCTGTCGGGTTGGGTCTGGCGGTTATTGCAATGCCGAATGCAGCCACCTCTGGGGCGGGGCATGGCAGCTGTTTAACAGTGCCTGGCAGTTTCAGACAGGAAGTGAAGGAGAACACTGCACTCGGTTGGAATTATAGGGGGATTTACTTCAGCAGAATGTAACTGCCCACCTGGGAACCCCAGGCCACAGGGCTCCCGCCAGAAGCGCCATGAGATCACTAGCAATGACCGATGGAGAGGACAGAGGTTTGACGTCTCTTCTAGAGGACAGCGCCCCCAAGCAGCATGCAGGGGCATTGGCTCAACAGAGACGCGGGTGGAATAGCGCCCCTTCCTGAGCCACCTGGGGACTCCACCCGAGTCCCAAACAGAGCCAACCCCGTTCAGCTCGAAAGCTGTACAGCTCCCGTGGGGTTCGGCCTGCTGACCTGCACCCCCAGGGCAGAGCGGGGTGTGTGTGAGAAGAGCCCTCGTCTGCCCCGGGATAAGCTGATGATGAGCACGGGCAAGGAGCAGCCTGCAGCGCAGAGACCCCTGCCCCGTGCCCAGCCGCGTGCCCCATCCCAGTGCCTGTTCGGCCGCGGGCCCGCCTCGCCCGGTACCTGTTGTAGCTACACATGATGCTGTAGGAGCCAGCGTGCACGCAGGCCTGGAACTGGGGCAGGAAGGTCATTCTCCAGTCCCGCTCTTGCACCTGCAGGACGCAGAGCGCTCGGGTCAGTGCCGTGAGCCTGGCGCAGACCCCACCCCCACCCCGTGGCCCCCACCATCAGCCCCGGCGGAGCTCACCGGGACCCAGGATTCTCTGGCAGAGAGCACAGAGAGACCACAGAATTGTACAGGGATGCCCTAGGCCAGTTATATGCACCCAAGGGTGGCAAGTGAGGTCTCTCCCACTGGTCGTAAATGTGCGTATGGGTCATATTTCAGGCGTCCCATATCTACACTGAAAAGTATGTTCTGAAGACAAGGCAGACAACCGGGAGGTGACACTCCTCAGCCAGGTTCCTTGCAGACAGGGGGTGACAGAGGCTCATCTATCGGTCTGGTCAGATGCGCATTGTGCATCATAGGTTTTACAATGGATGCCTATGTGCCCACCAAGCCAGGCACCAGGGATAAGATTGTTTTTCCTCATGGAGATTTCACAGTCAGCCAGGCGTGGGAGCTGCTTATGACTAAGATCAAAGGATTAGTCTGGTATATCAGGTACTGCAAGGAAACACACAGTAACTTTCACCGAACAGGCAAGCTGACAGCCTGACTGGTCTCCTGAACGAAGATCAGAGCCAAGCCTGGAAGGACAGCGGGTGAGCACTGCTCTATCAGGCAGAAAGGTAGCTGGTTCAACAAGCCTGGGTTCTTCACGCCTTCAGAGCTTCCCGGGCCAGAAGGGAGCACTGCGATCAAGTCTGGCCCCTGTACTGCACGTCACAGACCTGCCACACAATAGTTCCCGGAGCAGATCTTCAGACAAACCTCCCATGTGGATGTGAAACTGACGAGGGACGGAGACTGCCCCACACCCCAGGTGTGCTCTAGCGTGTGTGTGACGAGTATATTTGACATGGGACCACTTGTTTCCATCACTCAACTTGCTCACTCCAATCTCTGGGCTTTGTTAAATAAACGTTCTCTTGTTTTCACTGCCAAGGGCTCTCAGCGCTGGGTGTTAAGGGGGGCGGTGAGCAGAGGTGGAACTGGCCTGCTCCTTTGGGGGCTGCAAACCTGTGAATATTGTGCGTGTCCAGGGGCTGGAGTGGGCCTATTGCTGGCCTGTAATGAGACGGCGGGGTCTGTGGGGCAGCGTTTGTGGGCGGTGGAGCTGACCCCCCCAGCAGACACGGACCAGACTCTCGTGCAAAGGGCAGGTGGCAGCGAAGTCCCTCACGGCTCCGAGTATCGCCAGGGAGCGTCACACCCACCTTGGCATCAAAGCTGAGTCTGGAGACGGGCACGTTCTCGGGCCCCCCGTGCACGCTGAAGTGCTTGCAGCCGGCGCTGGCCTTGACGTAACGGGGGTGGTCGCCCTGCAGCCCCTGCACGAATGCCACAGCCAGCTCTGCGCTCAGGAACGGGTCTTCGCCGTACGTCTCCTGAGGACAGACAGACACACGGGTTGCTGCTGCCCCCGCCGCTGTCGGGGCGCTGGCTGTGGGGATAGGACCCCTGCTCTCCTGGGCCCCATCACTCATTGCTCTGCGACAGCTGCCAATTCCCCACCTGCCCTTCCAAAGAGTCCCGGAGCTGCCGCAGCCTGGGGACTTTGGGAAATGAGACCGGGGGGAGGAGCGGGGCTCAGTCCAGTCCCTCGTGGGCCCACGTCTCAGACACATTAGTGCAAGGGGAGCTAAGGGCAGCCTCAAAACAGAGGCCAAGGGGCCCTAAGCCACAGGGGGAGAAAGGGGGCGTGCAGGGTCTGCCAGAGGGACCCCAGCACATCCGGATTCAGGCAGGGAGACAGTGCAAGGTGTGTTGGGAGGGGATTCCAGGGCACACACCGCTTTGTCAGTGCCCCTCAGTCCCACTTGCAGCCCCCGGCTAGCCCAGCCCTGGGCTCCCCCTCCCTACGGCTCTGCTGGTGCCCCTCAGTCCCACCAGCCGCCCCTGGGCTCCCCGTCCCGACAGCTCTGCCGGTGCCCCTCAGTCCCACCCACAGCTCCCCGCTAGCCCAGCCCCGGGCTCCCCCTGCCCCACCCCACTCCCGGTCCGGCTGTTACCTGGTTCCTGCCCCACAGCGGGTGTCTCATGATGTTCAGCACCGGGCTGAAGCAGCTGAGGCCCGTGTGGTCGCCGTAGCTGCCCGTGGACATGAAGAAGTTGTGCTTGGCTCTCACTTCCGTGGCAGTGGCGTTGGCCACGCGGTGGATGAGCTCGGGGCTGTGGGGGAGCGGGGAGCAGCTGAAGCATCGGGGGATGAGCCAGGGCTGTGCCCAGAGATGGCACAGGTCCCCTCAGTGCCACAGCAGCTGCCCCTACCCTGGGCAGAGCTAGGGCAGACACATGCCCAGGCACAGAGCCTGCGCTGGACTAGGCCCCAGCACGGCCCCGGGGGGACACCCGGACATGACAGCATGAAGGCCCCCGGTTCAGGCCCCCCCGGCTCCAGACAGTACCTGAAGGAGGCCGCCAAGCCCAGCGCTTGGGGGAAGGCCGTGGCCCAGCCAGGGGCTTCCCCATCCCCCCTCAGGCACTCGGTGTTCCAGTTGTAGGGCTTGATCCCCAGCCGCTCAATGGGGGGTGCTGGCCCGTTGTACTTAGCGCCACCTCTCGCCATCTGTGGGGCAGACACCAGAGGTGAAGGGGGGCACTGAGGGACATATGAGGCCGGGCACTCTGCCAAGGGGCTGCCCTCATTCGCCCGGCCTGGCCCTGCAGAGAGGTGGGGCAGCTGGCGCACTCGGCTCTTCCATGCCAGATCTCACTCTCCGTCCCAGCAGGAGACCTGGACAGGGCTGGCGAGGCCCCATCTGGAGGGATCTGTGGGATGGGAGATTCCAAGGGCACCCAGCTTGACCGCCCCTCCCTCCGATTCAGAAACCCCACCCCACTGGTCTCACTCCCAGCTTCCTCCCCTCGGATCGAGGGTCTTTATAGGGTGCCATGCCAGGCCCAGACTCCCGCAGTGAGATGCCAAGGCCCCAAGGATGCTGCCCCCGCCTCACCCCCCCACGGGGAGGACAGAGGCTGTCGCTGCCCCACAGAGGGGGATGCAGCTGTCAGTGGGGTTGCTGTGCTGGCTGCAGAGACCCTCTCCGTACCTGCAGCACCAGCTCCCCCAGGGTGAGCCGCCCGATGAGGTCGTCCAGCCGCTGCTCCCAGGGCAGGGTGGGGTCCCGGAATGGGTAGTCCCGGGCCAGGCCCAGCCCTGCCCAGAGCAGCAGGGCCGCAGCACCGGGCCAGCACATGGCGCTCAGCATCCAGCACAGGGCACCGGCTGAGGAGAGAACACACCCATCGATAGCACCGGACAGCACCAGCCCAGGGGCCCTGGCACAGCTGGGGCGAGGGCTGGACTCGCAGCTGGTCCCGGCGAGGCTGAGCGCCTCCGGACCAAGTTCCCCACTCGGAGGGATCCCCATAAATCCTGCAGCCACAGGCCACTGTCTGGGGCTTCCCACAGGCTGAGCTCTCCATGTCGTTTACCAGCCCCGCAGGCAGAGAATTACTGGTCACGATCCGCGCGGCATGTGCCCGCCTGGGGAGCGTCCCAGGTCGGTGCTGCGAGAACAACCCCAGATCCATGGCACCAGATATGCCACAGCTCCCTGCCATGCCGCAACCGGAGCCCCCAGGCCCCGCCAATTAACCACACTTGGCAGGAACGGGGACCCCCCCGACCCCAGCCAGGGACCGGGGAACCCCTGCTAGAAGCAGCCCCTGGGACCTGGGGAAGGCCTGGCAGCCCCGATCCTGCCCCCCAGTGCGCGTCTGGCCCCCCGCAGCAGCCCGTCCCTGCACGGGGTCCGGCGAACCGCCCCTCGCCCCGGGCGCACGGGGCCAGAGCCGGGCGCTCCCCGCCCCGGGCCCCGCCAGCGGCCCCCGCGTGCGCCCGGCTCGCCGCCCGCGGGGTCAGTCACCGGCCGCGCGGGGCTCGCTGCGGGCTGCGATGGCGGCTGCGGAGCGAGGATCCCCAGCGTGCCCGGAAGCCCGGGGGAGGGAGGCGGTGCCGGGGAGGAGCGTGAGGCGCAGCTCGCTCCCGGCTGGGGCGGAAGGGAGCCGGGGCAGCCCCGCACCGGGGCGACGAGCCTGGCGGTGGCCCCGCAATGCTGGTGCCTTCCCTGCGCCAGGCTGAGCCCCCAGCCCCGCCCTTCCCAGGGCACCACATGCCGCCTTTCAGCCAGGCCAGGACTCGGACTGGCTCTGGAGCCAGGAAGGGGCTTCTGTGACCCCCGAGCAGAGCCCACCCCTGCCCCCAGCTCTTCGGGATCAGGCCCCAGGGCTGTGCCCTGGGTGAGCAGGCCGGTCTGAGAGGAGACCCCGGGGCCTGGCCGCTGTTCCCTCTGAGCTGTGCCTAGTCTGATTCTAAACCCTGCGCACACAAACGTTTGCACAGAAGCACAAAAATTTGCACGGAAGAATTTTTTTGTGCACACGGCCTGTCAAAAATCAGAGGGAACCTTGGGCCTGACCCCCTGCTTTGGAGTCAGAGCTGAGCCAGGCTGGGTCCAGCTGCTGTCGCAGGCACCCCGTGGCACAGACCTTGCTGAGCGGGCCTGCGTCAGTGCTTACTGAGCCCTGGCGCCCTTCACAAGCAGGCTGGGCTGGGTGCAGTGCCCGCAATCTGTGCTGCCGGGGGGCCTACGCTGCGGAGCGCCAGGAGCCCAGGCCAGCTGCTTCCCTTGGGTCCCCGCTACGCTGGATCCTGCTCTCCGGGGGCAGGCAGACGAGAGCAGGACATGCGCCAGCAGCCGGGGGGAGGCTGAGATCGGGGGCTGGAGGGAAGAGTTGTAAGGAATCCTGGCAGCACTTCTCACTTGGATTGGAAACCCCAGCTGGACGGGGGACCCCTGGCCTGGTTCTGGTCTCACGCCCGTTTCTCGCTGGAGTGAGTGCACGGAGTCCAGCCGGGTCATCCTGCCTGGCGTCGGGGGAGATGAGCACCAGGCATCGTGCCTTGGGCATCTCGATAGCGTGTATCCGGCCGGATTGGCATGGCTTCCCTGCACCGCGAGGCCAGCAGAGGGCAGGGCTCGCTTACATATCGGCTCCAGCAGCCCCTGGCAGCAGCTGGGTTGGGCACAGCTGGTGTGACGGGTGGAGGGGGGAGCATGCCTGGGTACTTAGCCTCCAGGTGGCACCATGGGGAGTGGGTTTCCCTTGCTCACTCGCCCCCTTGGCCTATCATGTCCCCCTGCGCCGGGCTTGCGGGCTGTTTGTTATCAGAGCCCATGGAAGCTGAGGTGCGTCCAGTGAACTCCCCAGCACCCTACAGCCCATATCCAACAATTTGCCCTCTTCCCCTATCCAACATCAGCTGGTTGCGGGGCACTGATTGGTGGCCAGATGTTACTACTACGGCAGTGCTCACAGCTGCTGGGGAGCTGGGCTGGGGAGGCGGGGAACTGTCTGATGTGTAGACAGGATGGTAACAGCAGACGCTGCCTCTGGAGCAGCATCCTCTCTGGCTCAGGCTGTGCCGTGAATCCCCTGGAGCTGGTGTTGGACAGCACCACCAGCCGTAAGAACCCTTTGTTTCAGTTTCCCATTCCCTCAGCCGCTCTTGCACACCACAACCCCTTGCCGCCCAGCCACCGGGGGAGAAGAAGCCCGTTACAATTTAATTAATAACAGTAGTGATGAAATTGCTGCACACGGTGGGATTCTAGGCAAAGGCCGCTGTCCTAACACGGCACACTGTGAGGTCAGAAATGCCCAGCATGAGCCGCAGCTGTAAGTGTCGATGTGGGGCTCTTTTAGGAATTTGCCAGTGGGCCAATTAGATTTTAAAGCTGAAATCTAACAAACTAGATTGGCTACAACATTTTTCAAATTGGCTAATGTTGCAATGGAATTTAAACAGGAGAACCTCTTTTGCTGAGTCCAGAGAGCGTTAGCAGGCTAATTTTAATGCTAAGTTCTTTTTGGATCAGCTTTTACCTGGGACAGTAAAGGGGCTGCTTTTCCCACAGGCCAGCAACTGCCCTGTGCACATGGCCTGGCTCCTTCCCCAGGCACTGAGCCGAGAGGCCTCGCTATAGCCCAGATTGGCCATCAGCGCCTGCCCTAGCTCAGCTCTCACCTCTCCCTGCTGAGTATGACAAGGGCCCTGGAGGCTCAGAGGTGCCCTTGAAGAAGACAGCACCAGCCACATGGATAATTAAAAAGCTGCCCTGACAGCAGCTGCCAAGGCAGGGAAACTAACTCCCTGGAGTGGATAAGAGGCCTTTGAAATGCACCCACAAAAT
The DNA here is from genome assembly GCF_965152275.1 of Natator depressus. Classification (NCBI taxonomy): domain Eukaryota; kingdom Metazoa; phylum Chordata; order Testudines; family Cheloniidae; genus Natator; species Natator depressus. The sequence goes on from NC_134252.1 coordinate 2,833,923, forward strand.
CTTCCCACACAACCTTTGCATGCGTGGAAATTCACATTTGCATCTACACTCAGATTCTCATATGCAACTCTACAGTAACATACTCATGTGTGCAGCCCAGCGCTCCTGAGCAACCCTACAGTAACAAACCCATGTGCGCAGCCCAGTGCTCAGGAACACAGTGCTCATTGGGATGGGGAGCAAGGGCCAGGAGGCAGGGGTTGGCTGCTGGCACATGACAATTTTGGGGTTAGCATTTCAGTGCCAGCCAGAGTGGTGCCCCATGCCAACTCTTGAGCATGCCCCTCCTCCCTGGGAAGGTGGGGTCATGGCTGCGCTGGCCGTTTGGGGGGTTTAGACCCAGGGAGGGGGTAGCAGCACCATAACTTTGCCTTTCCAAAGCACTCCCAGGCCCCAGTGCAGCCCTGACTCTTTCACAGCCTGGGGTTCCCTCTTGTGTGCCTGTGGGGGAAGTGGTCTCCTGGCATCACCACTGTAGAGCTACTTTGGAGAGGGTGGATCGTGGCTGGGGGTCATGAACAAACCACAGTGCTAGGATCCAAACCACCTGCCTTCCAGGGGCGCCTGGCTAAGCCCCTCTGCTCACTGGGACTCAGACCCCTGTGCGCTGCGCGTGGCGTACCCGCCCTCCTATCCATGCACACATTTTGTTACAACCCTGAGCCCAGGGCCTCGTTCACTGAGGTGCAGAGGCCTCGACACGACCCAGCCCTGGGCTTTGCCTGAGCCTGGCCCAGTTTCCGGTGCCTGCCTTCGGGGTGGGGCACAGGGTTGGAAATGAGCAGCAGCCGAACGAGGGACCCTCTTCACACTGCAGCACCTCACGGCTTTATGACGTCTCCGTGGGGCTGTAACTGCCCCAGATGCTGGGCCCTGCCGGCAAAGCCTGGCCACGTGCTCAGAGGAGACTCTGTGCTACTGTGACAGAGGGGCAGAAAGAGCTTAGAACACGCCCCTGGGGGGGTCAGGACTCCTGGGTTCTCTTCCCAGCTCCTCTGCTTCCTCCCTGTGTGACCTCGGCACATCCCTTGTCCCCTGGGTGCCCGCCGTTCCCTGGCTGTGAGGTGGGGGTACCAGCGCTCACCTACGGCTGGGAATCTCTGTCCCCTCCAGTTCGTACAGGCCCATTGTGAGATGCTGCAGCCGCACCAGGCAAGGGCACAGAGCTCCTTGGCCAACCCCCGCCAGCCTGCGCCTCACCTCCCAGCCCCAGTGTGCACAGCAGGCCCCGCTCTGGGGTTTCTGAGCCCAGGGGCCGTGGGGATTCAGGGGCTGCATGTGCTCAGAGCAAATCCTCTCCTCTGGGCTGAGACCCCGCCCCTCCCTGCAGCCTGGGGGCGGCTGGGCATTCCCCTCCCTCGCTGCCCACATGCCAAGCAGCACGGACCAGAGGGCAGCACACTGGGGCCAGCTCAGCCCCGATGCACCCAGACTGGGGGAGTAAGTGCTGAAGGATGGACCCAAAGGAAGGCTCAGAGGGCTGCAGCCAGCCTGGTCCGCACAGCACTTTACAGTCGGAGCAGATGGGCCTGCAGCCAGACCCAGTGGCTCCAGGTACAAGCCTTCTACTGGCCCTGCCTCTGCTGGGCTGACCCTCAGCCCTGGATCGGCACCTCCCTGCCTCTGGGGAAGTTCCGCGTCTGCAGTAGATCTGGGGGTTAAGCTGTACAGCGAGTACATGAGAGAAAACCCATCACCCCATTTTATCTGCAGACCCCGCTCCCCACTGGGGATCAGTCCCCCAGCTCACACCCAGGGACTCATTCCAGCACAGCTGAGCTCTCCACTGATGCTTTATCTGAACAACTTGACACCAGGATCGCAAGCCCCCAGCTCCCCAGGAAACAGCAGGATGTTTGTGAGCCAGCCCCTGAACCGGGAGGAGATTAAGACCTAGACACAGGCTGCGTTTGGACGAGCGGGATGGGGCCACCTCTGCTCAGGCCCATCCTCGATGGCCGGCGCCTGGGAGCGAGCTCTGGTGCTGCGGAGAGGAGGCACCGTACAGAGGCAGGGCTAAGCAGGTGTCCACAGCGCTGTGCAAGCTCACCCTTCGGGGCCAGACCCACGTGCGGGAGGCCGTTCACGCGGCACCACTGGAGCCTTGGTGCAGCCGCAGCCTGGCCCATCTCCCCTGCAGGGACGGCCCAGCCCCAGCCCCAGGGCGCCGTCCCGTCTGGGGCCTCTCAGAAGTCCGCAGCCCGGATCATCAGGGTGGTGGCCTTGAGCCTGTGGCTGGGCCCCTTCCAGTAGTGCCACTTCATGCCGTTGTAGCGGACCGTCGCGGGGCTAGCGGGGTAGTAAATCCCATTCAGGTTGGAGGGGCCGCAGGCATCGAACCACCAGCCTAGGGCACAGAGGTGGGGGGTCAGAGGGACGGCGCACCAGAGCCCCAGCCAGCGGCCACTCGGCGAAGGTGGGGGCTGGGGCACAGACTGGCTCTCTGTGGGGCTGTCACTTCCCAGCCCTGCCCCGGGAAGGAAAGCATCAGAGCATAATTTGTATGTGCCCGGGGCTAGACGGCTGGTGCAGCGTGTCCCCAGGGGCCGAGGATCCTGGAGAATACTCGGCTGGACCCAGGGGGAGCCAGTTCCTGCAGGGAGAGTTAGATGGACCACGACAGAAGAGGCCCAATTACAGGCCTCCCAGCGTCTCCACGGTCATTCAGGGCTGAGTCTGCTACGAACCACACCCAGCCCACCCACGGTGGGGGTCTGCACGGGCCCCGTAGTGACCGTGGGGGCAGTTACCTCCGGTCGCCATCTGAGCGCACTTGCAGCCGCAGCGGTCGTTGTCGGCATCCTTGGTGCTGAAGGGCGTCCCCGGGGGGCTGAGGCTGCTCGTCCTGCCGGCCGTCCCGCTGTAGTCCCGCACGTGGAGCCTGGGGAGACACAGACACAGGGCTGTCCAGGAGGCACCTCTGGCGAGTCCCCACCAGAGCTGCCATGCCGGGGCCGGGAGACCCCGGGAGACCAGGGACGCGGGAGGCCAGGTGGGCACGGTACAAGGCAGGCCTAGAAATGGGCAGCACAAAGGGAGCAAACCCCAGAGGCTTCAGAGCCTTCCAGTCCTCAGCTTCTCTGGCACACACCAGGCTGTCTTCCAAACTGTCCTTCCCGCTTCCCTCCTTAGGGCAGGAATTTCCACAGCTCGGGGCTGGGCTGTGGTTCAGGCCAGCCGCAGGGTTTTCGCCAGCTTCTCCGCCAGTGGGGCGCTTTTACCAAACAGTCCTTCCCCTGCCGCTGTCTTCTCCCTGCTAACTCAGGGCCCTGCAGGAGCCTTCTAGCTGCCCAGTGTCTACAGGCACCTGCCCTGTGCTAGGTGGAGGCAGCGTTTACACTGGCCCCTTCTCCCAACTCATTCCTTGGTGGCTGGGGGAGAAGGGAGCCCTGTGCTGCCCCCCACAAGGCTCCAGATCCCAGTAACAGGATCCCTTTTAACTGTTACTTCTTCCCTGGACCCTTTTCCTCTCTCCCTATATCTCCTCAGGCCTTGCGTGTCCAACGACCTGAAACCATAAAGGCCGCATCACCTGACGGGATGACCAGTGGGCAGTCCTGCTCCCAAGGGGCAGAGTGCCCCATCGCACTGCCCATTTCTATGCCCGCCTTGCGCTGGGTGCTGCCTGAACACAGAGAGAGACAGGCCAAAGCTGCTATGACTTCATGAGCAGCACCAGAGCGGGCGATGCCCCATTCCCTCCCAACCCAGGAGAATCCACAAAGGGACAGACGTCATGAGACAGGTCCCACCCTGTGCCTGTCGCACCGGCTGTGCTCGGCCTCCTTTGCTGGCTCTCCGGAGTGGGATGGCCTGGGGGGTCTGCCGGAGGGCACTGACTCGGGGACGGGGGGAAAGGTGGGTGGTTGGAGTCATGCCAGATGTCCCCAGGGCCATGGAGCCGTGCGTGTGGGCGCGAATAGGAGTTTCCAAAGTGGTTGCCAGTATTGTCCCCTCAGCAATTTGCAGTGTGCGGTCACTGCCCGTTCTCAGAGAAGGCTGCCTACTCTACACAGACCATGTTTGTTTGGCTTCTGTCTCACACAAAAACACGCAGCCTGAGACAGGGGTTATTTAGCTTGGCACTCGGGCCTGCAGGGTCTATTGTTCTCCTGGTGTCCTGACTAGCTGAGGCAGCTGGTGGCTTTATAGGCAAGAGAACCAGCCTCCCGCCCTGGACATGCACAGACACAAATATTATTGCCGGCAGGCATCAAGGAGTTGGGACTTGCCGCAGCTGTGAAGGCGAGCGCCCCCTGCTGCTGCAACTGTGTTTGGACCAACGGCCAGGTCAGGGAGAAACCCAGGGCCCCCACTGCACAGTTCCAGCCACCCCCGAGCTCCAAAAGCAAGATGCAACAATGGCTTCGAGTTTTCAAAATCGGCATCCCTGCACTTCCAGCTGCTGCAGCCAAGGAGCTCTCGCGGCTGTGTCTAGCCCTGGGGACCACGGATGGGGCACTCGGATGGACAATGACCCCTTCTTGCTCATGGGCCAGCTATGGAATAACAGCGTAAGAACCCACAATGATCCAAGCTGCGTGGGTGGTAACGGCTACTCTGGGGTGCTGGGCTTGGAAAGGGACCCGCTGGCCTTGCTTTTGATGCTGTCATTGGCCAGCCTGTCTGGAGCTGGATGGAATGCGAGGAGTCGAGTGAAGGACCTGCCATGGAGCTGTGGCAGCTGCTGGATGTGGGTTGTTACCCATGACCTTGTGTTTTGCTGAGGCCGACTGCCAAGAAGGACTCGTCAAAAGCCCTGCTTCCCATGGCACAAAACAAAGACAGCATCAGGGCAAACCATGAACACAAGCTGCCATGCCAGGGGGATGAAAAGCAAACTGGGTAGTGAGGACTCGTAGGTGTTTGCAGATGGAATTTCACAGCATAGCCCAAAGCTGCCCCAACATCCAGGGTAAAAACGCCTCTAAAATTCCTGAAAAAGCTGTCTGTGTGTCTCACCAGGTTTGGACTCCCAGAGCCAAATTCTCAGTGCTTGGGGAAAAGCTGTTAGATCAGACAAACGGAGAACGAGCCTGGTCTCCTGCCAGCAACCCCGATCCCCATTCATTAGCGGGGTGTGGAGCTGCGGTGGCCATTCCAGTAACCATGATTTGTGTTCACTGGAGGGATCAATTAGAACCAAAGCCCAGTGCGGCCACTGGAGAGACTCCCACTGATTTCCACAGGCTGTAGATCTGGCACAGACTAAGATTTCTGCCCTTCGTCTTAGAGACCTGAAACTCAGGAGAGCAGGGTTAGCCTGCCAAGCACAGAACCCACTGGAAAATCATGGCTTCTGGATTTAAAGCAGCTCTCAGAGCTCTGAGGCCGAGGCGCCGCTGGGTTTTAGCAAAGGGCATGTGCTTAGCCTTTTTCGTGTGCCTGGAGGCAGCAGGACGCTCACTGTAAAACATATTTGCACTCAGTGAACTGGGAGGAGGGGCGTGAGACTCTTGAAAAGGTTTCATGGAATTGCGTCCTCCTGTCAGACATACCTGGGGGGGTCTTTGCCAAACTCCAGGCCCGGGCTGCGAGTCCTGTATTGACTCACCTCACTGGGAAAGCTCTCCCCAGCAACAGGCCCTGTCTGGACATGTTTGACTCCGCCAGCGTTACTACCGTGGGGCCAAGGGAGCCAGTGCTTTTGGTGCTGGAGCTGCCTGGAGTCTGTGGAGCACAGAATCATGCGTCTCCGCTGATCAGGGCCAGGACTGGGCCAGCACAGCCGCAGTGCCCCGTAGCTCTCTGTGCGGTCACGCTGGTGTTGTATGGCACAGCAACCCGTGTCACCACGCTGCTGCCATGTGCGAAGCAGAGCCTGTGGGTTACTGCAGCCCAGCTAGGAGGGGGCCCCGCCCCAGGTGCCTGGTAAAGGAGCCAATTCTGAGCTGACTTGGATGGTGGATAAAGGTGGGGTTGTTGGCACTGCTTGGCATGAAAGGAGCCTGCTCTGTCTTCCAGGGTGGCCATAGGCTGTTCCCAAAAAGCCGGGCGCAGACGTACAATGTGGACAGCGTGTGGGGCGGGGCGTGCTCTGCCGTGTGGGGAATCTAGGCTCAGTCCCCGCTCTACTCATGAGCACGGCAACGTGCCCAGTAGAGAGAGCAGGATAAGGCACTTCATGGGATCACGTTCCTTCCTAGCGACCAGTTACTGAGTCAGCGTCTGATCAGAGGCTCTGACAGCTGGAGGGGGTTAAAGCTAAAGGGAGTGAAAATGGGAGGGAGGGAGGACCAAATCCCAACGAGACTTTGCAGAAGGAACTCCGAGCCGGGGGTGCTCCAGGCTGGCTTCCCCAGGAACAGGAGCATCGGGACGGAGCCGAAACGTCACTGGTGGGCTCCAGAGCATGGTGCAATGCATGTGGCGGAAGCGTCTTGGGACAGAAAGTGCCTGTACCGAGGGTGGGGGGGGGCGGGCGTGGAGCTGCCCCTTTGAGGTCCAGAGACCTGGAGCTGGCCAGCCCCATAGAGTTAGCCCTGCCTGCCGCACCTCGGATGAGGTCTCCTGTTCCTCCCCCACGTCACCTGGGATCGGGGTGGGGTTTAATTGGTAGAAACAGCTGAGCACGGAAGAGCTGATTCTCCTCCAAAGAGCAGCAGGAAGCTGCAGAGAAAGGGGGATGTACAGGGAGAGACAAGAAGAGTAAAGCTGGAGTGAGACTTCAGCAGAGGCCTGCCATGGCAGGGAATGGCTGGTGGGAGTGAGCAGGCTCCAACAGGGAACACTGCATCTTCAGGGAAAGGCTCTGGGCAGGGAAGGCCTGAGAGGCCTCAGCAGGAAAGCCTACGTGTCTGGATTTGCCGCAGTTTTGAGAACTATATTTTGGGAATGCTTTGGCGTTAATAAATCTAGCCCCCAGGGGGAAGGGATACTGAATGAGAGAAGAGCTTGATTGACAGACTCCTGAGAAGTGGGGAAACTGAGGCAGGGCACCTGCAGAGCAACCTCAGGCCACAAGGGGGTGCTGAGGCAGCAGCTGGCCCATGTACAATGCAAGAGAAGCTTCTGCTGCGGTGTGGGAAAGGCAGGAGATTCTCCATGCCACGTGCTGTACCCATGAAATCTCTCTGGACTCTGCTGTGTGGGATGAGTGAGTGGGGATTAACCCCCCGCTCAGGAGACCCAGAGGCTGATCCTGGCTCTGCAGGACCAGGTGGGTCTAGTGGATTTGGCAAGGGCTTGATTGCCATCATGGGCGGGGCGGGGTCATCCTTCGCGCACAAATCGCTACGCCCGTCTGCAGCAAGCTGGGCGAAGCGAGACTCACCGATAGAGCTGCTCCTCGCTGCCCAGGTGGAAATACCCGTAGAGGGAGTAGGCCTCGTTGCTGTCCCAGTCCCGAAGCTGGATTCGGAGGGAATAGGAGCCCTGAGCGGTGAGCCGGTGGATGAAGTCATTTCCCAGCCAGTATTCTCCAGATGGGGACCCAAAGCCCTGCATGGAAAGATCAGAAACCCAATGAAGCAGGAGGAGGCTGCCAAGAACCAGCCGGCAGCAGGGGGGCTCACCTGGCTTCGTGCTTCATGGCGGCTGCCAGAGAAAGCAGAGTCCCCAGGCTCCTGCTTTGTGATTTGTGTGGTGGAAGGGGCCAGCTCTGCTCTGCTCTGGGGGAAGTGTATGTACAATGGTAGCTTTGTAACTAGAACATCACTGTGGGGATTAAGATCCCACTTCTGGGCCTCTGGGACGCCTCAGGCTCTGGCACCTGGATCTGGTTAGAATGGCTTTCCTTGGCACTGCCGTGTTCAGTGCAGCTGGGCAAAGGCCAGGAGGTGCCCAAGATGGGCTGAAAGGAGGAACACAGAAGGAAGCAGGTTTTGCAACACGTCATTCGCTCTACCAGCCCCACAACAGTGTGCGTGGTCCAGGGAGCTCCGTGCTGGGCTCTGGAATTCTGAATGAATCCAGACAATGGATCATTGACCAGTAACCTCTCTGGAGAGCCCACAAGTCAATTGACTTGGTTAGCCCTGCTGTGCCCAGATAGCTCCCCTCCCTGACATTACAGCGCGAGACTCAGGCTACAAAAGGCCAACCAGGGCACCGCACAACACCACAGGCTGAGTCAGTGCATGAGAGGAAGGAGTTTCAGAGACTCCTGCTCCTGCCATGTATGGAACCAGGCCATTTCTTGGAAGAGACACAGAATCTCCCCTACACCCACACCCACACCCCCTCTCCCAACGCTGTGGCTACAAAACCACTTTCCAGGGTCAGCCACATGACTCACATGTGAATGAGCTGAAACCACAGCCAGGATCTGAGATCTTTTTCCAGCATCTTCACAGAGAGCTTTTCCGCGGGAGTGTTTCAAATGGTGGAGAGTGTCAGCGCGCGTGTGTGTGCACCAGACACTTCGCCACGTCTCCACTTGCCCATGGGGGCTCACAGAGCCAAATCCATGCATGGTGCATCTCTGCTGACTTCAGTGGGCAGGCCCGAGGGACTGGCTGAGATATCATCTTCTAAAACTGTCCCGCCACATGGAAGAAACCCTACAATCTGGAGCTCACTTGGAGCAGCTGGGGTCTTTCCAAACACCAAGGATATGGATCCTGATGTTCCCTTCCATACAACACAAGCAACCAACTCCCAGCAGAGGGGCCACTCCCTGGTATCTGGGGGAGAACCCTCCCTCCCTTGACCAGTTAGCAATTTGGGTATCTGTGTGTGACATCCCCTCGGACCCTGGGCCGTCCATGGAAAGCAGGGCCTGGCCTGCTTTGATTCAGGAACGCTGGTGGCACAGAATCTCCGGGTCATGGCCTCTCTGTCTGCGGTACTTCTGTGCCCCGTTACCACAGTGTCTGAACGCCTCCCCATCTTTACATCACAACACCCCGGTGTGGCTGTGCACTACTCCTATCCCCTTTTCACAGCGGGGTCCTCCCGGCACTGGGTCTGCAGCACAGGTAAGTGAAGGGGCTAGGGGAAGGGTCTGGGCTGGCGCCCTGCAGCTTCTCTGACAGGCTCTGTATCCCCTGCACACACACACACACACGTGAAAACTGCCCTGACCCTGCAGCAGGGGGGCAACCGCAGTTCCCTCCTTGCAATGCAGGGGCTGCCCCGCTCTCCATCCCTTCCCCCATCGCTGGGTTCGTGTTTGCAGCCTCCCGTGTACCCAGAACGAAGGCCTTCACCACATGCCCTGAACAATAAGGTAGTAACCTCTGCTCCTCCTCTTCCTTCCCACGTGTGTAGGGCCACCGGGGGCTCCGGGCGGGGAAGCGAGGGCCCTTCGCCCCTGGGAGCGGTTGGCTATTCCTAGCCTGCACGGGAAGCTCTTCCTGCCCCGGTGTGAGGAAATGCCGGGGGTCCCACACCACGGCCTCACTGGGGCAGCGCTGGCTGCCAACAGGACAGGGAAGCCTTACGTGTTTGTATTCCTTCCAGGTGCGGTGGAAGTCCACGGAGCCGTCCTTCCGGTGCTGGATGACAGTCCAGCCTCCCCCGCTGGTCTCCATGTCGCAGAACGCCTGTGAACGGGACAGCATGGCCGCGGCTGGACACATACAGCACCGTCCCATGAACCGGTGTGGCCCGCGCCTGCCGGAGACTAGCTGCGAGCGCGAGGGCCCCACGTCCAAAGCAGGGGCTAGGCTGTGATCCCCAGGCCTGGCCTCGGCCTTGTGGCTAAGCACGCTAGTAACCATCCCCACTGTGGCATCTGTGAGAGGCAGAGTGGGCCAGTGGGGTGGGTGGAGGGGTGGTGACAGGCAGGGGTTGTTTTGATTTGACAAGCGCCATTTTTCAGGGCTGGGGACACTCGTCCGCATCTCAGGAAGACTAATGCTCAGCCCCTCTCCGGCACATCGCCCCCCAGGTGCTCGGCGCACTTTGCCCGCACTCGTTAACCCCCCTGCCAGCCAGTTAGCAGACCCCATTTGCAGACGGATATGCGGAGGGGCAGAGCTGAAGTGATTTGCCCAAGGCCAGACAGTGAAGCAGTGGCAGAGCTGAGGAAAGAACCAGAAATCCACTGCTCTGCTCCAGGCACTAGCCACCCCCCAATCCCCCCAGAGGTGGGACCAGAAACCAGACTCCCAGCTCCTCTCTGCTTTACCCCACGCCCCGCCCTCTGCCACTGGCCCCTCCTAGTGGGCGTAAATAAGCTACTTCAAGGCGGGGGCTCTGCCAGCAGCCATGTGCTCGCATATCCCAGACCCTGGGCCAAGTCTGCCAGGGGCTGGGGCCGGAGGGGCCTGGCTTGGTTGGCAGGCTGCTGGGCTCGGAGACTTACCCTGATGGTGGCTGTGGCGTTGGGGAAGTGCAGTGTGTAGACTCCGCTGGCAGTGAGGCCCAATTTGTACGCGGCCCCGCAGTCCCGGAACACCTTCTGCTCCGCCTTGGGGGCCGGGGAGATTTCTGGGTGGAACGGACAAGGGGACACTCAGCCCTTCCCCCAGCTGCTTCAATTCCAGATGCTGCCCGGGGGGACTGACCCCACCGTCCCCGCTCCCTGAGAAGCCCCCCAGCCCTGCACCACTTGTGGCTCTGCTGCCATGCCACCCTGACACCGGCCCCTGCTCCAGCCGCCAGAGTAGAGCCAACGGCCTAGAATCTGCTGGGAACCCACAGGAGGAGGGAATTCTCAACAGGTGTAAACCCAGCCCAGCCGGCTCCTATGCCAGCCCTCCAACCCCAGCATGGGGGCATGCTGGGAAGGGATGGGGCCTGGTGGCGATAAGGCTATGCCCAGGGTCCCACAGGGAGCAGAGCCAACCCTCCAATTTAGAGCAGCCCCTGGGCTGCTCAAATTAAAGTGTGGTGGGGCAGCTTGAGAGTTGGGGAGCAGCTCCCCCAGCACTCCCCCAGTCTTGCACCAAGTGAGCTGGGCCATTGCTTGGGCCCGACTCCCAAGCAGCCACTCCCAGCCCTCCCCCACCACACCCCACAGTACTGACTGTTGCACTGAGAAACCAGGCTCAGGAGCTGGTGCACTGTGTCCATGAGAGATGCCTGCTGTCTCTGCAGCACCGTGTTGTTGGCTGAGGCTGTGGCAAGGTGCTGCTCCAGTTCTTGGATGAGCTGGGTTTGCCTGGACAGCAGGCCCTGCATCTCCAGCTTCTCGGCTTTGATCCCTTGCAGCTCCTCCTCGTGTTTGCCTTCCACATCCAGGACTTTCTTCTCCAGAAAGCTGGGGGGGAGGGAGCCAAGGGGGGGGATTAAGAGGAGTCTCACAGAGAGGGAGCCAAGGAGGAGTGGGCCAGCGCTGGGCTGGGACCTGGGAGCCCTGGCTTCCACTCCTGGCTTTGCCAGATTCCAAGTGTGACCTTGGTTGGGTCACTTAGTTTCTGTGCCTCCGTTCTCATCTGCACCAGGGGATAACTGTCCCGCCTTACCTGTGAGGAGAAACACACTAGAGACTGGAAGGAGCCCAGATACCACAGTACAGGGCAGATGAGGACCAGACAGATCAGGCACATTCTCTGCACCACTCCATGCTACCGTCCCCAAGAAGGCATGGCTCTGGGGCTCTGGCTTTCGGCCCCCACTAGCACTGCACTCCCAGCCCCACGCTTTCCAAAGGCAGGGAGTTTTTTTCAAACTCCACACCCCGGCTTTTCTTGAATCGGCCTCCTTTGCTTTGAACTTTTAGGGGACGCGTTTTCAAGCTGTGCCTCTACGAAGCCGTCGGTCCAAGCACAGCGCTCAGCAGTATCGGCAGGGCTTGCGCCGTCTCCCGTCAGCATCCTTCCCAAATGCAATGAGCTGGGGACAGGCCGGGGTGAAGGGGGTGGGGAAGAGCCATAAACCCTTTAATGACAAGTCCCTGCTCTGGCAGAGGCCCCTCTCCCAGCCAGAGCTGCTTGGCTGGCTCCCAGGCAGCCTCTCCAAGCTCCAGTGCCAGGGGCATTAGCTGCAGGGAGGATTTACAAGGGAGGATGTTCCCAGAAGCATAACTGGGTCGTCACCTCCAGTCAATGGGGATCTCACTGGAGCTCCGTCCCATTCACGGCACCCACACTGGGGGCCCTTGACACAAGCCCTTAGCAGTTCTGGGATGTGCAGTGCGGCGCTGTCCCTCTCCAAGCAGGAGCCCTAAGCCGGCTGTTAATCACCCTAATTGTGGGGACAACAACCTATTTCTTTACAAGACACGGTGCGGGAGGGAATATCTTTTATTGGACCAACTCCTACTGGGGAGAGAGAGCCAAGCTTTCCAGCCACACAGAGCAGGTCTGGGAAAGATTCTCCCATCACAGCTAAATGCAAGGGGGAACGGATTGTTTAGTGTAAAGAGTTAGCACATATTCAAAGGGAGCATTCAAGGTGGAGTGGCCCATTAACACCTCTGCAATCATAGGACAAAAGGCGGGTTAGTGGGGTCACAGATTGTTGTAATAAGCTTGTCTGTCTCACCAACAGCAGTTGGTCCAATAAAAGACATTCCCTCACCCACCTTGTCTCTCCAATATCCTGGGACCAACAGGGCTGCGTGTTTATTTACAGTCAGTGCAGGCAGCAGCTGCCTGAGTATCAGACACACAGTCACCCACCTCCCTACACCGCACTCCAGGAAAGGGAGCAGGGCGCTTGCCTGGAGACGCTTAGAACCACTTCTGGAAATGTAGGTTCTGGGCAAGAAGAGAACTCCAAAGCTCTGGAGTTTGGGATCCATTTTGCAAAACAGAAGTTCCTGTGAGCTGCACTGACTTTTGTATTTTATTCCCATCCCCTGGTTGTTCTGCGAGCCAGAGCAAGAATTTCAACCAAACAGGAGTCTTTATTATGCTCACAACACAGGTTGCCAGTTAATTAGCAATATAGGGGTTTAAAATGAGATTTTACTGAATTTGCCATGAAAAATATTTGAAATGAAAGGGGGAAATGTTTCACGTAATGCCAAAGAATTCCCTGAAACCCCAAACTTTTGTCAAGTCCTATGGGCCAGATCCTCATCTGGAAGGTGAAGTCATTAGAGCGGTGTGGCTTTACACCAGCTGGGGATCTGGCCCTAGAAACGCTGCTAAGTCCCAGACCACGCTGGGTTCTCCTGTTTCTATTTTGTGTGGCAGAGATAGTCAGATCCCCGCGTGGTCACAGCCCTACCCAGAGAAGGGTTTTTTACCTGTTCTTCTCCTGGAGCTTGTTTATTTCCTGGGTCTGCAGCAGCAGCTGTTTCTCCAGTTTGTTAGTGGACAGAGAGTTCTCCAGCAACTGGATCTCCAGCCTTGAGGTCTGATTGAGAACCTGGGTGGGGGAAAAGAAACCAGAGTGGGATGGTCAGGAAGGGATGGGATCTGAGGGGATGTGGGTTTGGGAAACACTCTCCGAAGCCCAGCAGCAGGAGGAGCAGCCTGCATGGGGACAAGGATTTTGGCCTAAATTTGGGTGGGGCGGAAGACTCTGGGGATTAGGTCTCCTATCCTGGTAGAGCCCTCAGTGCAGTCGGGGGTAGATTTTCAAGGGCTCAGCTCCCACTGTCAGGGCTGGATTTCTAGAGCCCTGCACAGATACAAAATCTGCATCTGCGTCCGATCTGCAAACATGGTCCGTGGATATCCACGGACATGAAGCAGACAGCCACAGATTTGCAGGGCTCTGTGGATTTCCCAGCGCGCTCAGCTCCCATGTAGGCACCAAAGCAAAAGGCCAGATTTTCACAAGAGCCCAGGATCCAACATGCATGCAACGTGCTGAGCAATTCTGAAGTGTCCAGCCTCGGTCCTCTGAAAGCTGGAGTGCACCGTCGAAAACTTTGGGGATCAGGGAGAAGCTGTTTGAAATCACAGCAGCGTCAGTGGTGCACTTGTCATTTAGGTGTCTTCACTGGCGGTGGCATCGAATTCCCCAGTGCTTCTCCAGCAAAAAATACAAATCACCGTGCAGGGAGACTAGCGAGATGCAGTGGAACATTCTCTGCCATGAGCAGGGGACCAAATCCAGCCCAGGTGTAAACGAATGCAATCTCGTTCCAGTCCGTGGAGTCACACGCGAGGACTCCAGGGTTCAGCACCTGGGGGACGGCTCGGGAGACAGCCCAGCCAGTCGTTACCTGCGTCTCCACGTCAGTGAGCTTGCGGGTCTGCTCAGCCGTCTGGCTCAGGAGGCTGCTCCCGATCTCCAGTATGGCAGCTGTGTGGTTCTGCACCGTGTGGAACTGGATCTCAGCAAGCTCCATTTTCACATTCTCCTGGATGTAGTTCTCCAGCTGGGAACAAAAAACAGGCAAAGAAGGGGACGTGTGGGAAATGACCACTTCCCTCAGCAGTCGGACTGGAACTGCGGGGGTTACACAAAGCGCCGACAATAGGTAACGGTGTGACACTGGTAGATAAAAGCCATGCTGTAGCTGTAGGAGGGTTAGCTTGATGTGCTGACTTGGCTGCATGCCTACTTACCTACCTATCCATCTATCTATGCATCCCCCTATATGTTCCTCTAGCTAGCCAGCCAGACCACCCCTGCACACCCCTCTACCTAGCCCCAATCACACTTTTGTATCTATCCGTCCATCCATCCAACCCCCGGCACACACCGCCACCCATCCGTCCGTCCGTCCGTCCATCCACCACCATGATATTTAGGCACCTGCCTTCTGTGAAACGTGCAACATGCACTCCAGAAAACACGCCTCAGAGCCAGGTTCTCAGGTTAATAATATTAGCCAGCAGCACGTATATTAGCCTCCCATGTCTGAGCTGCTCCGCACACTTTGGTTAAACCTCACCCCCCGCCCCCGGAAAGGCAAGGCAGTGCTACTGATCCCCCCAGTTTTCCAGACGAGGAGACAGGTACAGAGACGTGCAGTGGGGTCGCCTGCAGTTACGCTCCCCCAGGGCCTGGCAGAGCTGGGAATGGGTTGTGCTCTAACCACTAGACAGTTCTCCCTCCCTGCCCTCCTTGCGCTGGAGCAGACGAGTGGTAAACAAGGGAGAGTCTGGGACCGTGAGAACCAAGCCCCACTTGCTTCTTTCTGACTATTGTTTTGTAACTGACCCCCTGCCCCCAAAGCCTGTGGCAAGGGGGCAGAGTGTGTTTCGCTCTCAGGGCCGCCTCGCTGCATAAATATTGCTCTCCACACTGTTTATGCAGATGATGTTCCCTGCCCATGTACAAACACGATCCTCCCCAGGGGCATTTGCCAAACTTCCTCCCATTGTAATGGGGGCATGAGGAATGGAACCCCCGACCAGCCGGCTCTTGGCTCCTCTTCGCGTGCCCAAGCCGAGAGCGCACGGGGCATGCTACTCCGGAGCAGGGGCTCAAACGGTGCCTCCCATGTCAGTACGCAGACTTCCTCACTGGACTGGGAGCTCCCCGGGGCAGGGACCATCTATCTGGGGTGTGTCTGTACCAGTGGCCCATTGCACTGCATCGCTTTGCTTTCGTCTGTTATGCAGATGTAAACAAGGACTTATTTAATCCTTCGACTGTGTCATGGAGCCCATCCTCAAGTGACGCAGGACGGGCCCAGCTTTGCAGTGACTTGTTTCACTTGGAGAGAGACTTTTAAAAAGAAAATTAAAAAAAAAAAGGTGTGGGGGGAATTAATAAACGCTGATGGATTCCCGGCAACTCTGGGAGAGCCTCCAACATTCTCAGGTCTGGATGAATGTGAGTCCCTCCCTCACACCAAAGCAGGATGGGAGCAGGTTTTCAAGGCACTTTTCCTAGCCCAGAAAGACACTGATCCTGGGTATGCAGCAGCTCTGACAGGCACCCCCGTTGCTCCAGCCACGCTGTACCTCCCGATGGCTCAGCTATTTTATCTCCTGTTCCAGAGAGAGGCTGCTGGCCCAGACCCCCAGATCCTTGCCTCCTGCTGGGGCAGTTATCAGAGATGGGCAGCTCAGTTTAATGATGTCTCTGAAGAGAACAGCAACGTATCTCTATAGCCAAAGCCCTGAGGCTCATGGTAGTAAAACACCACCTCCCAGCAGGGCATGTCTGCAGGACCTGGCCCTTTGCTGCTGTTTAAAGAGCATCTGCTGGTATTTAGTGTCGTGTTGTCTTTTATTAGGGAACTAGAAGTCCCTGAGAGCGGGCTAGGAACCAGGCCAGAAACACCCATTGGAAACTGGGATGATACTGAATCTCTAGGGGAACTGAAGAGTGAGGCACATTTAAAATCGGCCTTGGGCAGGCAGTACGCTGGGGCTGATTGCAGGGACTGCTTGTCCCACTGAATCCTCAGTCCTCTTACTTGTGCCCAGAAGTCCCACCTGAGTCCGGGGCCCCTCGGCAGTGCGCACTGCACGTGCATTTAGCAAGAGACAGGCCGTGGCTCACAGTGTCACTAGACAAGACAAAGGGGAGAAGGGCACAGAACTGACTTCACCAGGCTCCCACAGACCATCTGGCAGAGCCAAGAACTGAGACTAAAGCCCCTGAGGCCCAGGCCAGTCTCTTAGCCGCGCCCCATCCGTCCCAGACTGCTCCGACACAAGACCGCGCTGCTCAGGCAAAGCCAGGCTCATTCAGCTGCAAATGCGCCAGGAGGCTCCACGATCATTCCCCTCCCCCAACGGGTTGCCGTGTCCCTGGCACAAGGCCTATTACTCAGCAAATGCCCTTTTATTTTAAAATCTGGGTCTCTTTGATGTTACGCGTACCCACCAAGACTATCCTGAAAGGGCAAAACTCTCCCTGGGTTTTGGTCCTGAGCAGCCAGGAACCGCTGCTTCGGATCAGGGTTTTCCTGCAAAATTGCAACGTAAATCAAAAAGCCTCCTGCTAGATTCCGGCTGATTGTCGACAAGGGGGTGGGGTTTATAATGACCCCCCGAAATGGGCACCGGTCAATAAAAAGCATGGACTTAATTCCAGTGGTACCACCCTGATTTGGCCACTTCTAAGCCCCAATGGCTGGAAAGCGTTGTCTGACGGGGTTCCCCTGCCATTCTTTCTAGGAACATATCCCATAACAGCGGGCCCAAGGCGGCCTCTCACATTCCATTCCTGGAGTGCTGGTGGCTGATTCACAGCCGGAAGCAGTTGCAGGGTGGGGGTTGTTTGGGGAGAGTTGCCCGGGGGGGTCTCAGCAATAAAACAGATTATAAACAGGAAGCTGGGTGTCTGGCAGTAATACCAGGCCCTGTCCATGGGAGGATCTGAAAGCACTTTGCAGATGTTAGTGAATTGAGCCCAGGTCACGATCCCTGTCAATGGAGGAGACACCTGAGGTACAGGCTGCCATGGTTAACATGGGGTCAGCTGGCCAGGACCAGGCGACATGAAGTTAAAGCTGACTTGTTCCGGCCTGCTCGATACTGTAACGCGGCAGGGTCATCTTTCACAGCCGAGGGACTTGGCCAAGGTCACGGGCTGAGTCAGTGGCAGAGCTAAGAACAGAACCCAGGTCAGTCAGAAAATCTTTGTTCTTGTGAGTGAGCGATGGCCAAGCGGACTCATTCACAATACAGCTGTGCGGGCAGCGTCAGCATGAGCTGTAAAATCCCCCGTCCCTTTGTCCTTGACCAGAAGTTCCTACCTCACCTGACAGAACTAGCCTTCCGGTTCCCATGTGGCAGCACCAGGGGCATGAGCCTGGCACCAAGCGTGGCGCGGCTCTCCACAGCTGAGTGACAGACAGTTCTGCCAGGCCTTTTTTGACTTGCAGAAGGAACCCCACCCCCACCTGCGTTTCTAAGACGCCTGATTTTCAAACCTGGGCTCCTTGCACAAAACCTATCACGCCCTTCTCTGGGCAGGCACAGCATTATTTTGGCAGTGCCGGGAGCCCCATTGTGCTGAGTGCCCATATATACACCAGTGAGAGCCAGCCCCTGCCCCGAGGAGCTCTCGGGACGGGCTGGTTAGTTATCCCCACTTTGCAGATGGGCCACTGAGGTGAGAGATTCAGCGATTTGCTTGAGGTCACAGAGGAAGCCTGAAGCAGAGCCAGCAGTTGAACCCAGGTCCCCAGAGTCCCAATCCACTGCTGTACCCACCAGCCCCTCCATCATCGCCTCCTGGAGGTAGGGAGCCCCCCCTCCTACGGGCCTAGACCGTGCTCGGTGTGAGGTTGGGAGGGAGGCATCTACCTTGCTAAACTCTTAAGGCTGCTAATGGGAGATCTGGGGGGGGGGGGGGGCACGAGGCTGTCGGCTCTTCCTTGCAAAGATTCCCCCCCGAGCACCGTCCCCCAGACCCTGCTGGCGAGATCGATGATGCTCTTTCCTGAGGCTCAGAACTGGCCAGTTCTATTTTGTATACGCTGCAGTGTCTAGTGGCTGTCAGACAGCCCGAGAGCCCCCAGGCTGCCCCTCGCCCGGTACGCCTGGGGTGGCACCCACATTCCATGGGCAGGTCACAGAGCACAGCAGCAGGTGCTGTCAGGAGAAGCTGGCACCAGTCCTCACACATTGGATCAGCTGGGCCCTAATGCTGCTCTCCCCCACCCCCCCCAGCTTGCAGTCATCCTGGGCGTGAAGCGAAGCAGGTTCTCACCGGGTCATTGTTTGGATGGGAAGCCAAGGGCAGCAGTGCTGGCAATTCGGTGCAGGGGAACTTCTGAGTGGGCCACACAAGACACCCGGGCTTTCGCTGCTGCTTTCCCTCTGGTGTGCAGCTGACATGGCCGGATCCAGCTCAGCACCCAGGGTGAGAGACCGGCCCTAACATCAGCACCTGCCTTCTCAAGGAGAGGTCCCAGCCAGGGTGGGTCTTTAGCAGGCGATGAAGCACCCCGCCCAGCGTATCTTGCTCCAGGTGACCACCACAACTATACGAGCGGAGTCCGAGCAACCAGAGAGAGGCCCAGTACGGAGCAGCCAGTGAGCCCCTGGCATTCCTCTTTGCTGTTCCCTCCCATTGCCCCTCGCTCAGCCACCAGCGTTAAGGCTTTACAATTAACCAGACCGTGTCTCCTTTCCCAGCAACCAGTGCCCTGGGCTGCAGGGTGGCAGAGTGCCTCTGGCTGGGCTCCCTGCGCTCCCAGTTGGCCACAGAGGAATCCTGCTTCCCCGATAAATTTGCAAGAAGAACTGTGTCTGGATCCCTGCAGTGCTGAAAACAAGAGGGCCTGGGAGCAGCACCCCGGCTTCGCTCGTAGCGCTGGGTCCCGCGCAGCAGGGGACCATGTCAGCACTGTTTACCTTCCACCCTAGACAACATGATTCATGGCTTCTTGGGCAATAAACACACGTCTGGGTGTCCAGGGAAAGGAAACAGCTGAGGAGAATGTTTTCCAGGCCACTTCCTAACAGTCTGTGCATCTCCACTTAACCCCTGCAGGGCCGGAGGGCCAGGGCAGTCTGGGGAGCACCCTCTCCCACCCAGACCGGGCTCTGTCCACCCTGCCCTCCCAGTGCATTCAGTGTGTGGCATGTTTGTAAAAGCAGAAGCTGCTATCGAGACCTGAGCCGGTGGGAGGGCAGCAGCCTCGGGAGCCTGTAACATGCTGGCAGACAGAAGGGGACTTTTCCATGCAGAGCAGGTTTAGCGGCACTGACAACTAAATCCCCCCAGTTTCGAGAGAAAAAACCTGGTGCCTCATCCCAGACACATGCTTTATGCCTGCCCGGAGTCTGGGTCAGCTGCAGCGGCTTCCCAGACCGTGCCTCCGTATGGCACAATCACAAGAATGCCATAGGTTACGTTGCTGCAGCCCCTTGTCTTTCAACAGGTCCCCAAACGACACAGCACCACGAAAATTCAGCCACCACTCCGGAGGAAGCCACAACTGTCCCCGGACAGGACAGAAGCGACACAGCTGAGGATTCTGGGGCAAATCCCCAACTCTGCCAGCAGCGTCCCGTGGAATCCTTAGAGCCCATGCTGAGCGGGAAGGACCTTGGGAGCTAAGGTCTCACCCAGAGACCCCTGCACAGCAAACAGCATTGCTCTCAATGATGCACTACGTGTAGTCCCAGTGGGTGGACAGGGATATGTATTAACACAAGGGCGTTGTATTAATCACTTTCAGACACGTTCCTCTGCACTGCTCACATTCCCTCAGCCTTTGAGCTGATGGGTTTTTTATTTGGGGGGATTTATTTTTAATTAAATTCTCCCCTAGTGCAAATATTTGCTTATTGCTTTGGTAGAGTGTAAAGAAATTTGTTCTGCCCTATGGTAGATTGTCTTTGGAAGGAGATGTAATGTAGTCTGAATTAGACACATGCTCCTGATAGCAGCCTGGGAACAAAGAGGAAGGAAACAACCCCTTTACTGCCTGACTGGTATCTGTATGCTAAGCAATTAGTATTTATAGTTTAGGAAGGAGCCCAATATATCCTGCAGCCACAGGGTGAAATCTTGGCAGCAGAGAAGTCAGCGGCAGAACTCCTAGTGACAACGGGGTCAGGATTTCACCCAGGCTGCTCGATTCTGAAATTGCTTCTAAACTGGTTTCACTTCAGTGTCAGTTCACTGGTATAAGTGGAGTTATTCCTGATTTACACCAGTGTAACCGGTACCAGAGTCACTCTCAAACTCTCGGCTCACGAAGGAGAGACCCATGACCCCAAGTGAGTTTGATTTCCTGTGTTTTAAAATAACTGGAAAGAAAAACAGAAAAAGAATTTTTCTGCTGCAGCTCTGCTGGTAAAGGAACATTCGGCACAGCCAAGTAGCAGAACACGTCTGATAACTGAGACAGAAAGCATGTCACACTCAGGAGGGGGCTAGTAGAGAGTTTTAAAGGGGTATTTAAATATTAGGAGAGATGATAGGTTCCCAGGATCAATAAATAAGTTGCCCATTTAAATGATCCAAGCCCTTGTACTGTTTTCCTCATCTATAGGGGTAACTTACTTGCAATAATGCTGAGACTGTCTGGATCAAGGTGAGAAGCCTGTTTGGTCCCTTTAACAAAGTAATTATACAGCAGTTCCCAGGCACAGACTTTGACCAGATGCTCTCGAGGAAGCCAGCGCCACATGGTTATGGTCAGAAAAGTGACTGTGCAGCCTGGAGTCACATCCACCCACATTACTGTGCAAAGAAGCTTTTGCTGCTGCAGCGGCAACATTGCTAGGGGAGAGCGAGCTGGGTCCTCACCTGGCTCGTGCTCAGCAGCAGAAAGGTAGCAAGCTGCAAGAGGCCGCCCCTTGATACAAGGGGCAGAAGGAGCCCCGATTGACTCTCCGGTCCCAGAGGGAGGTTGGCAACGCTGCATGTTCGCAGGCCAAGCCCTGCGTTTGGAAGGGGACTGGCATGCTGAAGGCACTGCTGCAATCTGTACAAGAACCACTGCGATCCAAACGGGCCCTGACTGGATCTTACCTTCTGCAGCCACTGTGTGTTGTTTTCCATGATGTTCTCCAGCTGTTGGAGCCGCTTGGCTGGCCACTTGGGCTCAGGCGCGGAAGGAGCATCTCTCTGCAGCGAGTTCGAGACCTGGTATTCGGCAGCGGAGGGGTAACAGCCCCCAAGCTCTGGGAGCAGGAAGGTGTAGCTGCAGGGCCCATGCTGCACCTGGTGCTGAGGTCTGTCAAGGCTGTCCTTCCCTTTCAGGTGGGAACCAAGTCCCGGAGCCATCGCAGCCCATGCAGCCCCCAGTAACCACAGCAGGGCTCCCCCGGCTCCCATCCTCGCCTTCCAGGGGGCTTATTCCTACCCAGCGGAAAGGGTCTGGTTTGAACTTCACACGCACGCACGTTTCTCTGCTTCTGTGCTGCCTGGTGTGGGACACTCAGTCCTCCCCCTGCACGGCGGCTGCTGCTGCTGACATGTGGCGTCTGACAGCTCCGAGGCTGGGCGCGCGGCTAGCCAGGAATCCTGCTCCCAGAGCCTGTGTTTCCACGATAAAGGCCCTCGATTGCTTCCTATATCTCTGGCCCATGTTCTCCTGACAACTGCAGGAAGTTTTATTATTATTATTATTATTTTAAACCCTCCCCTTTCCCCTGCCTCGCCCCCCAGCTCCTCTCCGCCCCCCGTGGGGCTTTGGAACACGTCCCAGCCCTCTTTGAAGATGCTTTGTCCTTTGGAATCCAGCTCCCTCAGAGGAGATAATTAGGTCACAAGAATGTGTGTCAGCCCCCAGCCCAGGCCAGGGAGGCTGGGGCTTTCCGCCTCGCCTCCTTCCTGCCATTCTCGGCAGACTCACTTTGCCTGGCAGAGCTTGGAGAACAGTCGGCCTCACCCCCCAGAGGGAACTGGGCCCAAGAGTGCTTCCCAGCACCCCACTCTCTAATCCTGGCAACCCCGCTCCCGCACAGACAGCTTGTTGGTGGCCCGTCTGTCACAGGGCGGTTACATGTGCCAGGAAGATCTGAAAAACCTGCCCCGCAGGGAGAGATTAGCGAAGCTCTGACTACTTTGCCTGGTGGGTTCAGAGGGGAGCTGCTCCCGGGGCTAGGAGCTGAGCTGGCTCGAGGGGGATGTCATGGCTTGAGAACTGTCCCCCACTCGCACGAGGGTCAAGTCAAGGGGCCGCATCCCTCCCCCTACCACGCCACACTGGGGGACATCAAGGACAGCCACAGCGTCACATACACCGACTGGGAGAGTCCCGGGTGCTGTACGTGTAGCTAAAATGGCCGTGAATGTTCTTTGCCCTGCTAAGCTCGGGTCCATACGTTTAAGGGTTTAATGTATTTGCTTTTAACTTGCACAGAATTGTTTTGCAGTGTTTTTGTTACAACAATCCCATGGCATTTGAGACCAGCAGCGGCTGAATCCCCAAAGATTCAGAGCCTGGGCGTAGTCTAGATGAGCTCCAAAACGTTTGGTTGTTCAATTCTCCAAATGTCTCGCATCTGCAGAGCTGGGCTGGCGGAGGTCTCCCAAGAATGGGCTCCCTTGGGATAGTCTGTCATTTCCAGTCGCTGGCTAGACGCTTACCCAGACATGTCAGGACTGGCTCAGCTTCAGTTCAGCTCTAGAAATGTGGAAGGGTTTGTCGAGTTTCCAAACTGGCTCATTCATGCTCACTCATGACCCAAGCCACACTTGAACCCAGGTCCCCAGCCAACCCATCCTCAGCAGAATTTCTAAACAATCCCACCCCCGCCCCATACCGCGCCGTCCGAGAGGCCTGTGAGGTTAGCAGGGTTTGTTCCGGCTTGGAAGGGTCACTTGTAGCATACTTGTTCCAATCAATGGTTCCCACATGTTTACTGAAGTTCCACGGAGCTCCTGGCAGAACGGGCTTCCACACCACCTCTGCCCTCAGCCGCATGTCTGCAGGGCCAGCGTTTGTTTCTCGTGTATCTCAGCTGAGGAAAACCCAAAGGGAATGTTTCAAGTTCCCATGAATATACCTCCTGCCCACTCCTGTCACTGTAGCTGCAGTGACATTCCCTGATGCCAGCGCAGGCTGGAGTATCCTACAGGATTGTTTCCTGAATCCAGTTAGGAGAGGGCTCCCACATCCACGCGTCTTGGGACCCCCTAGTAGCACCTTGTGCCAGCTGCCGAAAGGAAAGTTTGTTTCTTCAAAAAGAGGAAGTCCATGCCCCAGGGATTGCCCCAAGCAGCTGGCACAAGCTCAGGAAGGACAGGTTGGCACATTCAGCAGCACAGTGAGAAGGTGAATAAACACCTGGACAAAGACAAACCTCATCTGAATTCAGGGCTTGCAGAAATTGATACAATTGAAACCTCCCTGCAGGTTCATACAGTAGGAACTTGCCCCCCTGCTTCGAGCACAGGACGCAGATTGTATGATTCTCAGGCAGATGATAAAGCCTGGAAGTTTGTGCACGGGGGCTGCCTTACGCATCTGCAGCCCGTGAGGCCTCAGGATGGCAGTGCTCCTGGCGTGCGCAGCAGAGAACACGTAGCCACTGCATTTCAGTATCTGATCCATGGTCCTATTCCTGGGGCCTCCCTAGCTGATGTGTTCCACACTGGGGTGCGAGCCCAGGTGGCCCCTGGCTGGGAAAGGTGCTGTGAAAGCAGGCCCTGAAAATGGAAACCACTCGCCTTGCCTGGCAAATGACTTGGGCAGGAGAGCTGCTGCCGTAGATTTGCTAATGAGAGCTGAAACGGGGTAGGTTCCCCCCCCCAACAGCAAAATAACTACACAAGTGCATTTGTTGAATCTAGCAGAGATGGAAAGGGCAGCTGGAGCTTCAGGGACTGGACTATTTGTATCTCAACAGCACGGCTCAGAACTTTTATAAGGGACCCCAGTTATGGGCAGCCACCCATTGAATAAGGACCTCTACTTACAAGCAAGCAAGGTCGCAGGCTAAAGCTGGGGTGTACCTGGGGTGCACGGCCCCAGCATCCCAGTGACGGAAGACAGCAATGCATGCTTGCTAACAGAATGATGCGATTGTTCCTAGGGACCGGCAGGTGAGCATGGTGCATAGCAGTCACTGGGATGCCCAGGTACTGTCAGCTACAACAGATCTGTTAGTGCACCCCACAGTGTAATAACGGGGACCTACTCAGAGACAGGAGGGAGGTGTGGAATGGTCCGAGATTAAAGCACAGTAGTGGGCGTCAAGAGACTTGGGCTCTATTCCTGCCTCTGCTGCAAGCTTCCGATGAGATGTGGGCCAAGTCACATTCCCACTTCAGTTTCCCTGTCTATCAGAGAGAGGAGTGACAGGAACTGCTTCACAGAGCGGCTTAAAGCATGAACGTTTGTAAAGTGCTTTGAGATCCTGGAACAGAAGTTGCAAGGGAAGGGCAAAGAAATAGCTTTAAAAGGGATACTAAATAATCCAGCCTGCTGAAAGCAACATCTTGTCAGAGCTCCTGCCTCATCTCACCATGTACCAAACTCCTGGACAGCTGGGTCCTTCCCCAGTGTTACCCAAGTATCTGGGCCAGATTCTCAGGCACACAGCTCTGCTCACTCCAAGGGAACTCCTCCACTCTCTCTCCAGTGCACATGGGGCCGCACCTCTGGCCTGTGTGTGTCTGGAGCTCTGCTGGTCCTCACCCTGTCACTCCTTCCGCGAGAGCTCCGGCTCCACGTGAGAACCAGCACGTTCCGTGGATGGGGAGCAAAGAGGGGACAGTGTGCGCACCCACATAACTGGAAGAGCCAGTGCCAGCATGGGCTCTGCTTAAGACAGAAAAGGGAAAGGTTGTTTTAATTCCCCTCCTGACCCACGCCCCTGTTCTTTCTGTCTTCATTAAAGTAACTGAGAAGGCTCTTGGTTTGGTGCCCGCATGAGATAATTCCCTGCAGAACGGGCCATTGTTCTGCTGCAGCTGAACCGCTCACACCCCAGAACGTGCACAAATGCAAAGCAAATTCACCCTCCATTAAATTTTTTTTAAACCAAACAACTCCACCTCCCCCCCCCAAAAAAAACCCACAATCATTGTGTCTCATCCTTGTTCTCTTCAGGCCAAATTTCCAAACACAGCTGCCACAATTGGGATTTTGAAGCTTGAGTTCTCACCTGCATGACTTTTTAACACCCTGGTTTTGGTGCACACAGAAATATGGATTTGTCATTTTTACTTGGTAATTGGGACAATGCTGTCCAAAGCAGAGGGTGCGCAGTCCCTGCCCCATTGAATTTACATTCTAGATTAGACAGATGCTACATTCAGCAAGGAGTTTAGGAACAATGGTCTAATTACAAGCGGATGAGATAGGGGGATTAATGTTGAGGAGGGTGATTTTATTCTGTGTTGCTGCAAATTTTATTTGCATGTACAAATTGGGTAGTTAGCTGCCTCGCTGCTCCATTTGCATGGACAAAGCTGAGGATTTGCATGTGCAAAACCTTTGGTGTGAAATATCGCACCTACAAATTGAGAGGCCAGCGTGAAGCTCATTTAAAATTTTCGGTCATCTTCCAGTTTATTTTGCTTTAGATTAATAAACTATCTGGCAAACTCCCAGCAATGTAAAAAAGTCTTGACTGCTTTCCAAGGAGCAAAGAAAAGTGTTCACCAATGAGGCTGCTTCCTCTCTGATAACCTCCCCGTGAGACAGTGCTTCAGCTGGGCTTCACTTGTTCTTGATTATCTGGGTCTGGCACAGAAAGACAAATTGCTGTTCAGTCCTGCGTGTGTCCTGTTTGAGGAGAAGGAATGCAGAGCAGCCAGCCCAGGGCTGAGGAACCTGCTTGGGCAAGCTTCTGGGAGGAACCCTGTTCCAAACAAATCCCCCAGCCCTGTGCCCTGGTTCAGAGTTCAGTGGGCAGGGGGGTTCCCCCTGTGGTTTGTCTAACTCTGGGACTGATGGGAGCCAGCATTGTACCTCTGTGAGCAGAGACAGGAAATGTGCATTGGGGAGCTAACCGATACACAAGGGATCCCCCTGCTTGTTCAGATGCTTTCCCTGGAGACGCTCAAGTGGATTCCTGGTGACTGCACAACCCCAAGACCAGACTGCCAGGGACGGGAACCCCAGCGAGGGTCTCTGTGTTCCCACGGCAGAGTTGCTGCCGGCACGTCTCAGCGTTCCCAGTTCGGATCCCAGCAGAGAGGTTCCTGACGCTGGGGCCCAGGGAGCAGTCTGAGCCACAGAGGGGAGTGAACTAGTTCAGATAGTGTTTGAACTGACACATCACCGTGACCCCAGACTTCGCCGGGAACGCCGAGGCTCTCAGAATGGTGCAGCCTCCAGCCTGGGGTGCCTGATGTGCACAAATGGGACATTTCACTCTGTTATGGGAGCACAAGAGACACAGACGAGCACTGGCGCTTGCTGGCGCTGCCCTGACAGAATGAGGGACAGTCCGTGCCCGAGAACTCCAAATCGAACTAGACCAGACAGGGCCGGATTATCCCCCCATTCGTCAGACAGGGAACAGAGACTGAGAGACTTGGTGACTTCGGCAGGGTGACATGGCAGAGCCAGGAATGGGAGCCAGGTCCTTTAATCACAGCATCATCCTTCCTTCTCACTTTAGGGTCACCCTCAATGGGCACTTAGTCAACTAAGATGAAGTGTTTTATAATGAGGCATCTCGAACTTAGTCGCTTATTGCTCCAGTCAGCCAGTGTGAGCTGGGGGAGGAAGTGGGGCGACACAGGGAAGAAGCCAACTACTTGGCAAGGAGGACTCTTGGACGGGGGCAGAAGAAACTCCGGTTTTCCCTCCACATTCTCCCTGCCATGAGTAACATTCTGCAAATACACAAGCCCTCCAAGTGATTTGGAGGCCAACACCTCCCACAAACAACGGACATTACTTAACGAGCCCCGGCACCAAAGCGAGACTGTAAACAGGTAGCCGAGCACAGCTACTGCTCGGTTCAGAGCCCAGGAAACTACAGCCAGCCAGGATCAGGATGAGCCCCCAGCCAGGCAGCTCCTTATAAGCCCTTCAGCGCCTGTCACCACTGCAGTTACTCACCAGGTTTGATTATTTATCTCAACAGCCAGGCAGAAACCTGGGCGCCCCCCACACACATCCGAGTGATTTAGTTTGCAAGAGCCTGATCCAAACCCCAGCTGAAGGCAGCAGGAGACTTTCCCCACTGACTGCTTTGGATCAGGCTGGAAGAGAAGGGCAGAGGTTCCTAGTTAGGGCAAGCCAGCGACGCGTGCATAGGTGCTGGGCATGTTCCCTCACACAGCCCAGGCCTGGCCCACAGCTCCCCTGCCAGCGGACCTTCACCCTGCCCTGCAATACCCTCTGCCCTGCAGTCCTGAGTTCCCACAGCTCTGCCAATGTCCCTCAGCCTCCACACGCCATCTCCCCAGCCATCCCGGTCCTGGATCCCTTCCTTCCCCTCCTCCACAGCTCTGCCAGTGCCCCTCAGCCTTGCCCTACAATACCCTGTGCTGTTCCAGTCCCAGGCTTCTTCTGAGCAGATTCCGTTCACCCATTCCAGGTCTGGGTCGGCCAGGCAGTAGGCACGGGTGAGAGCAGATGAGGGCACTGTCTGCCATGTGTGTAATCCGAATGGCTGACAAAGCCCTCAGGCCTCAGCTCACGAACCCCTGAGTAAGAGCAGAGCAAATACGGAGCGAGGTGGGCACGGAGAGAGCCAGGGCCGCTCGAGGTTCTGCGTCCGGCGCGTAGGCTGCTGGAACCAAAGAGACACGACTGTGCTACTTAGCTAAGGAGCTACCTTATATGGCGCCTGTTTCCTGGAGACACAGGGGCTGCCCTCAGAGAATTCCCCAGGCCTGACGGACAGGGAGGCCAGAGGAGGTTAAATGTTTTCTGGGAAGGTTTTAGCTCACTCTTTATATGGCAGTGTTTCAGTTAGAGGAGCTCTGTGGCTTGAACCAGCTGCTGGGGGAGACTCAGAGCAGCGGCTGCATAGCGGGTGGGAGCAACAAGACTATCTCACTCTTATTTAGCGCTTTGCATGGCTCGCAACGTGCTTCACACAGAGGAGGGGGCAGGATCACTGTCCCCATTTTACAGAATGAGAAACTGAGGCACAGGGAGGGGAAATGCCTTGCCCAAGATCAGTCAGCAAACTAGTGGCAGAGACAGGAAAAAAACTCAGGTCTCCCAAGCCCCAGGCCAATTCTCTATGCACGAGGCAACATAGCCTACAGCCTGGTGGGGAGGGAGACTAGACTCCCAGGCTCCATTCCCAGGGCTGCCGTGGACTCACACTGGCAGCTCACGGTGTCTCTCTGCAGCACACTTGGCCCACTGGTAAAACGGGACACCAATGCTCAGCTCACAGAGGGGCCTGGTAAAGTGCTTTGAGATTGTTGGCTGAAGGATGGCTAGAGACAGGCCGGGGCAGTGGCTGAGCATCCCTTGTACCTGTGGCCTGGAGCAACCCTCTACTGGGCTGAGGGTGCTTGGTCAGCCTTGGTTTCTTTGCTGAGGTTGTGCCTTGGGGATGTGGACACTAAGCTGAGAGGTGTCCCCAGGCTGGCTCTCAGGCCTACCAGCAGGACTAGGCCAGTGGCTGCTCATGGCTTACACTCACTCCTGCATCTGCCTTGCTGCCCCCCTGCCCCAGTCTGCTCTAGCCCTGTTCACCCACTCGGCTCCTGACTCCAGCTCTGACCCTTGGCTCTGGCTCCCGACTCCCGACTCCGGCTCTGAACCCTGACGCCGTTCCTGGCTTCTGACCGCTCGGTCTGACCGCCCACGCCCCATCTGTGCCACATGGTGACCAGGACACCTGTGAATTTCCAGGTGTCAGGTTCCAGCCCGTTCATTCATTCATTCTCGAGCTCCCCCCGCCTCTGGCTGCCCAATCACAGAGCTTTCTCCAGACCAGCTGCCCAATCGTGGAGCTTCTTCCCCACAGGCTGCCCAGACAGGCCCCAGCCAGATGGTGAACAAGCGAGCAGCAGCATAAACATGTCAAACACGCTAGCCGCGAGCCAACACAAACCACCGGCGATGTGCAAAGAGGGGTCAGCCAGCAGACCCCGTTCAGCGCTTCCCGCCACCAGCAATGCTGCTCCTCCTGGGGCCTCGCTGCACAGAACAGACTCCCAGCTGGAAAGTCCCAGCTACTGCTGAGCGAGCCCAAGAGAATGCGATGAAAAAGTCGCGCCCTGAAGCCTAGAGCCAGGAGCAAGCGTGCGAAGGAGCGACAGCTGGCAGGACAGTGGGGACCTCAACTGTGTGTAAGTGTGTCACACATGCTGCAGCCCTCCCGGGCACTCCCGCACAGTCACTCTAACCCTCCGCACAACACGTGTGCGGACACATTCCAGCTCTCCCACCCATCTGCAAACCCGTTCTGCAGCGTGTTCATGCCACATGCTCACCCCGATGTCAGACACACAAGGCTCAGAGCCCCTGCGCCACGCCATCCCCACACACGAGCACCCCCCTCCGGTGTGGACATTGCAAGGCTTGCCTCCCAGTCCCTTACCGAGCGTGCAGGGGAGAAATAAGCTGATGAGTCTATTGCATGCAAATGAAAATCCATCCCGTCCCAGAGCTCTGTGGTTTTTACCAGATGAAGCACAATAAGGGTTTTGTTGCACCAAGGTGTTGTTTGGCAATGCAAGAAAAACAAAGCTGCAGCTCCCTGGCGTGGTGTCAGTGGGGTTTGGAGAAACAATGTGTGGGGGGAGGGATAGCTCAGTGGTTTGAGCATTGGCCTGCTAAACCCAGGGTTGTGAGTTCTATCCTTGGGGGGGCCATTTAGGGATCTGGGGCAAAAATTGGGGATTGGTCCTGCTTTGAGCAGGGGGTTGGACTAGATGACCTCCTGAGGTCCCTTCCAACCCTGATAGTCTATGATTCTATGAAAGAATGGGCCCAGAACAGCTGCTAGCCTGAGATGGGGTAGCTCACCCCCACCCCATCTCAGGCAGACAAGAACTCTCTCTCCATTTGCAAGCCAAATGAGAGACACACGCTCAAGAGCCCACCTCGGTGGTGCTGCATCCAATCCTTCCTGACTGGCAGATGCCCCATGAGCAATCTGCCAAATGAGAGCCCAGACCACATGGCAGCATTCGTACCTGGCATGAGCTTCCCTGGGCTGTTGGGGGTTGGGACCCGGGAGTTTGCCTGGCTGATCCTAGAGACGGGGGCTAGCGGTCACAGGTCAGAACTTCCCCAGGGTTTGTTGGCCTTCAGATCAAGAACAGAAGTTTTTAGGGGCCAGAAGCCTGTTTTCCTGAAGCAGGATATGGGTAACTCCCATCAACTTCATGTGCCTCTCTGGGAAACCAGCGTTTAGCATGAAATGGACAGCCCTGCCTGACTGCTCTGTGCTGGTGGGCTCTTGCCTGGGCACCTCAATGAGCTTTCCAAGCCTGGCTGATTAGGAAACCCCAGGATCTCTTTGTTTGCTTGCAGACCATGTGCGAATGCAGATGAGTTATGGCCCCCAAGGCTCCCCAAGAGGGCCCTGGACAAACACATGTTCACGACCACACTCCAGCAGACAGGCCTTCAAAGCTATCTGCTTTCAGAGGATAAACACCAGGGAGGAGGAGCAGCCTCTGTTCTCTCTCTGCATTTCATCATGCATCGCTCAGCGCTTAGAAAGGGTGAAGACAAGCACTCGGAACGACAAGCTCCAAACAGTCGGGAAGGTCGCTCTGAGCCGAGGTTCCAGTATCAGTCTCATTGCAATGGACCCCGTCAGAGGCATGGAAGGTAGAAAACCAGAATGTTCCCAGCACATGGGATGCTCAGCTCAGGGGGTCTGGGCCGGGTCCATCACTGATTGAAGTGGTTCAAGACTTCCATTGCACTTCGCTATTAGTGAGTTCACCACTTCTGAGTCACCTGCATCATTTGACAGTCCCTGGGAGATTGGAGCACCTGTAGTCTCGGGGCCTGCAAGAGCTGTTTGCATGCACAGCATTGGTGATTGCACACACAAACTCCCTGTATGCGTGTAGCTTCCCTTGGTGCGCGTGCAAATCTGCAGCTGGCAGGTGCAACAGTGCCAGGGGCACTGGAGCGGGGCATCTGTTGCTGCTGCCTTTTTTGAAAGTCCACTTCTTGGTCTGATGTCTCCCAGCATTTACCGAGAGTTCCTGGCCGGGACAATGCACCTAGCGATTCCCCCCGCTCTGCTGATATTTGGCAATAGCTTGTTTCAGATTGCTATAAGGCCCTGCTCACTTACAGCCAACACCTCGTGTGTGAGAGTTTTCCTATTGCAGAGATGGAGGCAGAGCACCGGCAAGCAGAAACTCTTAATCCATCTGGGAGCCAGACTCCACCGTGGCTTTCAGCACCAGCCCAAGGCCCCTGCTTATCCTCAGTTTGGCTCCAGCAGGGGAAGACAGAAAGATCTAATGAAAGGGCCATTTCACACTCTCACCTTTCTAAAGACCCCAAAACCATGTGTTAGCATTTCCCTCCTCAGCAGGGAGGCGCTGCTCTCGGGTCGGTCTCGGGGTTCAGGGAACTGGTTGGCTGAGCTCTGGCTGAGCACAGCTGGCCTCTCGGTTCTGGCAGCAGGGAGCATCGGGATGAAGTTGTTGTTGGAAGCTGCTGGATCAGCCTCCACATTTGCTTCTCCCTGACCGGGAATCCCACGTCACTCCTCCTTCCCGGAGAGTTCTGGCAGAGCTAGAGCCGCCCCAGCGCAGCCTAGGCAAAGTCGGGGGGGGGCAGCCGAGGCGGATCGCATTCTGCGGGGCGTGGCGGAGCGCTGGCTGTGATCGCTGGTTGCACCGCGGCCGCACAGGGCGGTGTCAGGATGTGGAGTGATACAGGAGTCACACAGCTCAGGCAGCCCCTTGTCTCTTGGGCTGGGAGCTGTTCTGTGCAGGTTCTTGTATCACGCCTCACCAGAGCAGCCGAGCACCTTCCAGTTATGCATTAAGCAACAGGACTAACATCTGCCACATGTTCATTTTCTCCTCCTCTCCGGAGAGGAGAGGAGAGCTAGTAGGGCTTTCGGGCTGGTGTTCCGGGAGTCAGAGACTGTCTCTCCCTTTGATCTGTGGAAGAATTGGTGACATTCAGGCTGCTTGGCGCTGCAAAGTTTGAATGTATGGAAATTAAGAGCTTTAAGAGCCAAATGAGTGAACCTGGATCCATCACAAACTGGCATTGCACAAACAAAGCAGGTGTTTGCTCAGCTACCTATCCATTCGCATGTGCAGTGATCCAGTCATGAGCCACTAGAGCTAAAGGGGAATCTCTGTAATCTATTTGCAGTACAGGGCCTAGGACACAACTGAACAGGGCTGATTGCGTCCAACGGAAGGGAGGGCCTGTGGACCGTAACCCAAACACTTTAGTTGTGGCAAACTGTGATGTGAATCTATCCTCCTC
This sequence comes from Natator depressus, assembly GCF_965152275.1. Taxonomy (NCBI): domain Eukaryota; kingdom Metazoa; phylum Chordata; order Testudines; family Cheloniidae; genus Natator; species Natator depressus. The sequence goes on from NC_134252.1 coordinate 2,866,429, forward strand.
CCCCGCTCCGCTGTGCACCAGTTGGCCATGTGGCCCCTACTGTCGCACACTAGTTCTGTTGCGTGCTTTGTTCTACCTGCTTTGAAACGGGAATAGAGCACTTGGGGACCTCCAGTGAGCAGCAGAGTCTCCTTGGCCAGCTATTCTGCAGCAGACTGCCGCGGGGTAGGTTTACACCCGAGCTCGCTGCGAGCTAAGTGTTCATGGAGACAAGCCCCACACACGTCAGTCACTCAAGTACCTCAATAACAGGCTGTCCCTGTCCTGAGACAAAACTCTCCAGCCTGGGGGGTTTGAAATCCCCTTTCTGAAATGTTGTAGGTCAAGATGGGGCACGCAGAGAGGCAGATTCATGCTGCAAACTCTGACTGAACCCAAGCCCAAGTCTTCTGCCTTTAGGAAAAGCCACAGCTCGCTGAAAAGCAAGTGAACACCCACAAAGATAAATTGATTGCACCCCAAAACAATCGCTCCCATGCCAAAATCCACAGCTGTTTAAAATTGGAGAATAGCAGAGATGAAGCATGCACAGGGGACGAGCAAAACAAGTGGAAAGAGCCAGCACGGTTGTGGTTTCAAGGAATTCCACGATGCTTATTAGTAATTCTGACAGAGCCTGAGGGCTGGGCGGGGTGAGGTGGGGAGGGGGCCTGGGCAGTGGTGGTTAAGATGAGGCGGGGAAGATCATTTTTGCTCTGGGTTTCCTGGGGTGGAGCAGTCAGCCGGGGGCATTACTGCTCATTGAACGTAACAGCCGGTGGCCGAGCCGCTGGCGTTCCCGTCTCGCTGTCACTGATAGCGATTAACTGCTGAACTAGCAGCTCCCTGTAAATGGCCACTTGTCCAGGTTAAATGGTTGGAGTCCAGAGGGGACAGGGCAGCCGAGCCGGAGCGTCTTTCGCCCTGCATGAGCTCTCCATCATTCTTACACACCCAGCGGGAGCTGGAGGTAGCCTCGGGATTGGCACGCTCGGTTTGGTTTCCTGTCCCCGCCCACACCCAGTGGGGCATGATCCTCAGAGACAACTGCAAGGAGGTCCGAACACTCACCCCAAGCACTTTGCCAGGCTGAGTGCCCAGTAAGACCATGGGAACAGCCAGACATCAGCATTGAGGGACCCCTCTGCATGGGATGGGCCTGCCCTGGGCCTCCCCCGCAGGCAGTGAACCTGGCCATAAGGATTAGTATTCCCCCGCCCCAGGCTGTTTGCACAGCAAGGCTCATGAGCAGGAGCAGGGCATGGCACTCGCTCCTGGGAGGGCTCCCCATGGCCACCAGACTCCCTGCTGGGAGAACAAACCCCCTTCTCCTCCCAGATAGCATTGGCCATTTAGAGACAGTCCCTCTGGCGTGGGAGGGAAGGAGACAGGGATGCAGAGAGCCGCTGGTGTTCACTGCGTTAGAGGAGCGAGGCACGTGGGTTCTCAGCCATGGGTGCATGGCTGGATAGACCAGACAGGCTGCACTTAAAATAAAGGGACGTTTCAAGGAACCACCGTTTCCCAGGGCACAGCATGGATTTCTCCCTCCAGCCTGCCTTTCTACTGCCCTCAGGCCCACAGTGCAAGGATCATAACTTACAAGCTTCAGTGTAATGTTTACAATGGTCCCCGTCATCAGCTTTAATACGTCTTACAACAAGGGAGCGACGGTCACCCGACCAGAACTCAATGAAGTCAGGGAAAGGTGGTCACCCTAGCACCTGCACACGCAGGGGACAGGCCTGCAGAGCTTGTCAGCCGGGCTGAGAGCTCATTCCCTCCCCACAGACCAGCTCACGCTGTGGGGCCGGGGGTGTCAGCAAATGGAGAGGATTGACAGACATTGCACTGGGGCAGAACCTAAGGGCCCAGCCAGTCACAGCCCCAACAGTCCATGCCCCATGCACTCACCTCCATCCTTCTTCCACTCCCACAGGGGCTGTGTCCCCTCCCACACGTGGCCTCCTGGCAGCCCCGTGGGGTCCCATTTCAGCAGGCAAGGGCAGGTCATTCGCTCCCCATTCTCCTCAGGGAGGGGACAGTTGGGGCTGTGCACCTCTCGCTGAACCGCCCTCTGCACAGTGCCCCCCCTCTCCCAGACTGGCCCATTGGGGAAGTACCTGCCCTAGGAGTGTTTGGAGCAGGGCTGGACTGAGCAAAGGGCTGGCTAGTTCCCCTCTCTGGAGTAGGGAAAGGCCAGAAAGAAGTTACAGCTCTCCCTAGCCCAGCACAAGGCCCGTGTGTAAAGGTGGGCAGCACAGCTGAGCCGGAGCTCTGAGCCCTGGCTTTGGTGTTCAGCCCCTTCCTCACACGCGTCAGCAGAACCAGGTGGGTTCTGCCCCTCCAGGGGCTGCATATATGGGGGGCGGGGTGAAAGGAGGTGTAAGGGCTGATACCAGCTCCTCCACCCATGGGGCACAGCCTGGAAGGAGAATCCCTCCCCCTGTGCATCTGTCCAGCGCCCGACCCGGATACTCAGGGCTCCAGATTTGCTCCTAAAGTGGCATCTTGTGGGGTGTCTGTTGAAGCCAGAGAGGCACCACTAATTGGCATGATGTACATAACAAGCAGACGAGAAATGGGGCATTCTCTGTAGAGGCTTTATAAACCGCGTGTGCTGGAGGTGGTAAGGAAAGGAGAATGTGTCTCTTTGCATTTTAGAAATGACAGGTGTAATACATTGCTGCGAATGGTGGAACCCAGAGGTTGGTCCAGAAAGCCATCGAGCTGAGCTTAATATTTCCTGTTACACGAGGATAAAATACGAGTCCCAGATCTGGAAAAAGAAAGAGGGAAAGTCGGTTTGGGGAATTAGGTCATGGGCACTCAATGTATATTTTATTCCTTCTGGCTCATAGTCAGCCAGACCGAGCCTTTGGAAAGCTACCATAATTATGATACATTTAGTCTTGATTAACGACAAAAGATATTATTTCCTGGAGGTTACATATATCTTTGGACCAAGCTTCTCATATTCTACCAGGCGTAGACATTGGTGCAATACACAGGGAAACTGAGGCACACGCAACATTCATGCAAAACAGTAAGACTCACATACAACATAACCAGGGAAAATCTCTACTTCGTCACACAGTGCAAGACGCATCACGGACTTTTCCCCAGCAAAACCATGTATTGCTGCTTTAGTGACAACGCTGAGCTCCAGATGGATTCCATATTCTCTGCAGCTAAGTGTGCGATGAATTCACACCCCTTCCTGCTTATACTGCTCCGCTGCATCTGGAGGGAGGCATAATGGTCCGAACAAACAACTGAGAACCAGTTCCCAGCTCTGCCACTGCCTCTCCGTGTGACCTGGGGCAAGTCCCTTCCCTCTTTGAGCCTCTGGGTTTCTATCTGTGGAATGGGGATGATAACTGATGGGTCTCTTTAAGGAAAGATGCAATGTGAGTGCAAAGAATTTTATTACTGACACTATGGAAGGAAGCTGGTTAATGAATAGCACTGCTGCTGAAATGGGTTGAAGCTGGCAGTTATAAAGAGAAGAGCAGCTAAACGTGCATTGGAAGACATTTTTCAGGAAGGGTCATTTGCAATATCTGTAGAGATAAGATGTCTCAATGGGGCTTTATCCCCATTTTGCAGCCGGTGCCCCCAAACAGCGGAGTGCTGCTATTCTTCTGATCGACGCCCTCCTCCATAGTCCTGTTTTGGATTTCAAGCCCCTTGGAGAGATGGAGGAAGTTAAGATGCCTTCCCGCAATGCTTCGCTTGAAAAGTTCCATTATGATGTTTTCCATAAGGTCCCTGTAAAACCCACATAAATTATAGAGCAGAACCGCTAAGCCAGGCCTGGCTAAGCTAACTCTCTCCAAGGCCTGCTCGACATATTCCTGGCACTGCAGTGCTCTTCGTCAGCTCTTGTATCTTCAAAGCGTAGTAAAATTCCTTGGCCAAAAAAAAGAAAGAGGAATTATTGGTCACTGGTAATGGTGGAGCCTTGGAACACTCTGGTTAAGTCTGGGGATAAACACAAAGCACGCCGGTTAGCATGTGGGACTCCCAGCCCCACTGCTGCTGCCCGGGCTCCGTTCATAGCTGTTCAAACTTAGCTGCTAGGCAACTGGCCTTGAGACGGTGATCTGTTATGCTACAGCCAGATGGAATATGCCTCTAGCCAGGGGTTACAGGCTGGAGCAAAGTCACTCGCCTCATGGCTTTGTCACGGACATAAATGATTTGCCAAAAGTTATACATCCAGGCCACGATTTGGGGGGCACTGGTTTTGGGGCACTCATGCTGAGACACCTTAAGAGGGAATCTTATCTTCAGAAAGGATGGAGCACCCACCCTTTGAAAATCATGTCTCTTGAAAGCATCCCAAAACCACTCGTCACTTCTGAAAATCCTGGCCCTGGCATCGGTAAGTGGTTGTGCACAGAAAAGAAATGCAGAAGAGGGGCTGGGATAACGCTGGCTCTGTAGAGCAGCTCATCTCTGAAATGGCTCTCCCAGTCCAGGCTGGGGTGGTATTGGTAGCTCAGGGAACCTTCCTTGATTGTTTGTTTGATGAGGTAGATTCACTGAGAGGCTGGGGCGAAAGCTTTATCCGTTACTTGTGTGTACAGACTGGGACAGCGGGACGTGGTGTCTGGCAGCCCTGCACCCTGGGAAGGCTCTGCTTGTTGACTGAACATGGAATCCTAGAGCTGGAAGGGACCTGGAGAGCCCAGCCCAGCCTCTGCACTGGGGCAGGACGGAGTAATCCCATCCTAGACCTTCTGTGTCAGGGTGCTGAGTGTTAGCACCTACTGAGTTCTGGGAACATCTGAAGGCCCCTCCCCCAGGGCTCAAGCAATTAAGGGGGACAACTAATGAGAAAACAGGTGCAGGAAGGAGGCCTACAGTTGCAAACTCAGGGATCCAGAAGGGGCTTTTGAACAGGTGAGACAATGACGGGGCTTCCACAGGTGTGGCACAGGTAGGCTTTCCCCCAACTGCTCCCTGTGCCCTGGCCTGGAACATCACCTCTAAGGGGAGAGTTCGGTCTCTGTTTCCCATGTGGCCTTTAGCCTCTCATCTGAGACCACCAACCAGGAACCCAGACAGGCTGGTGGGTGGGTGATATAGGCAGCTGCTTGCTGGGAACAGGACTGAGAACTCCCAGAAGGCATCTCCCAGCCATCCATGGCTACCTACAGTGGGTCGAATGCAAACCAGTGGTTGAAGCTAAAACGCCCTGGGTACCCCCTTAGTCCACTTGAGCTGCAAGCCAAAGCCTTCATAATGGTGAGGGTTCCTGATGTCCCACAGTAGGTGCTCAGCACCTTCTACCTTCAGCTTTCCAGGTTGCAGAGCTTCTGCATCCCTCAGGCTGAAGAGTGCCATGTAAGTGTAAGAGCCTCATTTATTACCTAGCTTGGAGATGACCGGAGATGGGCCGGTAGTGCATATAGCACTCATTTTCCCTTTAAACATATGCACAGCAGATGCCTTGAGACATGAAAGCAAACTACACAACCTACTAATCTCAATCAATTTCAACCTTCCCCCTCGGCAAGTTGCTGCAGCCTTTCCCCCAGCTGAATTCATTTCAGAAGAGGCTGCAGCGCTGCACCAAGGTGCTCTGGGGGAGCACAGAGAACGTTTCTCCTGGCTTGCTGTCTGCAAAGAGGTATCTGAGCTTCCAGGGAGAACAGACATGCACATCTGGCAAGTACGATATATGGCATCACATTGCACCAAGAGCAGCCAAGGAGTGCATTATTGTTGTAAAATGGTCTCGCTCAAATAGCTGAGTATCCCAAAGCTAGAGTCTTTCAGCCTAATAATAACTAGCTCATTGCTCCCCGGGAGCCTGTTACTACTCAAGAGGTACATTAAACATTTCATTTAGCGATCCCATCGGGCACACTGAGTGCTGGTGCTGCTGCTACAAGGCAGAGTGTGCCAGTCTTTCTACCGTGAACCTCAGCCCCTTAGGGGTCCTGAAAGCAAATGGCTTTCCCACCCAGCCTCTGTCACATCTCATGGATGCACATTGGTGAAGGGCCAAACTGACCCCCTTCCTGGGGGTTCCTTTGATGTTATACAAACTTCCTGCTAGGACTGCCCACTATAGCCCTGTCCCCCTTCCCCAGGCTCAACCCTTATATGTCTTGGATGCGAGCTAATAGGATCCACCTGGTCTGATTGCCAGGGTGAGTCAGCAGAACAGCTCTGCACCTTAATGCTGAGTCCTGGGAGGAGGGATAGCTCAGTGGTTTGAGCATTGGCCTGCTAAACCCAGGGTTGTGAGTTCAATCCTTCAGGGGGCCATTTGGGATCTGGGGCAAAAATTGGGGATTGGTCCTGCTTTGAGCAAGGGGGTGGACTAGATGACCTCCTGAGGTCCCTTCCGACCCTGATAGTCTATGACCCGACCCCCAGCAGAAGAGATTAGGCACTGGGTTAAAGGGCTGTACTAGAGAGATTTGCCTCATGGCTGAAATACCACAAGAAGCATGAAAGATAGAGTCAGTACGATGTATTTGTTAGAAGAACCAACCCCCCTTCTCTGGACCCCCAGCCAGGCCAACAAGGCACTACATGCATGCACTGTTCTCCTGTACCACGTCTGCTGAGAATGCCTACTGTAGAACTCCTGGCACAATGTCAGCCTTCACTATGAATTTCTTGGTCTCTGTAGGTCGAAACCAGTCACTGAAGGCTGATGGGTCTTTATAAAGGGATCTCATGGACTATTAGCTCTGTGTTTTTTTCCATGCTAGTTTCATCTGGTGCAGGCTTTGCTTTGGAAGGAGGATGACTACTGTGAAGAGCTGCTTGTGTGGCTTTATCTTGTTGGAAAGGCATGCAGGAGATTTCGTGTTTGGGATGTGTGGAAAATATAGGGCTTCATTAGACAATGAATATTCTCATTGCGTTCAGGGGGCTACTCATGGGGTTAAAGTTAAGCAAGTAGTTAAGTACTTGCAGGATAGGGCCCAAATTTACTGAGAGAATAACAACAACAATTTACATTTATAGAGCGATCCCAAAGCATTTTATAAATTACGTGCCAACAGTGCTTCTGAAAGGTAGCCACTTGTGGGGCGCAAGGTGTCAGAATCTTATTGGTCTGCAGGGGAGGGGTCTGTTCAGTGGGGAGCTGATGCTGTTAGATCTAGGGATTTATTCTTCTTGGATCTGAGGGATTTATTTTGATTGATTTATTATCTTTATCACATCTTTTTAATGATCACATACTCATTGAAAAGCTGGAAATGTAAGAATAAATATTGCATCTGGAGAATCTTTTTGGGGGCCACTTATAGGAAGAACCTACCAGAGAAATGTCTGACAGCAATAAGCATTGGTCTAGCCTCAGACCAGGCAGTGAGCCACTTGCATATAAATTCACTTTCTGCTCATACATGCTTTATGGATACACATAAACCACCTGACATTTCTCATTATTAATCATGCGCTGAATGTGTAACAGGAGGCATAGAAATACCACGGGAGGACAGAGAACACAACCTGTCTGCACAAGTATATTTGAGGGACTTTTTCAATTTTTAATGAATGGGGCCCTATATTTAGCAATTTCCCTTTCAATATTATTCATTAGACAAAAATTTAATTTAAACTCCATGGGCACTGAGGAGTCCTTGCAGAGTCGGTCAGATATTTGCTGGTCCTGTTTGAAGCTGGGGCTCTGATGGATTGCCATCTTGACTTAATTTGAAAGAGACGCCTGGAAAATATCACAGGGAACATTAGCAATTTCATCAATAGAAAATAGCTCAGCTCTCCTTTCTATATGTTTAATGGATGCTATTCCTAGCAGTCATACGAATCATGTAACAATGGTTAGTTTAACTCCCATGCAGACTCAAAGAACTCAAAAGCCAATGGGGAAAAATAGCTACAATATCTTTAAAATTGGGAGGTCACTCTGACTGTAGGCATAACAGCAAATATGTCTGAGGGGTGCCAAACCACCATATACTGAGCTGCCTTCTAACTGTCCCGACGGGGCTGTTTGAACCAACGCTCCCCAGAAATTGGCTGCACTTACAGTCAAAAGCCTTTGTAAGTGCAGACTCAATCCGGAGCACAGATACATTAATGTCCCTGCTCTCTGGGACACCTTGTATTGAACGCCACCTGGTGCTCCAGCAGATCTCAAAGCACTTTGCAGTGATGCATGAACTGAAGCTTCCCACATCCTTCTGAAATATCACTATCCCCCATTTTACAGATGGGAAGACTGAAGCACAGAGCAAGACAGTGACTTGCCCAAGGTCATGCAGAGAGACTGCTGCAGGGTGGGTAACAGTTCCGAGGTTGCCTGGCTCTCAGCCCCACAAGACCAGGCTTGCCAGGCCGCAAATAAAGTGTCGATGGCACCTGAAGCTGGAAGCTGAAATAAAAACATCTTCTGCCACTAGCCTTTGCTTCTGGGGCTTCCATCTGCTCTTTGCACTAGGCTGACACACCTGATACCTGTAAGGAAAGGAGAACGTGTGTCTGCTTTACAGAAAAAATACTCTGTCCGCTGCTTTCCCTTCTCTTCGCCTGAATGTACATCCCACGGCTACGTCCAGGTTTGTCGCTGAGACCGTAGCTGCTTCACAAACCTGTCCGACCAGCCTGGGAAATGGCCCTTCCACTAAACACCCTGTCTCTTTGGTGCTGGTGCTTTGAGCTCTGGTGAGATCTTCCAGAGCCATGAAGAAGAGCTACTGTGTCGGGGGCAGGAGGTCCAGGCTTTGGAACATCAGACTAGCCCTGAATGTGAGGAGCTGTCGCAGGGAGATTAAAGAGCACACCTCTTCTTAGCTTGCCTTCAATGCCTTTCAGACAAGGATCCCAAAATGCTTCGTTAAATTCATCAGCAACGTCTCACAGTGCCTGTGTGGTAGGCAAGTGTGTGTTACTAAACACATTTTTGGAGGGGTGGTTGGGGGGTGGACTGAGAAGTGAAGTGGCTTGCTCAAAGTCACATAGTCGAGTGTGGAACCTAGGAGCCTTGGCGATCTCTGTACAAAGCAGAACAGGAAAACCGTGAATAGACTTCTATGGCACACACCTCTCAGGGCCCTCGTGACAACGGCCACCACGAAAGCTTTGTCCTTGTGGTTATCATGACTTCATGAGAAACCTGTGAGAGGTGTGTGTGTCCTATAGACCATTGTGTGTGTCCAATAGACCATTGTGTGTGTGCTGCTGTCAAGTATCCGCTGTCCCGTTCTCCCTCTCTCTGTAGTCAGTAACTGACTTCTCTCAGGACCCCCCTGCCTCCTCCCCAGCTGCACAGAAAGCATTTTACCCTCCCAGGGCCTTAGGTATCATTGTTACAACAGGACTTCCTGTTATTCCAGCGGTGTCAGAACAAACAGCTGGGCACCTGTCCATCCTTCCTCAGCAGGGGCCAGACAGTTGTTTTTCTTTAAGTGTCAAAACACTGCTGATGCCAAGGGCGGTGGGGCGTGGGCTCCACCAAGAGCGGCGGGGTGTGGGCTCCACCAAGGGCAGCGGGGCGTGGGCTCTTTTGTAGTCTAGGTGCTTTGACAAACAAGAATCTAAGCTATTACAATAAAAGTCTGGACTTGCTACAACGAGAGGGCCAGATCCTGATCCCTTTACTCACACTGAATGATCCTTTAGGCCTGGTCTGCACTAGAAAATTAGGTTGACCCAGAGATGTGAAAAATCCCCATTCTTGAACGACATAGTTAATTCTTCCATCAACCTAGCTACCGTCACTCGGGGTGGTGGGTTACCTATGCCGATGGGAGAACGCCTCCTGGCAGCGTAGGTAGTGTCTATGCTGAGTGTAGTGTCTATGCTTTCAAGCGTAGACAAGCCCTCGCTCCACAAATAGGCTTGAAGTGAGTGCTATCCTAGATAAACAGGGGGATCAGAACCTGGCCCAGATTCTACTGTGCCACAGAGCTGTGGCTTGAAAAAGGTACTTCTGGAAGAGATAGGGCCAGACTCTTCATGGCACTGTAGCGGGGGTAGCCGTCTGCGAATGGGACCTGTAAATGCTCCATGCCCCATGTTGCTGCTGGAAGTGGTGTAGTGTTACAAAAAGATCGGCTGGAACAGTGATCGGCGTAAGAAGCTTTCCAAAAGCCTCAGTGAAGTAGATTGGGGCAGAAGAGGAGAGAGAAGCAAGATGGAAAAGGATCCTGGGCAGTGGCCTGAGCTTCTCCCACTTCATCTGCTTTCATTGTTGACCTAACTTCAGGCTATTGGTTAATCTCTTATTTTTATATAGTTCTGGAGAAAAAAACTCCTAATTGAATATCTTGATTTTCCTTTGCAATGTAATAATGACGCCCCCACTTCCACCTGGGTCAGCAGCACAGTATGAACCTGGCACCTTCTGCATTGCAGCACCAGTATCCACAGCTTGAGCTAAACCAGCAGGTTTGTGCAGGCAGCGGTAATAACTTGCTCTCCTCTCGTGGCCCAGCAGTTGGAAGGAGGGAGACAGGCACACGTATGTACCTGCATTGCCAGTATGTTACCCTAAGAACAGGGCAGACTTTGTGAAGAAGGTGGAAGTGACTCAGGCAACGCGGCTCTAGTAGATAGCGTGGTCGAAGCCTGCATTTTAGACTTCAAGCACGGCTAAGAGAAAACTGATGCTGGACAGATTATTGTGCCAACCGACTGCACCAAAGAGAATGGGGCTGCAGCGGCATTGTTATACAACCTGACAGCCACGTTTCTGGTCAGATTAATTTTGGTTAAACTTCTGTTTTGCAGAATCAGACTTCTAGGCGTGAAACTCCCAACTAAATCACACAATCTCTGCGCAGAACAAGAAGTGCCCCAGAGCCCTGGCATTAGCGGAAGCACCGTTTCTCTGTGAGATAACGCACACTGTGTTATCTCATAAACGGAAGGCCCTTAGATACGGTCACCATTGTGCAGTATTAACACAGGCACTATGGGTCCTTATCTCTGAGAGCCAGTTATGTTCTGTTAACATGTGCAGTTTGGAGAATGTGGGCACCAAATGTTGGCCAAATAACTCACATGGCATATATCACCCATCAAATACTTAGTGATAGGCTTCCTTGGATGCAGCGGACTGCTTTGCTTCAGGGTGTCCTACAGACAATGAGCTCTGGTTATTTAGCTATGGTATGTGATGGAGTTAATACTGTTTTCTGAACTCAGTGGCTATGAAGCAATTCAGGAAATAGATGAATAAACCAGACGTTTGTTTCTGAGGAATCACACTCCAATTCAAAGCTTGGGTCGCAAGTTCAAATGTTTGTGCATTCCTAGCCTATTGTCAAAGGTTCATACTGCAAATCCAACAGAGAATGTGGCCTGATGTATCTAGTGTCTGCTCAAGGAGAGCCAGGACTGGAACAGCAATTGGAGTTTCAGGCCGGGAATAAGGTGAATTGGCAGAGTTGTGTAAGGTCCTAGGATTGGAATTGTAGGAGGGCTGCAGGTCAGGAATGAAGGACATTGGAAGAGAGGTGTGGTGAGCCTGCATGTTTAGCAGCTGGAAGCAGGTCTGGGTTGAAGTGAATCAGTGAAGTCTCTTTCACTTCTCTCCCCTGTAGCTTTCCTGAGCTGACTCTCCTACCATACAAGGACATACTCAGCTACAAAAATGAAAAGTTTATATTTCCTGTCAGTTTCCAAACCCACTTCCAAATGGGCCTCCTGGTTTTCAAAGGTTTCCCTGGATTTGGTCTTCCTTCACTTCTCCCAGCTCTCTGATCTTACGCTTTATAGCTGTGCTCCTCCAATGCACTCCCTGCTCCCCTCCAATTACCATCCCCCCCTTGGACCCTCTGCTTCCCCACTCTATTCTACCACGGGGACTCTTCAGTGAGCTTCGCTCTCTCACTTGCACTGCCCTAAGTCGCAAGGAAACAATTACACACTTTATATGTTGTTCTCTAAGTAACATAAAACAGTCGTTGCACTTCGAGGACTCCAATCCATGCTGATGCAGATTTAACTGCAAACAAACCGCCCTCTTTTTGTGAACTGCCTCTTGCCAGTTGCAAGAGCGACTGTGGAATGACACTGGTAGCAGCAGGAACATAAACACCCTGTCCCACGTTTGCTAGTGCCGCATTCATGCGGGGGAACTGACACCTGTGGGAGACCTGAGTGCTTGAGGGGCCGCAGAGCTGGTTCACTCTGTGAGCGTGCGTTTTGCGCCTGTATGTTAACTGAGCAGCACGCGGCCCGGGGTTCAGGGCGGGTCACGCCACACACACCCTGCGGGGTTTCATATGGAAGAACAGGGCCCCCCTCAGCCAGACGGGTGCCAGCCATGTCCGCCTCCCGGCCGCGGGGAGCTCCCCGGCTGGCCTGCCAAAGGAGCGTAATCCCAGCCAGGAGCCGGACGCCCTGTGCCCTCTCTGCAGGGGGCTCGCAGCCCGGCTCCCGTGCCGGGGAGATGGTTCTGCCCCACCGGGCGGGGGGCACTGACCCCAGCCCGGCCAGACGGACACGCCCAGCCCCTGGCGTGCCTGCCCACGCTCCAGGGCCCGGGCCAGGCTGGGTGCAGGCCTGGGGCCAGGCGCCAGCCCACGTCCCGAAGGCCACAGGGCAGGGGATGCAGCTGCCCCCCTGCAGCCTGCTCCCCACGTGCCACCTAGAGGCCAGGCTGGCCGCGGCTGGGCATGCTGGGGATTGTAGTCCTTCCACCCTGAGCCCGCCCAGGGCATGCCGGGAGCTGTAGTCTCCGCAGCCCCTGTTCTCCCAGGGCATGCTGGGAACTGTAGTTGAGTCAAGCGCTGCTCTCCCAGGGCCTGCTGGGAGTGGAACGTCTCCCTCCCCCTCCCCTCTCGTTCCCAGCATGCCCCGAGGGCGGCGCGCGGTGCCTTGTGGGGGCGGTAGTTCTCCGGGCGGAGGGCCGCGCTGGGGTGGAGGAGGCGCCGGGTTCGAGGGGACTCCAGTTCCCGTCATACCCCGCGCCAGGCCCTGCCCCGAGGCTCTGCGGGAGGCTGCTGGCTGAGCGGGTCGGAGGGGCTGGGCCGGGCCGGGCCGACGCACACCGGGCTGGGCAGGATGTCGCGCCAGGCCGGTCGGGGCACCGAGAGCAAGAAAATGGTAAGTGGGGGCGGGGCGGGGCGGGGCGGGGGCGCCAGGCCGGGGCGGTGTCCGGACCGTGGGGGCGGGGTGTGTTTGGGGCCTGGCCGGAGGGGGGGGTCCTGGAGTCGGGGGGCGGGGTGTCCGGACCGTGGGGGTGGGGGGGCTGGAGTCGGGCGGGGCGGTGTCCGGACCGTGGGGGGCTTGGAGCCGGGGGGGCGGTGTCCGGACCGTGGGGGGCCTGGAGTCGGGGGGGGGCGGCGGTGCCCGGACCGTGGGGGGCCTGGAGTCGGGGGGGGGGCGGCGGTGCCCGGACCGTGGGGGGCCTGGAGTCGGGGGGGGGGGCGGCGGTGCCCGGACCGTGGGGGGCCTGGAGTCGGGGGGGGGGGGGCGGCGGTGCCCGGACCTTCGGCGGGTTCCCAAGCGGTTCTGAGGTGGGGTGAGCTGGGGGGGTGAAGGGGCCTCTGGGCCGGCGCCAAGCTGCTGGCAGGAACCGGCTCATCCTGCCGGGCGTGGGGAGCTTGTGTCATCCCGGGGCCGGGGGGGGGTGAATCTGGGGCGCCCCGTTTGCTGACTAGCTCCAGCTGGGCTGGATGCCCCTTTGCCCGCTCCAAGCCCCTGCATCGCAGAACAGCGACCCCAGCCCAGGGGTAGCTCGCAAAACTCTGGGATGCCTTAAATACCTGCCCCCCCCGGATCCCTGCAGTTTCCCCCCAACGTGTACCCTGCGGTGATGGAGGCTGCTGCTTCGGTGTTCGGAGCTCAGTGGTGGATGTTCTGAGAGTTAATATTAGGGGCTTGTGTTAATGTTTATGTGGGGAGTTATCTGTGTTAAACCACAGCTATCCTAATCCTTAGAGCAACACCCACAGTGTAAGGAGTTGAAGTAATGCTGCGTGGTAATAGTGCTGCAAAGTCCTGGCTTCCTTAGACTAAGAGCAGGAAGGCTCTCTTTTTTCATGTTTGTAGAAACGTGCCTTTGAACTGCACAGTACATATCACACGTTGCCTTTCTGAAAAGGTTAGGCCATATTTGGGTCTTGCCTGTCTATAATCTTATTCCGTGTTACCACTCCAGATGAACCTAGGAGATGAACACAGCTGTGTTAGTCTGTATCCGCAAATAGAACAGGAGGACTTGTGGCACCTTAGAGACTAACAAATTTATTTGAGCACAAGCTTTCGTGAGCTACAGCATGCATCTGATGAAGTGAGCTGTAACTCACGAAAGCTTATGCTCAAAAAAATTTGTTAGTCTCTAAGGTGCCACAAGTCCTCCTTTTCTTTTTTTGACAGATATGAGGAGCAAAGGTATAGAGCTTAAATTTCAACGTGAAGATAAATGGAGCCAAGCTCATCCATCCTTGATATAACAACTCCATTAAGTCACAAGTGAATGTGGCTCATTGACTTAAATGGGACTTCACTCATTGACGTTATTTTCTTCCTCAGTCTTTTCTACACTAGGATGAATATCTGTTGCAGTTTGCAGGGTTCAGCAATGGGTGCAGATGCTGAATTTGGTTTGTCTGTACTCGGCAGTAATTGAGCTCCATCCATTGCAGACCCCTTTGTCGGCCACTGACTCCATTTTTCTTGTGTGGACATGGCTTTTGTGTTTAAGGCATTGGATTTATTTAATTAGCATTCAATCACTCTTGTTAGCACAGTAGTAGTCTGCTACTGAAGATTGTACAAAAGGCCAATTAAACTTAGATTAATGATTAACTTGCTGTGCTTTCATATATAAGTGAGAATGAAATACAAAAAGGCTACTTGCTGTAAAGCTGATAGGCAAATTGAGTCTACCAAATTATGTAAAAACCAAGCATTGATCTACAAGTCAGATCCCTGTGACTTTAGGTATTTTTAAATTGTATAGGTGCATTGACTGTAACATTTGAACATTACTAAATGGCATTCTCTAGCCACTTCCTTTCAATTGTGGGCTCCTTTTATACACTTCTTTCAGATTGATAGCAGTAGATGAAAGCTTGATGACAGGATGCAGTTAATTTAAACACTTTGGACTGGTAACAGCTGGATTTTCTCCATCTATTCACGCACTGCTCTGTCCAGCTGCCAGGCATGTGACTTCACTAAAATGATATGGTTCCTTAACAATAATTTAACCTTTTTGGCATGTTGGTTAATTTTTTCCCCAGGTTCCTACTATACCAGCTGAGTTAAAGGAGCCTTCTGTCCTGTCCTTTTTGAGTAATATAAACTGAGAGCATCTTAATCTTTGACTTTCAGTAGTGAATTTAGCATTGTAAATGCTAAACAAAGAATAAATGCCAGCTGTATAGAGCTGTAATTCTAGTGGCTTTCCTGCCAGTTTCACTAATTCTTTTTTTAACCAAACAGGAGAGCCTAGATGTGTATTCTCTCCAATTGTTGACCTTGTTAATTAACATTAGATCTTAATGACAGGACAGAATACTCTCTAACTTCTAACAAATCCAAGTTCTACTCCTTGAGTGATTCCTTCCTGTGTTTCAGACTTGGCTGTGTGTGAATTTGTTCAGAATGTGTGTGATCAGTTTGTCTCACTTAACTCTGATGTTGTCTCTTTTCCCTTCCTTTCTGCCTGCCTGCTGCTTTCATTCTGTAGTATTGGTATTTGCCATTCATTTCACCTTCTGCATCTATGCATCTCATGGTAGGTGATAGGCTACTTAATTTGAGACTAGACTTTCCATGATATTTCTAACAGCTGCAAAAAATGAAACCCAAAGTCTTAAATATTAAAAATAACATGTCTCCTCAAGTAAATACATTTATTTCAGACAATGTGAAAAACTAACTTTGGTGTAGATTCTTTGCTTTTATTTTTCAGTCACTTAGGAGAGAATGAATTTGTAATCAATTGCTGTTCTGATTAATGGCTACTAAGAAAACACTAACCATGTCTTAATCACTTTGGGCTCAGGAAATATAGTGGTAGCAGCTGTGAGAGAGCATCTGTTCTTTTATTCATCTTCTGTGTGATTCTGGCACTTGTGGAAGAACAATAATCTTGATTAGAATTGGGCATAGTGGGTGCAGCTGCATTGCATACCAGTGTACTTCAGTCCTGACCTGAAACAGTCCCTGCTGTTCCAGTCCTGATCTTCGTGAGCAGATATAGCCTTTTGTGCTAAATTATGTGCTGTGGACAAATCACCTTTGGGGGCTGGGATGTAACTACCATACTGACAAAAAAATAAATCAGTTTATGAATGCAGGGTGTTTTATGTTCTAATGAAGGGAACTGCATGTGGAATCTGAGAAGTACAATGCAAACGTGACACAGGGAAAATATGGATAACAGAGGTTGAGGGCTTTTATGGGATATGTACACTATCACCTCTCTAAAAGTCACCAGTCCAAATCTAGTTCACATTGCTAGTAATTGTAAATTGTTGCAATGATAGTGATTATTTGGTGCTCTGTATGAAACGACTTGGAGGTCTCACTCCAGTTCTTAATGGCGTGTTCTGATTATGATCTTGAGACACTAATTGGTAGTCCACCAGAGAGGCTAAGGATTGAAAGACAATGGAGACTGAACAGCCCTACACATGACTCCTTCAAGTCAGGGCTGGACACATTAGTGGGGAGTGCAGTGTGTACTGGGTGCGGTGCAGGGGAATGTGCTTTGCCTCTGCCCATGTGGTTCATATGCTGGAGATGGAAGATTTCTGTCTCTGGGGCAGTTAATCACCTTTGAGCAGCACCCCAAAGATTTTAAAATACACTAAAGTTTACTGTTAGGTTAAAGTTTCCTTAAAATATGAAATCTGGGACCTCTGCAGAGTTGGTGTAGTAATTGATTCCTTTGAATCGGAAGCTTTCTGGCCCCCTCTCCAGGCCAACTAAAGTAAGGTGGGAACAAAACCCAAAGGCGCCCAGGGATTTTTCTGCCCAGCTGATGGTAAATTCCTTTTGAATCTGTTTAGAGCTCGGAGCTCTTCACTCTGACCTATGGAGCTTTGGTCACTCAGCTGTGTAAGGATTATGAGAACGACGAAGATGTCAATAAACAGCTTGATAAAATGTAAGTTAACATTTTGGAGTTTGAGTCCTTTGGGAAAGTTTGTAGTAGGCAGAACTGTTTAAACTGCTGTTTCTTATTTTCTGCACCCAATCCAACTGGCAGACTGAACACTGTTCACTTGTGGTTTTTTCAGAATTTAAAACAAAATATTTTCCCCTCCTTTTGTATCTCTTCACATACTAGTTTCAGAGAACAGTTTAATGCATAGATGTAGAACAGGGGTTCTCAAACTGAGGGTTGGGACCTGTCAGGGCGTCGTGAGGTTATTACGTGGGGGGTCGCGAGTTGTCAACCTCTACCCCAAACCCCGCTTTGCCTCCAGCATTTATAATGGTGTTAAATATATAAAAAGTGTTTTTAATTTATAAGGGGGGTCGCACTCAGAAGCTTGCTATGTGAAAGGGGTCACCAGTAAAAAAAAGTTTGCAAGCCACTGATTTAGAACATCTTCCTGGAGCTGAGCTGTGCTGTTATAATTCTATAGTTTGCTGCTGTTTTGTGCATTGACAGGGGCTACAACATTGGAGTTCGGCTAATAGAAGATTTTCTGGCCCGGTCCAATGTAGGAAGATGCCATGACTTCCGGGAAACTGCAGATGTGATTGCAAAGGTAATCCTCCAAATACAGCCTTGCATGCCTTTACCAGTGCTGGTCCTATGCCTGTCCCAGCACCATAGCCAGGCTGTTCATGGACTGTTAAGGTGAACAGCTTCTGATTTAGAGTGAGATAATGAATGGTGCACCAATTGTATTCTAAAATGTATCTTGTGGCTTCTTGCTTCCTGAGCTTAACTAGAGACTTTGAAATCATTTTGTATCCAAACTAGAGTTTCCTGAATATGGGGTGTCATAACCATACAGCTAAGGGTAGCCTAGAATTCCTCCTTACCTGTAAGGGGTTAAGAAGCTCAAATAACCTGGTTGGCACCTGACCAAACAGGACCAACGGGGAAAGAAGATACTTTCAAATCTTGGGGGGGGGGGGGGGGGGAAGGCTTTGTTTTGTGTGTTCTCTTGGGAAGCAGAGAAGCATCAGGTCAGGAAACTCCTTTTCCTATAAACCATCCTAAAAGTCTCTCATATTACAAAAATTGTAAGTAAAAGCCGGGCAAGGCATGTTAGATTATCTTTTGTTTTGCTTGTGAATTTTTCCTTTGCTGGAGGGAGGTTTATTCCTGTTTTTTGTAACTTTGAAACTAAGCCTAGAGGAAGTTCTGCTGTGTTTTTGAATCTTTTGTTACCCATCCTGATTTTACAGAGGTGATTTTTACCTTTTTTTTTTTTTTTTTTTTAAATAAAATCCTTCTTTTAAGAACCTGACTGACTTCTCTATTGTCCTAAGACCCAGGGGTTTGGGTCTGTGATCACTTTGTAACCAATTAGTTATATTATTCTCCAGCCTTCCCTGGAAAGGGGGTGTAAGGGCTTGGGGGGATATTTTGGGGGAATAGGAACGCCAAGTGGTCCTTTCCCTGATTCTTTGTTAAATCACATGGTGGTGGCAGCATACCGTCCAAGGGCAAAGAACTTGTGCCTTGGGGAAGTTTTAACCTAAGCTGGTAGAAATAAGCTTAGGGCGTCTTTCATGCGGGTCACCACATCTGTACCCTAGAGTTCAGAGTAGGGAGGGAACCCTGACATGGGGAGAAAATAACCCAAGGAAATGGAAACTGCTCTGAATTAGGCAAAATCTGATCCAAATAGTGTTCTTGGATTTTTCCCTTTAAGGAGGGAATATTGCTCCCCTCAATTTCCCTACCTCTGAGAAGGGGATAAAATTAACTTACTAACAGGGCTAGTGTGTGCCTTTGGGTTGGATTTTTGAAAGCACCTAAGGAAGTTAGGTCCCTGACTCCTCTTAACTTTCAATGGGAGCCAAGGATCTGATTTCCTTAGTAAATATTTGCAAAGCTCATTAAGATTCTTTGATGACCAGCGTCGATGGGGAATATTACCGTTTGGGTCACTTGCTTGTCTCTGCTCCATGTAACTCAATAGGTGGCATTTAAAATGTATCTGGGCATCACCCCGAGCATCACCAACTGGAGCCCAGCAGGCGATGAGTTCTCCCTCATCTTGGAAAATAACCCTCTGGTGGATTTTGTGGAGCTGCCTGATAACCACTCATCTCTTATTTACTCCAACCTCTTGTGTGGGGTGCTGCGAGGAGCCCTGGAAATGGTGAGGCTTCCCTTCTCTCCTAGGAAGGGTGGTGGAGTTGTGGAGATCTTGGCTGGAAACGAAAACATGGAGCCTTCTACAGGCATTTCAACCTCCTTGTGCAAGTTTGTGGTCTTCATGTTTTCTCTTGCTGTGAATCTATGTCAAGAGCAAAGCAGAACTGGAGGAGCCAGTTGGCTGGTATTGTCCAAAGGGAAGGGTCTGTGCTGAGTAAAGTTTATAACTCTGCCTCAATTAATGGGGGAGTGTGTAGATGCCCTGGAGATAAGGGTTAGCTGGATTCTGTCTTCTAGAAGCAGTGCAGAGTTCTGAAGGGAATCCCAACCGTTGCTCTTGTTGGGAAGTCTGTCTGTCTAGGGAATGATATGGCCCCATCCCAATAGTATCTGAGTGCCAATGGCATAGGGGGACAAACCTATGATCTTTGATAGATTAATTAGTGCCCTTTCTAGGACCCCATATAAAATGTCCTGTCCTGTGTCTTGGATCTCCTATCTTAAGGGGTGGACAGCTAATAGGGAAGCTTTTAGTTTAACTTCATAGCAACTTTCCTTTTGGTTTTTCTTCTCCGTCCCCCAGGTTCAGATGGCCGTGGATGTGAAATTTGTCCAGGATACATTGAAAGGAGATGGCGTCACAGAAATACGAATGAAATTTGTTAAGCGGATTGAAGACAATCTCCCGGCTGGAGAGGAGTGAGCCACAGCGCAATCTCCCAAAGGGACTGGAGGGACCAGCTGCTGTGGCCTGTTGCGCTTGTCATGGATTCATAGGGATTTAGTGCCCCCTTTAAATTCCTACTCCTAAAGACTCACTGACTATTTAAGTTGTTACATTTCCATTTTCCATATGAGACAACTCTCTGGGTTACTCTGCTTATACCACAGGTTCATTCTAAAGATTTTCACAGGGTGGATAACTTTTTCATACGACCCTCAGAGACTCTTTCTACGCTCAGTTTTTAGCTGGATATTTGGCTGTGTGCAAATGTCTGCTCCTTAAATGCTAAAAGATCTCCAGGCGGTTCAAATATGGGACTGAGTTTCATAACCAACGTTGGAGACCGAGCACAAAGAGAACCCACCATGGGAGCTGTTTTCTTTTTGAGACACATGCATTCCTCCCACTGATGCTTGGGAGGGCTATGCTAGGCTAGCAGATGGAGGGGGTGCAGCCTGTGACTGACTGGCTAACACATGTATGTAGCAGCAAAGAATGAAGCATATAAAGTGAAAGGAATGGGAGTGCCTAATGGAGCACACAGTAGGTCCTGCGCTTTCCAGCTGTGCCTCTTCTTACTGAGGACACAGTGTCTTTTGTTAAAACTCTGCAATAGGCTCATGGTGTGAAAAAGTGATGGCAGAGCACTTCAGACAAGCCCTTTTTATCCAAAATAAAGCATGGGGGCTTTTCAGTGCAAATGATCTGCTTCCATTTGGGGTAATCGTGCTCTTTGGTGAGAGGGATTTGGTGGCAGAGAAAACTTCTGGTTTGTCAGGGACTGTATTTGAGGGTCAGCAGCATCAGGCTCTAAGTTCATTTTGCAGAACAGAAATTCAGTTGCCATATTAGAACACCACAACTCTCTCTTTTGCACTAGTCCTGTGAACACTTCCAGTCTCTGCTTGGAAAAGTAGCCCTGGTGAGTTTGCTATGAATATTTGGTACTGAAGCATTTGTTATTAAATACTGTTCTCTAAAATATACAATGAGATACTGCACTGATCTCAGTTTCTTACTCAAAGCAAACTACTCCTAACTTATTCTGAGTATAATAGTTAAATACACATAAAATTCAAACCTCATTATTTTAAGGACTAGCCAGGGAAGCCTACCTAGAGTGTAGTATCCTAACGGGAGGCTGGGTGCCTTCCTTTAGAGGAGAATGGTATAAAGATGAAGAGCGTAACCAGCATCTCTGGAGATTCAAATTACCTGGATCCTCCTTTTTGGAGGCAAGAATTTTCAGTTTTTCTCCCACAACAATGCTGCTAGGAGCCAGTCCTGTGGAACAGTGTTGTCTGGGTATATTGTGCTATGGTGGTGGTCTGACTCTGTTATGTGATAAGGTTCATAGGGGGACAGGTAAATTGCATGATGATGCCCTGAATATTTTTAATGGAAAAAATAAATTACAGTGGCTGAAATGCATCCAGCATTTCACAGTGTATACAGCCTGAATTTCACTTCCCCTGTCTGGCAATATCTAGATATCAAATCTAAACAGTACAAAGTACTAAATGCATTTCAGTCAATGTAATTCCACTTTCCTGCTATGATGTAGAAATACTGCACAGTGTGAAATGGGGCTTTGGTAGTTTCTGTTGTTCATAGTTAGATTAAAATAGAAGTTTCCACATTATTTTAATTGGTAAGATGCAGCAATTTATATCCTCTGCTCTTGTTTAGAAATAACTAAATGAATTGAAGTAGTGTTATTGGGTCTAAGATAAACCAAGAGGCTGGAAAATTCACCCCTTTTGACACTTTATTCAAATGGAAAATTCAGTTGAACATTGCAAAGTGCTTGGAGGATGAAAAGCATTTAAGTGCAAAGTTGTAAGAGACAAATTTTAACAGGCATTTTCAAAATTAACTCCTCTGGGACATGAGTTGTGACTACCTTAATGTCAGCCTTAGCCAGGAAATCGTGGACCTGACTCTGTAGACAAAAGTCCCCTTTTATCTGTAGTTGGGGGATGTCTCCAAGGTGAAGATGATGAGCGCACACTGAAAGATGGTGTGAGTGAAGCTTGAGCTGCTGCCACCTCTGCTGTATCTGTTCTAGGGATAGACCCTGCAGGTCTGTCACCTTTCGCTAGCCTGAAATGCCCTTTAGTCCACTTCGGTAAAATCCTTTGCTGGGTATGTCTGTGACCCTGAAAAGCTCCCCCTATCTGAGTCACAATTTATCTTGGCGTTCAGTGCAATTACAACTCTGAGCAAATCCTGCCTCTTTCCCTTGATTCCTGAGGGGGAAGATAGGTATGGTTATGAAGTGAACTACAGTCACCAAGTTCATTTCACCCAGCCAGTGGTTGCAGAAGGGTTTGAAATGGAACTGTCTAGATTGTGAATGCTCTTACTATGTATTGGTCCATCTGTGGGATGCCAGTTCCTGTTTTGAACATTGAGCTGTCTGGAATGTCACCCATTCTGGAATTCCTGCCTCACCCAAATGAATTCCGATAGCTACAGGAGTTGAATACCCAGAATGGTATCTTGCAATTCACCCTTAAGGGGGCAGTAAGAGTCTATATTCAAAGAGTTGCATTGACAGAGCTGATGGCTCTGTGTGTCTATTGGGTGTAGGGTGGTGTTTCAAAGAAGTGTAAGGATCACTCATTTGTTTCCCTTTATTGGTGCTTGTAAACCATTTTAAGGCTGCATTTTAAAAGCCATTACATTAAAAAAAATCGCAATGATGACTTTTCAGTGGTGGTCTGATCCTTTCAGTAAAGTCTGGGAAGGGGCTGAGGTGAGCATGGATGTGGCATGCTTTCTTGGGCTGACAGGGTGATAGGAGTGCTGTAGAAGGAATGTGTTCGGCTGTGCGGGTACGTGTGTGGTGGGAAGGAATTTCAACAGTGGCAGTTGAGAAACAGTAATGATTATCTTAAAGGAAGCGTGTGTAATTCTTCTTGCCCAGAAAGATGGTAGCTTGGAGAAGCTTTTGTGTGTGGATCCCAGACTCCTTGCTAGGTCACATTAGGGCATGGCAGAAACTGTTTTTGCTCACTCAAGAACTGGCATTCTGGCAGGGTCATCCTCTCCAATATGCATTCCATGTGCCCGTGCCGGGCAAACATACTCTGCAAAACAGTCACTAACTTTACAAGTGGCTCCTTTGTACTGGAAATTTATGCTAGGAAAATGCCTTGGCCATACTGCAAGGAGAGAATCTAGCCCTTATCCCCCCCCACTGCCTCTTTTTGTTCAGTCTCTTTAAAGAAATGACCGGCCTGCTGGCTAGATGCACTATGACTATTTGCTGTACTAAACCTCTTTAATCATAGTTCTGGGTTCAACCTTTTGGATGCAAACAGTGCGTTGCTCCTTCTGCCTACAACCTGCTCCTACACTTATGGCCCAAATAGAATTTGCTGAACTATAAATGAAGGTAACTTTACCTGGAAATGATGCAGAAAACTTTCTCCCACACTAAACAACACAATGTGAGCAATGGCGAAATAAGGCTGAGGTGGGCAAATGGATGCCTGTAGCCACAGGTCCTAAAAGGCAGCAAAAGGCAGGTTGTGATGCACTTACTAGCTCGAAGATACTAATCTTAGAGCTGCAGGAATGGCGATGTAGCTGACTGAATAATTTACAGTGAATACTGTTCCTACTAGAGGAGCTAGGCTTAAAACTGATTTAAGATGCTTCCATTTGCGATGGAGTGGCCTGTATTTCTTTTCCCAAAGAGCAAAAAGCAGATGTGTGAAATGTAAATTCCTGTAAATGTGTGAGATTTGCAAGGGATTGAACGAAAGCGGAGTTAGTGGTTGGTTAGAGGAAACATGCCATCCGTTTAAACGGCAATAGATACCCAGTGACTGAGGGACCCAAATTCTGCTTTTGAGCAGTTTGTCTAATTCACTAAGTTTATATCACTCTGTTTAAAACAACTTAAAACCCATCTCAGCATGGACACCTTTTACTCTCAGCTGAGTTTTCAGCCTGTAGGAAATCTCGTCTGCAAGACGGTATTGGGTAGGATTTTTGCCGAGGGTTCTTTGCTGGAAAACTTTAGTGCCAAACTGTAACGAGGTGGCCCCGAGAACTATGCCACACACCAGCCAGCAGGTGTCTCCAACCATCAAATGTAGCAGCACAGAGGCAGTTTCAGAATGCATTCGATTGGCTGCATAGCCATGTCCGAACGGATACAGTACGCCAGGTTAGTGTCACACTGGTGACGCAAGCTGTACAGTGGCATGAGTCATTTTCAGTGGGAAGAATGGACTCTGGTTGGGGGTGCAGAAATCTCTAATTCACCATCATGGCAGCAGCTGGAAGGGGCAAGGCAGCTGCGGGGCGAAGGCGGGGCACCCCACGGGGAGGAGCCTCCGAGGGACGTGAGTGAATTAAGTTGTCATGGGATAAGAGGGAAGATCCTTTCATGTGTTGAGAACTGGTTAAAAGACAGGGAACAAAGGGTAGGAATAAATATTAAATTTTCAGAATGGAGAGGGGTAACTAGTGGTGTTCCCCAAGGGTCAGTCCAAGGACCAATCCTATTCAACCCATTCATAAACGATCTGGAGAAAGGGGTAAACAATGAGGTGGCAAAGTTTGCAGATGATACTAAACTGCTCAAAATAGTTAAGACCAAAACAGACTGTGAAGAACTTCAAAAAGGTCTCACAAAACTAAGTGATTGGGCAACAAAATGGCAAATGAAATTTAATGTGGATAAATGTAAAGTAATGCACATTGGAAAAAATACCCCCAACTATACATATAATATGATGGCGGCTAATTTAGCTACAACTAATCAGGAGAAATCTTGGAGTCATCGTGGATAGTTCTCTGAATACGTCCACGCAGTGTGCAGCGGCAGTCAAAAAAGCAAACGGGATGTTAGGAATCATTTAAAAAGGGATAGAGAATAAGGCGGAGAATATCTTATTGCCCTTATATAAATCCATGGAACTCCCACATCTTAAATACTGTGTACAGATGTGGTCCCCTCATCTCAAAAAAGATATACTGGCATTAGAAAAGGTTCAGAAAAGGGCAACTAAAATGATTAGGGGTTTGGAACGGGTCCCATATGAGGAGAGATTAAAGAGGCTAGGACTTTTCAGTTTGGAAAAGAGGAGACTAAGGGGGGCTATGATAGAGGTCTATAAAGTCGTGAGTGGTGTGGGGAAAGTGAATAAGGAAAAGTTATTTACTTGTTCCCATAATATAAGAACTAGGGGCCACCAAATTAAATTAATGGGCAGCAGGTTTAAAACAAATAAAAGGAAATTCTTCTTCACTCAGCGCACAGTCAACCTGTGGAACTCCTTGCCTGAGGAGGTTGTGAAGGCTAGGACTATAAAAGGGTTTAAAAGAGAACTGGATAAATTCATGGAGGTTAAGTCCATTAATGGCTATTAGCCAGGATGGGTAAGGAATGGTGTCCCTAGCCTTTGTTTGTCCGAGGATGGAGATGGATGGCAGGAGAAAGATCACTTGATCATTACCTGTTAGGTTCACTCCCTCTGGGGCACCCGGCATTGGCCACTGTCGGTAGACAGGATACTGGGCTGGATGGACCTTTGGCCTGACCCAGTCTGTCCGTTCTTATGTTCTTAAAAGAGCTTTAGAGACTAAAATCTCAACTTAAACTTCCCTTGCGCTTCTTTCTGTCACTGCTGCCTAGGAACTTGTGTGACAGCAAGGGCCCATCTGCAGTGTGGACCCCAGTGCTGTACAGGCTTCTTATGAGCCTCAATCCTCATAATCTCCCACATGCTGTTAGTCCTGACCTGAGCTCCCATGCAGCTCTGCCAAGGGATGGGAGGAGATACTTTAAAGCTCTTTGGTGTTAGTAGTAGGGAGCAACCCTGCTGCAATATCACTATCCACGCACAGTCACTGCACTAAAGAGCTCATGGAAAGTGTCTCTCTCACCTTTAAAACTCTCTTAAATCATTATTAAAATTGTATTATGCCTAATGTGGTGTTAAATGTCTGAAGACTAGGTCTTCAGTATAGCCGGCATAGTTAACTAGTATAACAGTAGCTAATTTCATAATAAAAATAGTTAAATATTTGTAAAATATTTTAGCATAGCATCTTGTGCCCCACCCAATTCAATTCTCATGCCTCTCAGTGCAGCAGCCCCAGCTCTTCCACTCCCCAAAGCACCTCTGCTTTTTGCTCTCCAGCTATTCCACTTGAGCCAAATTTTGATGCCACTTAGGGCTATACTAAAATCTCCAAACTCATTCCCCCACCCTTCAGAGCTGTGACTCGAACCCGCCTCCCCAATGGCAAAGAGTCGAACTTCCTTTTCCAGCTTGCTCCCTGCAAAAAACCAACTGACCCCCCAACACATTTGAAAAGAATAATATCTGGATTTGATCTCCATTACAGCACTTTGGTTTAAGATTCCAAAGCCCAGTGTGCAAGCTTGGATGGCCTGTTTCTATTGTAGTCATAACACTTGTTACAACGCTGGAGTTCTCCTTTGCTTTCACAGGGTGAGGGGATTCAGTCCAAGTCAAACATTACGAAATGCCAATTTTCAAGTCTGTTTCCCCTGTAGATTAGAAAAACGGAGAGTGAGCCCCTTAGCCTTTCAAAGGGAGGCCGTGTCAGCCTCCTGCTGAATTCACTTGGGAGGTGGGGAAGTAGCAGAGAGCTGCTAGAACCAGGAAAAGGGAAATGTGCCCCTGGTTAGTTTGCTGAGGTGTTGAAAGGGGAACAAAGCAATTTCTCACCTCCTGCCGGAGCTGGGCACAGAGAAGGGTTTTCAGAGCTGGATCCTGTTTTAGCCAGACCCTTTGGGGGGGAAGTGGTGAAGGTGTTGGATAAATGCCCTCGGCTTTGCTTATTTTGCCATGAAGCTCACCTCAGTCCCGTAGTGAGAAAAATTGGTTACTCAAAGTTTGCAGGAGGAAAAATCTATCTGGGCCCCAATTCTGAAGCTGACAGGGCTTATTTTCTGAGAGTGAGAGTGGATTTTTTAGCAGGCTCAAACTCAGCCTTATCATGGAAACTCAGCTGCGGCCTTACCTATGGACCAACTGCTGCAACTCCATCATACAGGGATGTTGAGAGCTCTGATGGGACACAGCTGAATTGGACAAAGGATGAGGTTAAATTGGCCCTGTGAGAGGATTTACAGCAGTAAAGCTTGGGTTCATATACAATTAGAGAGAGCAGAAATTGCCAATGATGTATCCTTGAGTGGAACCAGCCTATCATGAGCTTGAATTACGGAGGGCTTGTCTACATGAGGAGAGGGACCAGACTAGCTATTCCAGAGTAGCTCGCTGTGTGGGCACTCTATTCTGGAATAAAAGTCACTGTATTCTGGAGTAATTAGTGTTCTCACAAAGCCCACTAATTATTTCAGTGTGTCCACATGGGCAGCTATTCTGGAAGAGTTATTCTGGTCCATTTCCCCAGGTAGCTAAGCCTGGATGCTCCCTGTATAGCTCAGCAGAATGCCAGTTCTGAATTGTTTCTGTTCCTAGTAATAAGCAAATTGCAGTCCCTGCCCTAGGGAGGCCATTGCTTACTTTTTTCTGGGGAAAAATTCTTCCCTAGATGTGAATTCCACTGGCTTTTATATCCCTGATGGTTGTTTATATTTAAGTACAAAACTCAATGTGTCCCTAACTATAAAGCTGGGCCTGATGCCTCCATATTGACAGCATCGTCTGGGAGCTGAGCCCTATTGTGCCAGGCACTGCTCAGACAAATACCCGACAGTCTCTGTCCCAAAGAGCGACCTCAGGCAGGACCGACCTGACACGTGGAGAGGGTGCATTGAGAGAACAAGAGCGCAAAATGAATAACGTTGCGGAAAAATCCCAGCTTGCCACTTGTCTGAGCAATTCCAGCAGGACGCAATCTGTAGGCTTCGCAGCAGGGGTAGGATTTGTTGCTGATGCTGAGCAACTCCTGCAGAGAGAGGCTGAGCTCTTTCTTTTCTTTTCTTTTCTTTTTTTTTTAAGTCCTAAGACCGCTTCACTTTGCTTTGTGGCCGATTCACCCAAATAGTGTGAAATGCACCTGTCGAGAGCTCGTCCCCTCCGTTGTACCCATTCGTAGATCTGTGTGCTTTTGCTGCTCAGATCTCTGGTTGGATGCCGCGGCCAGCAGAGGGCATTGACGGCACGTCGGTGCTGCTGCTGTAGCCGGCCCAGCCAGCGTCTCTGAATTTTAGTTTAATTCTGTTGCGCGGTTGCAGATCTTGGTGGCTGTATAGTTTGTTTAAAGCGGGCTCCCCACTTGGCTCTTTAAAGAGTCAGCTGATGCTGTGACTGTAACACCACAAAAATCTGCAATCCCCACGGAGCCACGTCTCTGCCTGCTCACGATTATGTCTTGGGCTGGTCAGCAGAGTCTGAGGATGTAGGCTGGCAGTAAACAGGTCTCCGGTCAGGCTGGGTATTTTATACTGAAGTCCCTAGCTGGCATTTTGGCAGCTGCACTTCTTGAGCAGCGGTGTCTGACTTTCTAAGGCGAAGGCCTTCGAAATAGGAGTTGGAGTTCAAGTGGCTTTCTAGGGAGCCTGCAGTGAGAGAAGAGGTTCAAGAGTGCTAGCTAATAGCCAACGCCCAGTGCAATAAATGGGGACCAGACCCCTCCCTCTGTACCAAAAGTCGCAAAGGATCTCAGTCAAACCTGGCCGGGGGAGGGGAGAGTAGGGTAAATGTTGTTAGAGCAGTGTACAGAGGTGTCCAGGTACAGACCCATAGTAAGAGGAAGTCTCTGCCCTGATGAACTTAGTCTAACTAGACAATACAGAGTGCGGAGGAACAATCCCAGAGACCTGCTGACGGTCACACAGCAGAGCTGGGACTGGCACAAACATCTCCCAGCCCAGGGCCCTGTTCACTGGGCCATGCTGCTGGTCAGTACTTGGTATAATGGCAATTGACTTGTCACCTGAAAACTGCAGGGCTCTGAGCAAAATCCCACTGGTGCATGCAAGCACTAGGCCTGCTTGGAGTCTGTTACTAAAAAACAGCCCAAACGTTTGATATTTAATCTGCCTGCTGAGCTGTCCGGATGCGATGCTGACGATGTGCCCCAGAGAGCTCTAAACTACAAAAAGCGAAAGCCTGAGTGTTAGTGTGAAAAGTGCTGGTGTTCTGGGCTGTGGTAATGGTGCGTGTGGTGCCAAGGGAATTCTGGACATGCGCAGGTAGAGGGGCAGGTGCTGTGCCAATCGCGGGAGCAGGGGAGCCACCCATTCCTTATTTCTGTTCCCCAAGGAATTCCCAGCAGCACTTGGCCTTTCCCAGCAGTGACAGCCCCCCTTGTCTGGTGAGAGAGGAGGACACACCAACTCCAGGAGGGGGAAGAGGGACTTGTTTCCCCTGTTTAGGGTGAAAAACTCAACCCATTCACAACTCGGCACTTTGGGCCTACAGCTGCCTGTTGGTAACTTTCTCTGAAAACGGAATAGCAGCAGCTGTGGCTCTGTGGTGCATCGTCAGCAGACAGGCTGCATGCCCAGTTAATTCATGACTGTGCACATCACTGGGGTTCTGCAATTGTCCAAGGTGTGGCAGTCAGGCCTGGCTGCTCGTTATTTAGGGCTGCCTGGCCGATAGAGGTGAGCAAGAGAAAAGCACAAAGCAGGGTATCCTCCCCTGTATCCCCAAGGTTGTGGAAGGGGGGACTTCATAGCTGCAGCCAGTTAGCTACCAAGCTGTTAGTGCTGTTACCCGAATGAGAATGAAGGGAGAGGAAAAGAGCCCCAGAGCACCCAGAGGATCTGATTCTGATCTCATTTACGCTGCTCTAATTCCAATGGCTTCAGCATAATTACTCTTGGTTTACACCAGTACCAGTGAGGTCAGAGTCAGAGCCCTGGTCACAGCACAGCCCAGTTGGCAGCAAGGTTTGAATGCTGAGCATTTATCTTGGGAACTCTGCTGTCTGCTCATCCTTGCCATGCAGATATGTGGCTTGATTTCCAGCTACGTGGCTTGGCACCTACAGCTCCTGCTGCCTTCACAGGGGTGAACTGAGAATCAGTGCAATGGTGCCATGTCCCTGGGGGCCCTGCATCACCCTGTTCCTCTGACCTTTCGCGGGCAGCGATACTCAAGGCTCTGCTGGGCCAGAACGCGAATTCCCAGGGCACCACGCCTGGTGGTGGAAGCCAACCCAGCCCCCCAGGAAATCTCCATGGCGGAGGTCACGGCTGTGGGATGGAGTGGTAAACTGTACTGAACGCTTGGCTCTGCTCTGGCTCCCAGAGAAAAGCACCACCTCTTACATCACGAACGCTACTTCCTGGGTTTGCAGTGGAAGTCTTCCATCCAGCTTCACTTAGCCTATCGGATCTGACACGGTCTCCGCTGGCGGCGAGATGGCTTCTGGCCTTACTGAGCCAGGGCAGGTTTTAACATGGGAAGAGCAGATGGCAAAATCCATCCGGTCACCTGCACGTCCCTTCCTTACTCAGTGACCCCGGGCATCCAAACTCATGACAACAGCCACAGAGCAGGTTGGGATTTAGAGCCACCGTGTCTGAAAGGGCTGCTCCTAATCCTTCCCTGCTACTAACGAATCCTAAAAGCCTGAGCTCAGCTACTTTTATGTACTTTGCAGTCTAAGCTGGAGCTGCTGAACAGGGCTAAGAGAAGGTGGGGATGAGTCATTAGAGGGGGGCGTTGGGAGTCAGGATTCGTGGGTTCGATTCCTGGCTCTGGGAGAAGAATGGGCTCTAGTGGCTAGAGCAAGGAACTGAGAGTCAGGACTCTTGGGTTGTATTTCCAGAGCTGCTAAACGCTTCACTGTGTGACACTGAACTAGTCACATCCCCGGTCAGTGCCTCGGTTTCCCCACTTGTAGAACAGGGGCAGTGATCCTCGCTGGTATGGTTGTGAGAATTAATTAGCATTTGCAAAGCGCCTGGAGACCCTCTGATGAGCGCTGCAGAGTACTTGATGATGGATTAGCATTGATTTACGGTGTGGGGAAGAGATGCTGCTGAACGGCTGTGGTTTGTTCCTACCCTCTTCTGGCAGGACTGTCACATTTTCCCTACAGCCGGTACAGTACAGTACAGCGTGCCACAGCCATCCCAGTGCCTGTCCCGCCAGCCCCAGAGAGGGGCAGCGAGACCAGGCTTTTGCAATACCGTGGCTTTTTTTTTTTTTTTTTTACTGGAGCCACAGGGAGTCACAGGACTCCCTACCCAGCCTGTAGCAGCGTCACCAGGGCCTGCCAACCAGAACCTCCTTCAACATCGACAGCCTTGAAACGCCCCCAGCTTTCCCTAAGATAACCTTTTGTGTCGTCAAGGAATTCGACCACCCTGGGCTACGCTGGGGGGCTCGGAGGGAGCAGGCCTGTACTAAACTTCCCTATAACTGCAGGCCTGGCTGGAGTGCCGAGATTCCTGGTCCCGCTGACGCAGCATCCCCTCCTTGGCTTAAGGTGCATCCAAAGGGGGGTTATGTTGCAATGGCCGATTTGCTCCAATTAATTTTCCCTTCTTCATCAGAGAGAGAAAGTGAGCAAGCTTCCTCCAGACCTTCCGGGACGGGAGCAAGGCTGCGGAAAAGCGGGTTCTGAAATCTCCCTCTCAGCCCCCACAGGAATTATAAAGCTGTGGAGTAATGTTCTGGGGTGACTGGGTCAAAAGCAGCCCAGCCCCGCTGGGAGAACAAAAAGCAGAAATTGCAGTAAGTAAATTAACAGTGTCTACTAACAAGTAGCTCATTGTGGACAAGGGAGAATATGCAAAAAGCTCTGTTTGAAACCTACTAAATATTACCATGTGCTGTTTATAGGAAACAAATGGGAATGGCATGCTGCATCAATAAAACCTACCATGGTTGGAGTTTGGACGAAAGCTTTTCCACGGCTTTAGGTTATTGAATACCCTTCACTTTGATGTCGTGCCAGGCCTGACCCCCGGACACATACCGTGGAGGGGAAAGTTGACTTGTGGGAATAATAAACATTCCTAGTGAACAATTTAACCTGGCAGGAAAAGAGGCAACTTGCAGCTTTTCATATCTCGGCCTGATATTAAAGATGACAACAGCAATATGTAGACAAGAAATGGAGAGAGAGAGAGAGGTGGGAGGACTAGACTGAGGCCTGGTGTAATGTAAAGCCATGTCATGCATGAAAATCTGCCTCCGGACTGCAACACCCAATGTGCGCACAAACAGCCCGCCCCACACAGACCCGCATGGCGCACACACAACCACACACTCATCCTCCAGATTTACAAAAGCACAGAGAAGCACAACCATACAGAGACGCGCATCACACACGGGAACACACAAAAACCCAGAGATGCACAAACACACAAAGTTCCATAGATAGGCACCTAGGTGCACACAAAGACACACAGACAGGAAAAACACAAGCACACAAATACCCTCTCACACACTCAACTTGCAAGAGAAGCCAAATCTGGATTAAAACAAGATTGAAATAGTTGTGAACTGGTCACTTCTATCCAGAGGTTCCCTGGGCCGGGCCCAGGCCTACATCAAAGAAGTCACACAAATGAGGGTCATTCTTGTCAGTTGCCAGCTTGTGCAGATCAAGGAGTGACTGGTTCACATTCTTGTCCAGGTGCAAGGCACACTGCATTGCTGTCAACCCATTCTCCCAATCATCATAATCTGGTTTCTTGATGTCCTGGGTATACATCTGGGTATAACCCGCTGCTTGGTTGGGTTATTTTTATAAATTGTCTCTGCTTCTCCTGATTTGCTGGCTGCTCGTTTGCCAGCTCCGCAGGCCAGCCTGGCTCCTGACCTCAGGGCTTGTATGGCAGAGGGGTCTGACTCTGTCTGATGTCTGCCCTCTCTCCTACACTCCTTAGCTCTCCCCCAACCCAACACATCCCTGTACACACACACACAGTGCCATGCACACACAACCCCATAACAACCCCGCCCCCCAATAACATATCCCATATACACAGTCATGGAACATACACACACCATAACACACATGGCACTATGTATACACACACCCGTAACTCCCAACACAACCCATATGCACACACTGAGTCAAGCATGCACACACCATAGCACACCCATGCACCATAACCCACACGCAAATGGAACTCTGCACACATTGACCTACAAACAACCCCTCGCTGCCTACAGCCACCCCACTTCCCCAAACACACATGGTGCTATGCACGAACATTCCCGTAACACATCCAGCACACATCCCATACGTCCACATGGGCACCACACACACAGCCTTG
This sequence comes from Natator depressus, assembly GCF_965152275.1. Taxonomy (NCBI): domain Eukaryota; kingdom Metazoa; phylum Chordata; order Testudines; family Cheloniidae; genus Natator; species Natator depressus. Next base: position 2,899,582 of record NC_134252.1, read on the forward strand.
TAGCACAACTAACACCCCACCACACACACACACATGCTCGTAACACACCCTCCACACGGTCACTCAACACAAAAATGCATGCACACATCCAATACCCGCTCCGTACACACTGCGCACATGTGCTAAGCACAAGCTCATCTATTGCACAAACCTCTCTTACACACACACTCCCCCAACACACTGTCCCACACCTCCCCTGCCATTAGATACAAACTCACATCTAACACAGACACACAAACTTCCACGGGCAGCTTTGTCATTCTCTCCCTACAATTTTGGGAAGGTGTGTGTGTGTGTGTGTGTAAAAACAATCAAACAGCTTATTTTGCCTGAAATGTAAGAAATAGGGACAATTAAACCCCACGAAATAACAATATTACAAGATACAAAACTTTTCCCCTGAATGTTGGAGCAAATGGCTCTGAGGCAGCAGGTTGATTTTGCTGGCCCGTCCCACTCAGTACATTCCACTTACACGTATGACTTCATGTTCTAGGGATGCCATTTATGGCAGTGGGGAGAGTGAAGAAAGAATAACATGCCCATGCAATAAACCTCAAATTTCCAAATTGGAGCTGCCTTGGGAGGGCGGCAATGTGGGCCCGGGCAGCCGCCTTTCCCCACTGCAATAATGGGGACTAATCTGGTACTGGACACAAGTGACATGTATTTAATAACCAGGTGTATCCCTAATGAACACAACTTGTCCCACTACCTGAGAGAGAGTCTAGCTTGGGGGCTCTCAACCTTTCCAGGTGACTGTTCCCCCTTTCAGGAGTCTGATTTGTCATGTGCCCCCAAGTTTCACCTCACTTACAAACTACTTGCTTATAAAATCAGACCTTAAAATACAAAAGTGTCCCAGCCCACTATGATTGAACAATTGCTGACTTTCTCATTTTACCATATAATTATCAAATAAATCAATTGGAATATAAATACTGTACTTACATTTCGGTGTATAGTATATAGAGCCATATAAACAAGTCATTGTCTGTATGCAATTTTAGTTTGCTTACTTCACTAGTGACTTCACTAGTGTTTTTTATGTAGCCTGTTGTAAAACTAGGCAAATATCTAGATGAGTTGATGTACCCCCTGGAGGACCTCTGTGTACCCCATATGTACGTGTACCCCTGATTGAGAAGGAGCTAAGGGGTTGTTGTCTCTATACAATTCCTGCACTGATCTAGGTCAAAGTGATGTTGTCAGACCGATTGCATATCTTCCTTCTCTTGCATTGGCGTGAGCTACATCACATGTGAAGCTGGGTGTTCGTAGTGTTACCCCCTTTCTGACCTGAGCGGTTAGCCAAAATTTGGGTCCTGCAGGTTGTTTCAGATGGGAGAAGTTGGAGGAGTCAGGTATTTTCTTTGGTGCAATCATGTCTAGTTACAAAGGATGTACAAAGTCCTTTTCCCCTGAACGCAGGAGGAATGAAACAACAGGAGATTCTTTGCTCACAGCTCCAAGTCGCTTTCAGCCAGCACTCTGTCCCCACAGCTTTCTCTCTCTAGGCTTCTCCTCAGGGCCATGCTCCCAGGCCTTGCTCTGGCTCTACCTTGGCTTTCTGCTCCAAGTGTTTCTGGGGTGTATCTCGCTGCTTCTCTTTTCCCCTCAGTCCTCCAACAAACAGGACCAGACCCAACCCCACCTGTGCCTGGCATGGGGGCCTGTGTTTTGGGTAGAAGTCGCTATTGTTTCAGATACCTGGCTGCTTCCATAAAGGAGCCTAATTGTTTCTTATAATGCGCTTAAATGAAGGGCAGCGGCTACACCCTTCCACTCCCAGCTTCAGCAAGGTTTAGCCAAACCTGTAACAGTGCCTGGCCAGGCTGCACCAACCATAGCAGGCGGCATTGTGGGTAGCTACCTCAGGGTGCCTTGCGCGGCCCCCAGCCTCAATCTGGGCAGCGTTTGCATGGGATTGCGGGATGCCTCTTGGGGCAGTTGTGGGAGCAGGAGTTGAACGTGCAGGATCCCTCCTGCTGGAGCTGAATTCTGCAGCTGCCCAGCGGTTTCCACGCTGCCCTGTCCCAGAGGAGCCTGCACTGCTGCAGTGCCGGTTGCATGGGAGACCCCCGCAAGCCCAGCCCCGGCCTAGCAGCGGTGAGGAGGCGGGCAGGGGTCTTGCAGTCTCTTGTGGAGGCCATGGCAGCCCACGGAGACAAACGGTACATTTCTCTACGCTCCCCTCTGATCTGCTGCGCTTGGCGGAGAGCCATTCTCGGGGCTTGGTCGCGCGGGTGAACTGCAGGCTACAACCGGGCATTTTCATGGAACAGCAAGGCAAGACGTGGGTCGGGACTTAGGGGCACTGGCAGAGCAATGGGGGGATCCCAGGGGAGTCCTAGCAGGGGGCTGTGGGTTGGGACTGAGCCTCGCTGAGATGCTAGGTGAAAGGGCAGAGCTGTGTTGGAGCCTGCATCGGGCAGAGCTGGGGATGCTGTGGCCAAGGCCCAGCTGAATTGGCTGAGCGCAGGGGGCACCCCCAGAGCTGTGGTGGGGGGAGCCCGGGGCTGGAGAGCAGGGGGCTGTGGGTCAGGACTGAGGGGCACTGGCTGGGGAGGGGGTGGGGTGAGCCCAGGGTGGGGGTATTCTGCACAGCGCTGCGGTGGGGTGAAACCTGCCTCTGCCGGACTCACCCCTCACCTGTTCCAGGCCCCAGAAAACGAAAGAGCCAAAGGCAGAGGGAGATTGAGGACTGAGGGAGGACTCCCCGCTCCAGCCTGGCCACAGCTCCCTGCCTTCTTCCCCTGTGGTCCCGGCTCACACAGCTTCGAAGGCTCCAGGCAGCAGTAAATCATCCAGAGTCACTCTGGCATTCGCATGGCTCACCCCCAAATTGGAGCGCTGCCCTGGGCCTGCTCCTGCCAATGCTGCTGATAGCCCGGGGCCTCCTCCCTTCACTCCATCCTCCTGTCCTGGGTGATCAAGGGCCTGGCTGCGGCCCGGGGCTGGCTTGGCTGAGGAGAGCTGCCCCAGGATCAGCTCCTTGGGGCGGCTCATAGGGTTCGCGGCTCCATGCTGGGACCCGGGGGGCTAGCTGGGGCTGTGTCTAGGGTGGTTTAACTCCTTCCCTGCTGTTGCTGTGGAGGATTTGTGGGTGACTGGCAGTGGCATGTCTGCCTGGCTGCATGCAATGTTTGCTCCTTATTCAGAGCCAGCTGAGTCTGTCTGGGGTAGGGCCGGTTTCCGTCTCATCCTCTTGTTTGAGTTCAATTGATGCTTCATTTCAAATGTTTAAAATCACCAGATAGTGTCACCAGCTTGTGTGCTCTTTGGAGTTTTCTTTAAAGCCCCAGCTCATGGAGTCAGGAGAATCTCAGCTTTCGTTTACAAACACATAGTGAATTTCTAGGCCTGGTGGTTGTGGAGAACGTGACCCTGAAAAGCTCTCTGGACAGCAGGCAAATACAGAGTCCCCCCCTTTATTATTGTTCAACATCTCAGGATTTTTAAGCCAGTTGCATGATTCTGAGGGGCTTTATTCACTATTTCTGAATGACGGAGGTTGGTGAAAGTGCAACATATATTCAGCTCATATGGGACTGGTCTATACAGGGTGATATGGCCTGGTATAACAAGACTGTCTCCCAGACACCATAATAATGAGGACACATAGTATTTTTCTACCCTTGTTCTCAAAGTATTTGATGCAGGTGGGTCAGTAACACTGTCCTCATTTTACAGGTGAGGAAAGTGAGTCAGGGACAGTCCCATGGCCACAGAGAAACTCACGGTCAGAGCTGGGACTAGGATGTTGCTTAATGACTAGGGGACACAAATGAGAGTAGGACTCCTGGGGTCTTTTCCTGGCTTTGTCCCTAACTTGCTGTGTGATCTTGAGTCCCTTCACTTCTCTGTGCCTCGGTTTCTCACCTGGAAAATGAGGCTGATGATACTTATTCTCCCCTTAAAGAGCTTTGAGATCAGTGGATGACGAGTGCAATTTGAGAGCTAACGGTGATCACTGTTAGAGCGCAGGAGTTCCTGGCTCCCAGTCCTGTGCTCGGCTCACTAGGCCTCACTTCTGCCTATTTTGGCAGCTGGAAGGCTTCCTCTCCACAGGGTCTAGGCTAGGGATCATTTTGTGCGCATGTGGGATGTGTCCCATTTTGACCCCCCCCCCCTTGATTATTGGAGTTGGGCACATCCTAGGTTCTGTTCCTAGCTCCAGGAGGGGAGTGGGCTCGAGTGGGTGTCACGAATGCTGGGCTCAATTCCTATCCGAGGGTGAAAACGGGCCACTAATATTTCTGCCCTTGGTTTCTCTTCCTTTCCTATCCTCCTTTCTCTGCCTCTGTCCTTCCTTCCCTGTAGCAATTCCCATGGCCTGGGGTTTCTCTCCCATTCCCCTCCCTGATCCAGCCACTCAAGTGATCAGCTCAGTACCAAAGAAGACACCATCTCTTCACAGCAAGATCAGCTCGCTTACTGGGTTTGATGTGGAAATTCTCTGGCCTTAAATGCTGTGACTCTGCGACTCTCTGAATGGCGTAGCCCAGCCTGGTGTTCCTGGGGCTGCAGCAGCGTGGATTGTGGAGTCGGGTGCTCCCTTGCATTTCTGTGCCAGCCACTACTGACCCCAGTCACATTCCCACCCCGTCTCCTGCCGGCTGGGCTGGGAGGTGAGTGCATCTGTTGGCCACATGCTGGGGTTTCTTCCCTTGCCATGCTAGAGCAGGGCTTGGGGCGTGCCACCACAGATGGGTCCCACACCCTGGGTACTGCCAGCCTGGATCACAGCCCCCAAGAGAAACAGGGGGGAGGGCTGGGAGGGCCCTGACAAGGTTTCCTTGTTCCTCTCCTAACCCACGGGCAGGAAGCTGGAGTCTGCTCCTGCGGCCCCCAGTTGGCTCTGGCCTCATTTGCGGGAGACCCCTCTGCACAGAAGCTGCCTGGGGCACCCTGGCCCTGGCCAGAAGAACTAATGAGGGGAAGGGCTGAGCTCAGAGGGAGTGGGAGCCGGGGAGGGGAGGAGCATGGAGTCGGTTGCTGGCTGGGCTACTCTCCTCATTAGTCCCTGGGAAAGCAGGGGGGCTATTGAAGGTCCGTTCCGGCCGGGGCTGGGAGTGCAGGGCAGTGTGGTCTGTGGCTCGCGCAGCGCAGGTGTGTGGGACACAAGGGGCTTTGTGTGCAGGGCTCGGGGCAGTTTGGGGGCTGTGAGTGCATTCATGTGTGTTAAAAACCACCCGCACCCCCCTGTTCTCCCCGCCTTGCTGAGGGCAACCACGGGCCGGCCTTGGTGCTGAGTTGGCTCCGCAGCTCCAAGGAGCCCTGCTTGGAGAGGAGAGACATGATGCCGTCTTCCTTGTACCCAGCCACGGAGATTTCTGTGGCTTTCTCCCCTCTGACACCGCCAGTTACAGTCCCTGCCTTCAGGCCCTCGTATGATGCACCGCCCCACCGCCAGCGAGTAGGAAGCCGCGCCAACGTTCAGAGCAACAGCAGCATCGCTCCTGTGGTTCTGGCCAAACCATCTCCTGCTCCTTAACCTCCCCCTCGGCAGGGAACAGCTGGCTCTTGTGGACGAGCCGCTGTTGCTGCTGGTAAATAATCATCCTGGCTGCCCCGTGTGTGTAACTCTTTGGGGGAGAATCAGAATGGCTCCGCTGTGTGTCATAGGCCCTGTACTGCTAATGGCGGTTCCACTGCAGCTCTGAGTCCTACCCTAGCAGCGGCTGCAAACCAACGAGGTGGGAGGCAGCTCGCTACTTTCCCTGTCTGCTGTTGCGGTATCATCACATCTCTCTGCTGTCAAGCTGTGCAAATAACGGGAGCCTTTCAATCCTTGTGGGTCCGATGCCCTTGGGTGGGTCGTCTGTGGGGCCTGAACCCAGGATGCCAAAGCAGAAACCGCTGCCGGCTGAGCAAAAGGACCAGCTCGAGTAGTTCACAGGCAGTAGCAGACTCATAAACCTCGATACGTGGGCTAGGCACTAAACAGGGACAAGGCTCCGTGGGTATTACACATGCACCTTGGGGTGGGGGTTGCTTTGGCTTCAGGCTACACCCCAAACTCCATGGGAACTCGGTGGGAACTGCTGCGTTTTACCTGGTTTTGTGCTGCCACAGGCGGGCCCAAGAGTTCACTGAACACAGGACTCAGGTTCCCCCGGAAGCACCAGGCTGCCATCGGGGCCCGTTTGCACTGCACAGCATGGGATTAACGAGCCACTGCTGCTCCTGAGTGAGTGGGCTTAGACCCTCAGGGTTCACACACCTCTGCACCTGCTCTGCCCCCCAGGGGGACGACACCTGTGCTAACACCCTGCCACATCATAAATCTGAGATTGGAATTAAGCAATAAGGCACAACAGGGTGTGAATTGTGTCTCGCTGCGCCAGGCCCGGTCTGCTGTGAGGCTGGAAGCTGAGGGCGGTGTGAACGGAATCCCATGCCATTCCTGCCCTGCAGTGGTGGGCTGCCATGCCTGTAATGCTGGAATACGGCTAGGGTAAGGCAGCGCTGACTCTTGGGCCTGTCTCTGGCACAGCTCGGGATGCCCTCTAGCCATTTGTGCAGGTTGGTTTCTCTTGCTGTTTCTGTCAGGCAGCAAGGGACAGGCCAAGGTTTGTACAGGAACTGTGCTGGGGGCCAGATTCCACTCTCAGTTACACCTGTGTCAATCCGGAGTAAGTGAGAACCCTTTGTTTTTCTTCCCTTCCTATCCTCCTTTCTTGGTCTCTCTCCTTCCTCCCAATCTTTCCTTTCTTCCCTCTGCATTTCCTTCCCTGCAGCAATTCCCATCCCCTGGCTTTCTCTCCCACCCCGCTGCCTGATCCATCTGCTAAAGAGTTCAGCAATGCAGTGGTTAATATTGATGTGACTGTCATCATTTCAGCTGCTGCTCCATTTAGATTAATAGGGGGCGGGAGTTCATGCCTCTTCCAGCAATGGTTTCAGGCTGTCTGCAGACTCCGGAAGGCAATGCTGCAGCGGTCCCTTCTCTTCACATTTGGAAGCTTTTCTTTGCAACCATAAGGGCTAGACGCTTCCTTTTTGAAAGGTCGCTCAGATAGGTGCACAGCTGGGATGTATCGTGCAGGCCATATCAGTGTAGCATACAAGTTGGAGCTACCCCAGGGGCTGCATGTTTGATGCCCCTGCTGTATGCTGACAAGACCTTGATTTTGTAAGTCGTTCATCCGGTCAGCAGCACCTCAGCATCTTCCTACTGTCACCCCCAGAGACTGGCTCAGTAGGAAAAGAGCCATTGCTGAGCTGCCAGCATGACTTCCTGCAGCACCGAGCCTCCTTCCAAGGTCTCCCAGCCCAGTGCTGACCTACTCCAAGTTTGGGAGCTGACCGGCTGCAGGGCCTCATCCCCCTCCCTGGTAGCCTGGACCAGTCAGCCCCTTAGGCCATGAGCCAAAGCCCTTGGGAGGCCTTCCTTTGACTTCACTGGGCTTTGGACCAGGCCCTGGGAGAGGCCTGGAGAACAGATGCCTCGAACCTGGGTTTGGATATTCTGTGCCCCTGCAGCTCCTTATGGCTCAGAGCAGCTCGTTCCTGGCTGACTCTGCCGGAGCAAGGCGGGAAGCCAGGGGCTGCTCTTCGCACTTGCGCCAGGAGAGTCGTTCCGATCAGCTGGAAATGTTTTGGAAGGGGCTTTGCAATAATGAACAGGGCTGAGCATCCCGGGACTGTGAGGTGGCTCCAGCCCCTGGCTGATGCAATCCCTCAAAGCCTGACAGTGGCAAGAAGCGTGCATGTCACCTGCACTGACCTGGTGAAGGCTGCAGGTATGGAATCACTTCTCCCCGACCCCAAAGCATATGTGCGTTGGGCAGAGCCCAGCGGGTCCCGGCCTGCGGGGAAATGTGCTTCTCCTGCAATCTTCGCTGCTCTGCCTCCTCCTCCCCGAGGGTCCTGTGCCCAGGGAAGGAGCATGTGTGACAAGGCAATTGCTTCCCCAGCATGCAACTCAGGTGCTTCAACCCTTCAGAGCCAAAGCCTCCTCTCCTCTCTCTCTCAGCCAGGCCACCCCTGTGACGTCCAGGGAGATCCAGGGGGCAAACGGGGAGCAGAACCTGGCTCTCAGCCTGCACAGGGTTCCCCCAATGCAGAGGGATTAAAAGAGTCCCTCATTGGGCACCCTGGAGAAGCCTGTAACGTCTGTCCTGTCGTTTGAGAGAGGATGCTGAATGCTGTGCCACGGCTGGGGCACAGGGCCTCTTCTTTGTGGCGTTAAATCAGCCCCCTGGGAATTAGAGATGGAAAAGGTCATGAGGAGTGTGGGTACAACATGCATGGCCGTGGTGTTCTCAGATCTGCTCAGCGGGGTTATTCCTATCCCAGGCGCTGCTGTGTGTGGTGTGAAGAGCTCTACGCTCTTCCAGGAGATGTCTCCGGTTGGTGTCTTGCACAGAGATCCATGGGGAAGAGCCACTCCTGTAGCAGGTCCATTTCAGGTTTAACTTGCCCTTTACTGTCCTGGAACTCCAAGCACCTGTTTTATCCCTTCAGCAAGAATTCATTTAAAAGGGGGTTGGGGGCTGTGTAAGCAGGGTTCTGAGAATCAGACTAGATTGGCTCTCTTGGGGAGTAAAAAAGCGCCAATCCTCCAGATACAGTGTGCGGGCAGCTGCCACATCTCTCTCTGCACGAGCGAACAGGCTGCAGAGTTGTCATTCAGCAGGGAGCTCGTGTGCCAGTCCAGCAGCTCAGTCCAGTTGCTCCAGAGGCACAGCTACCCTGCTGTAGTGTAGACTCTTCCGACATCAACAGAAGAGTTTTCTCCATCAATGTCTTTAGTCCCCCTCTCCGAGCGGTGGTAGCGAGGTCAACAGAAGTGAAAAGAGGAGACTAGGAGATGCCCAACAAAACGTCAAATGCTCCCAATCTCAGCACTGCCACACTTCGGGGCACATTCGGATTCGCTCCTCTTTGTGTGGAAATGCTTGCTTAAAACTGCTCCTTTTCCAAACAGCACCATCTGGCAGGAGCACAGGACACATGGATGTTATTTGCGAAGGGGCCGCTGGTTGGTTCCCAACCACGCTAGGTGGGCCTGATCCGAAGCCCGTTAAAGTCAGTGGAAAGCATCCCATTGATTCAGAGCCCGTGGAAACCAGGCTTGATCTCAGTCCCAGCCCCACATTTCTTTGGTCATTGGTCCATGTCGCGAGAGCCGTGAGGAAAGAGTCTATGTCCAGCAGAGGGGAGCAGGCACAAACTTAAGTCCCACTTCTGCCCTCTAAAGTGGTGCCCAGGCCTTGTGCTGCAGCAGTGGGCCATCACCCTAGGCGAATTTTACCCAGCATGTACGGCTCTTGCCATAGGGCTGCGGCACGGCTTAAGGGGTGCCTAGCCCTAGAGTTTCATCCCAAACCAATAGTGCTCTGGCAGAGGTAGGGCACAGGCCCTCATGAAATTAACCCATGAGAGCTGGAGGTGAGAGCTATGCCCCTTGGCCACGTGCATTCCCTTTGCAGCAGAATGTGGCTTGGAGGCAGATTCTGATCGGCTGGGACAGACCAGGAATGCTACGTCCTTGCTGGATGCCTTGGCTGGGGCGAGGGTCCCTGCCTGCCATAGAAAGCGATCGTGACTGGTGGGGCTTTGGGGTTTTTTTTCCCCTGCTTCTGTAGAGTCCGACATTTAAGGAGGAGGCGACATTTGCAAGCCTTTCCTTCCTCAGCCAGCCAGGCTGCGACAGAGCTTTCCTTCCTCGAGGGGGATTGCCGGCTCGTGCCAGGGAAGGGGCCTTCCCAGGCTGCGTCAGGGATGCTGAAGTCATGTCCCATATTTGAAGCTGGGGGGTGAGGTGGAGGGAGCCATGTTTGCGGCCGGGAGGTGGGGGTGCCCCTCCTGATTTCTGCCTGGGTCTCTTGGAGAGGAAGAACGAGCTGCTGTTGGGGTCTTATTTTCTGGTCCTTTTAGGGCCTAATCCAAAGCTCACTGGCGTCAGCAGGAGTGTTTCCACTGACTTCAATAGGCTTCCCTGGATATTCCAAGGCCAGAAGGGACCTCTGTGATCATCTAGTCTGACTCCCAGTACCACAGGCGAAAGAACGGCCCCAGGGTCACCCCTAGAGCGGAGCTCTTAGGAAAACAGCCGCTCTGGATGTAAAAACGGCCAGTGACGGAGAATCCACCATGACCCTGGGTAAATTGTTCCTCACGCCCCCCTGCCCCAGAGCTCACCCTGTTCACTGAAGCCGATGCCAAAAGTGAATGTGCTGAAGCTGATGCTGGTGTGAACAGAGCTGGCTGAGTGTGGAGCCCAGGACCGCTGGACTGGGGTGAGCGTGGAGACGGCTGCTCGCTACTCACCAGCAGTGTTTAGGGAGCGAGCCCGTGGTACTTTGTGCGTATGGGGCGAGAGCCGCTCCTATACAGACGGCCAACGGGCACAGTGAATGGCAGATGATGTGTGTGTTGGGTGGGGAAGCATGGTCTAGTGCAGTGTTTCTCAACGACTGGTCCGTGAACCGGCGCCAGTCCCTGAGATCTCCCTGACACAGTTTAGAAAGGCAGCAAGCCGGTTGAGAAACACTGGTTCTACTGGGTGGGACACAGGCCTGGGTCTTCTGGGGACCTGGACTCCATTCTTGGCTCTGCTACAGGCTTCCTGCCCTGTGCTAATTCGTCAGTCTCCTTGTCTGTACAATGGGGATAGCCCTTCCTCCCTCCCGGGGTGTTGAGGCTAAATCCATCACTGGTCGGGAGGTGCTGCGGTGTTGAGGGCCAGGCTAGGGGATTTGGGGGTACGGAACCTCTCAATCTCAACGACTGTCCTTGCTCCGGGTGCAGCTCCCCAGCTCTTGGCCAGATATGCGGTGGGTCGGGTCCCCGCGTGCTAGCAGGAGCTGTGTGAATGTCTGTCTGGGCTGGGGTGTGTACCAAGGAGTTGGCTGTTTCTCAGCTTACATTGGCTAAGCTGTCTGGGTTGGGGCCAAGTCCATGGGAGGTGTAAACCCACTGAGGCTGCTGAAGGTTACACCAGGGATGAACCAGGCAACTTGATAAACAATGCATTCCTGTCCCACAGGCTCCCTGCCAAACAACACAAATGTGGAATGACAACAACCCGGGTTCGTTTCTTTCCGGTGCTCCTGGGCCTCGCACGTCAGAACACCCACACTCGGCTCAGGCCGAGACGCACACCGTCACTATGGCGACGCTGGATGCCTCTCCCGCAGTAGCAGAGCGACCTGGGCTCTCGACCCAGTGGGAAGTTTGTGCCCTAAATCGGGTTTCTGCTCCTTCCTCAAACCCAACAAACCAACCACATTTGGACAAGCGGAAAACCGCGATTGGCTGCGTGTTCCCGGCTCCTGCAGGCCGGGATGCTGGGAGGCCGCCAAGAACCCACTCCACCTGCCTGCCCAGCGGATAACCCCATGACTGGACCTCTGCTGGGCCATACCCGGCTTGCCGCTCGCTCACTCACTCTCCCACCCACCCCATCTCCCTCCATTTTTAAATACCCACCTCTCATTTTCCCCACAGAGTTTTAATGTTATTTATATACCAGTTGAGCTGACTGAAGTAGGGCCCCACCGTGCTAGGCACTGCACGGATACATAGTGAGAGAGTCCCCACCCCAGTGTTAATTTAAATAGGCAAGAAGATGGACACACAGGGTACTGTTCTCCCCACTTAGAGCTGGGGAACCAGGGCACAGAGCGAACAAGTGACTTATCCAAGGTCACACAGGGGGTCGGTGACAGAGCCGGAAATTGAACCCAGATCGTCCCGAGTCCCAGTCCAGTGATTTAACCGCATGGTGGGGCTGGTGAGTATTTATACTTTGGTGTCATCTCGATTTTTATTACTTCTTAGATTTGTTTATTTTGATTTATCACACTTTGTAAACACTACTCCAGCCTCCTGGGACGATGTTATTTCAAGAAACAAAAGAACTAGAAAGAGCCTCGAACACCCTGAAAAACTCTGCTCTCTGTGTGCCGCTGTAAGGTCTCCCGTGCAGTCACTCTGCCTAATTAAAGCACCTCCAATGAACAGTGTTAGCTGTCCACACCAGCACTTTTGTCAGTGAAGTTTATGTGGTCCTGACTGACAAAAGTTTTGCTGACAAAAGTGCTAGCGGAGACAAAGCTTTAGTGTGATCATTCCTGGCTTCCCCATGAATAATCCGAACAGGCTGAATTTTTTGCTGTGAATAATATTCATTGAGAAATATAGTCCCTTTCTCTGTTCACATTTCAGGCTTGCTTTCTGCAGCTATCTATCCAGCAGAGCAGGTTGGAAAGCCAACATCTTCCACGCAAACAACGTTCTGCCTGTCTGAAGTTTTTTCAGCTGAAAAATGTTGGTTGCCTGCAAGAAATTTCATAGTGAATCACAATGAAAATATTTGTATGTTTCAGGTTTTGTGAACTTGAAATATTTTGGTTTGCCAGTGTCAGGTTTGGACTTGTTTTTTTAAAAAGTCACCTTTTTCCCCCAATGGAAAAAGTGTAAAGTGCAAGGAAGTGTTTGTGTGTTGGAGGGGAGAGCCTCTTTCTCACACTTTTTTTTTTTAAACTGTTTTTTTTTCAACTGGAAAAATCTTGAGAAAGTAAACTTCCCTGTTTCCTGATGGGCTCTAATGACTGTCACTTAATTGCTCATCAGCTCTGGATTCTAGGGCTGCCCCGCACTGAACTGCAGTGCCAGCACTGGGTGACACAGCTCCTGTTCACCCACCAGGGAAAACCAAAGACTTTGCTGAATGTGGATTTGAAAATGGTTGAGGAAGAATCCCTTGTGAGCAGGGCTGTGTGGCCAATGTCACAGGCCGCTTTAAAAGGAAATGTGTATGTGGTTTTTTAGTTTGTTCCCCTGGGCTCTGATTTATTTTCTGGCACCAGCTAAACAGTAAAACTACAAGTGTGCTCCTCCCAGTGCCCTGCATGGGGAAGGAGAGGGAGCGCTAGACAAAACATTCAGCAGGGCCCTGAATCAGCACCTTTCAGGGTATTAAACAATAAAGGGCTCACACTGGGCACAGACACTCCCATCCTGCAAAGGGAAACCCTGCAAAACTCCAGCAGCTTTTTCACTCGGAGGCGTAGCCCTGGGCATGGATGGAGTCATGGGACTGGCGGGGAGATCCGTGATTTACACTCCTTATTGCTAGACGTGGTAGGAGGTGGTCCAAGCTGCTGCCAAAATATCCTACATTAATCTTGGGAAAATATCCTGTTTTGAGTGTATGTGGATGTACAGAGATAGACCAAACATGGGGCTGTGGAAAGACTTCAAGGTACTTGGTTATTGGAGTATCACTTAGAGACTATGATCCTATCTGCTCAGGCAAATTAGCCCTGGGGGAGTTAGTGCAAGTGCGTCTATTTGCCTTTGTTACGTACAGAGCAGGGCAAACAATTTGCAGGGAACAATTTAGCTGCAGAATTTAGCTCTTTTATTCTACAAATAATTATCATGGATGCAAAGAAGGAAATTATCAGCTTCTTGCTGCAAAGGGGCAAGAGGCCAGTTATTCACCCACTTTCACCTGCTACAAAGGGCCCAGGGCATCTGTGACAGCAGCACGGCATGCTACCCACAAAAACTCAGAGAGCAGGGTGGGAAGAATCTAATGGGCTCGAATCAGGGTTTCACTAGAATGAGAAACATTCCAAGTAGGAGTTGGATTCCCCTAGAGTTTTGGAACCAGATTTTAAGGAGTCTCATGAGTATGTCTGTCTAGTCAGCCTGCCCACGCCATGCTTATCAGTCTGTTTATCTATCCATCCGTCCAGTAACAGTCTGGCCAAGTGTGCCTTTGTCCCTCTCCAGCGGCTAGACCAAAGGTAAATGGCTTTGCTACTTCCTCCAAGATAATGGATCCAGTCTTTTAGATTGGGCAGTTGAGGCTCATGGTCTTAGCTCCAGAGCTCCTGGGTTCAGTCCCCACAGATGACTCAACCAGGGGCACTGCTGGATAAGCTTTCCTACTGTACCCATTGCTATACTATCTAGGCATAATGGAGTCTGTGCAACAAAGACCGGCCTTGGAAAGGTCCAGAGAGGAGATGGTCCCATCATGAGAAGATATAGTATCTACAAGCTGGACAGGATGGTACTTGGGATGGGCCGTGATGGAAGAGTCACGGGCTGCTGAGGGGAGAGTCCAGGCCGAATGGGCAGGGATAATGTCACTGAATCCTACCGGAAAAGGGATTAATAACTTCAAGAACATGGTCTACAGGGAGGGCTGGGATGCTGAGCGCTACTGACAGTCCAGCTAGCAGGGAGCCTGGCTGCCAGTGCAGCAGACGTGCAGCCCTGGGAACAGTGACTGGGGTAGGGCTTGAACGTCCTGAAGTGGAGGAAGAAGATTCAAGAGAAAGGGAAGACATTGAGCTCAGCCTGCTCTTGGCTACACATAGGCGATGGAGACCAGTCACAGCCAAGGCCTGTAGGAGCAATGCTGAAATATTTCAGGTGCAGGATGGGTGGGCCTGGATTGGAGAGGGATATTAGCAACAGGATATGGAGGCTTTTGCCTTGCGAGAAGATGGAAAATCCATTGAGGGCCCTGGAGGGTTACCAAGAGGGCGGCTGAAAAGGATGCTAGGATCTGCCCCAGAAATATCCCACTGGTGTGGGCCTCGGACTGGTAGAGCAATGGGAGCACTAATGCGGGGCTGGGGCAACAGGGAGCTGCTGCCATTTTAAGTACCATATTGTCTAATCCTGCCCAGAGCAGGTGTAGAAGGGGATCTGGAGCAGATGTGATTTGAACCAAGAGTGGATTGAGAAGCACATGAACAAGGTGGGCTAGTGGGAAACCCGACCCTGGTGACGGTAACAGGCCAGGGGGAAGAAGGAAGGATTTAGTGCTAAGATGTTTTAAGGCCCCTGCCTGAGGCCCAAGTGTCCAAGGGTAGGAGCCAGATCCAGCTGCCCACCCTCTCTCAGGCTTAGGGAAAGTTGAACATGCGATAAAGAGTAACAGCTCGTTGCTTATATAAGGACCAAAAATGATTAAAATTCTTGTGAAAGTCCAGTGTGCCGCCCTCCCTTGCTGTGGCTGGCCCTGGGCTGGATGGGAACTAGGAGAGATCCCTCAGCTCGTGTAGTCTCTCCTATTGTTTACTCAAACATGAAATTTGACAGCCATTTTTTTCACACTTACAGGGTGTGTGTTTCAGGCTCTCTTTGGAGTTGGCAAGGAATGTTTTGAGAAAGGGCCCTGTCAGTGTATCCTCTGGGAGCAGCAGGATTAATTTATACATCCCTAATGACTAATCCGTGGTCAATAAAATTCCAGTCCACCCTTTGCATTACCCTTCACGTTTGGCTCTGGAGTCTCCACTGTACAAGTTAGAAACATTAATTAGATATCAGCCCATGTTCTCCCACAGGGGGATATTTTTCATTATTTTTGCTGGAATATTTTTCTATTATTTTTATCCTCTTTAAAATCTTTAATATCTGCTTAATCTGAAAAGCATTTTCTCCAGTGTTTAGGCTGATGTTTCTGAAGCAGCAGGGGTTAAGAGCCAAAGTAGGGTTCGTTAGAGCTGAGTGAATAAGGCAACACACACAAGATGTTCACATTTTAAAAATGATCTTGTTTTGGTCATGCCATGTTTTGCTTTTTGCAAATGTTCGAGTGATCAACTTTTGATGCCAAAAATGATTCACTGGGGGGAATTTCAAAGTTAGATGCACAAGGTTTTGTGGGAATCTGCATGTAAATTCATGACAAATATGTCAGCCAGTCAGGGAAATTGAAACAGTATGATGTGACTTATCTAACCAATCAGGTAGTCCTGATCAGCCCATTGAGTAAAACATTTTGGGGGAAGTATAGTAGCCAGCTAAAGTCAAACAGTGAAGAAGTTTGGGAAAATGGTTCTCGGCTATTCCACAAGCAGAAAATTTATCTCTACCTAATTATTTGTATGGCTCCATGCCCCAATACCCAAGCACATTGTATCTGAGTGCCTTCCATAAGCTACATTTGTCAAATAAATTAAATGCAAATTATTCCCTTGGTATTGTGTTATCTTGTTGCATTGCATAACAGGTGCTCAGAAACTAAAGTGCTGAGTGTGGTGTTAAATTAGATAGATTAGACTGGATCGAACTACTATTAGTCTGACCAGATTCTCAGCTAGTATACATCAGCCAGACATAGTTATCTGACTTTTCTGTAGCAATGTGCAAGAATAATTATGACATTTACATTAGTGAGGGTTACCTGGACTTACCAGCCTTGCTTTATATTACAACTATACTGTAACCTTCTCTAGCATTTCCCATCAGAGCAGCTCAGAGCGCTTTACTGGCATTAATTAATGTAGCCTTTAACAATGTGCTGGGGTCCCTACGTATGGAACAGGCCGCAAGAGAGGAAGTGACTTGCCCAAGTCAGTCAGAAGCTCAGATAAGAATTGGACCTGCGATTCTCGGATCTCAGGACAGGGCCTGAACCAGAAATCCATCCTTCCATCCCTCCCTCTTGCTAGACTTTCTACTGTGGTCCTAAGATTCTGACTGGGGGATTGGCAGGGTCTCGGAGTCCTGTCACAGCTGCACCTCTCTCTCTCTCTCTCTCTCTCTATTCACACACACGCACACGCGCGCTGAGCACTCTGCTGCAGGATGGTGCGTGCCCGGGATTGATGTTAACACTGAGAACAGCAGCTCTTGGAGAAAAGCTCTGCCCAAGAAGCCAAGAGATGAGTCCTCCCTGGGGCCCGTCTCCCACTCCCTGTCTGTACTTTGATGGCCTAGATTCATGGCCACTTGGTCAGTTTGCTTGACAGTAATGGGCAGGTTCCCCGGGAATCCTTAATGTGCCGCCTGGCTGCGGTGTGGTGAAGGTGCTCTGGAGAGAGGCCAGGCTCAGAGAATGTCCTGTGCTAGCTGGGTGGAAGAGGCCCTCTGACACACAGGCCTCTGAGTAGTGTCCATTTCCTGCACTGATTCGCATGGTCTGGAGGAGGAAACTGGGGGCACTCCCTCTGGGAAAGCTGGGCTTTCAGGGCCAGCTTCCTCCCTTCCCCTGGACACAGTGATGGGATCTAAATTAGCTGTTAGCACCCAAGACAGAGATCTTGAAGTCACTGTGGATAGTTCTCTGAAAACTTCAGCCCAGTGCACAGCAGCCGTCAAAATGGCTAACAGTATATTAGGAACTATTAGGAAAGGAATAGAAAATAAGAAAGAAAATATCATAATGCCACTATAAAAATCCATGGTACAACCACACCTTGAATACTGTGTCCTGGTTTGGTGGCCCCATCTCAAAAAGGGTAGAGTGGAACTGGAAAAGATTCAGAGAAGGACAACAAAGATGATCAAAAGAAAAGGAGTACTTGTGGCACCTTAGAGACTAACCAGTTTATTTGAGCATAAGCTTTCGTGAGCTACAGCTCACTTCATCGGATGCTCAGATAAATTGGTTAGTCTCTAAGGTGCCACAAGTACTCCTTTTCTTTTTGCGATTACAGACTAACATGGCTGCTACTCTGAAACCTGTCAAAGATGATCAAGGGTCTGGTACACCAGGAGAGACTAAAAGGATTAGGGCTATTCTGCTTAGAAAAGAGAGGACTAAGGGGAGGGGGAGGTATGATAGAAGTCTATAAAATCATGAATGGTGTGGAAAAAGTGAGTAGAGAAGTGTTATTTACCCCGTCACAAAATACAAAAACCAGGGGTCACCTGATGAAATTAATAAGTTTAAAACAAAAACAAATGGAAATACTTTTTGACACAACAAACAACTAATCTGTGGAACTCATTGCCGGGGACGTTGGGATGGTCAAAAGTATAACTGGGTACAAAAAATAACTCGGTAAGTTCATGGAGGATAGGTTCATCAATGGCTCTTAGCCAAGATGGTCAGGGACGCATCCCCATGCTCAACCTCTGAAGCTGGGAGGGGAAGACGGGGTGGATGACTCCATCATTGCCCTGTTTTGTAGACTCCCCCTGGAGCTTTGGTATGGGCTGCTGTTGGAGACAAGATACTCGGTAAGATGGACCATGGTCTGACTCAGTAGGGCAGCTCTTATGTTCTCTCTTCCCCTCTTGCATTTGGGTCATCCAAGAACCTCCCACATCCCCAAGATCCACAGTGAAAAGTGTTATTGAGAGGAACGGTGCCTCTCCAAACACATTCCACACTCATTATTGAATGAGGCCCCACCCCGCCCCAAAGGCTCCCAGCCAAATACTTTCAAACTCTCCTTTGCGATAAAGTCACGAGTCTGGTTTTAATAATACGGCTGGAATTCCAGCTCCAGGATCTGACATTAAACAGGCTGAAACAGGAATGGCATGAACCATCACTATCCTTCCAGTGTAGCCCTTGGCCATAACAATGGCCAGCACAGGGTTAAAGGAGTGGCCCCCATCAGCAGGCATGGGGCACGCCTTACAGCCAGCGCCGGGGACTGCGTCACCATTCTTTCCCAAGATGAAATAAATATAAAAACAGTGGCACGGAACAGGATCTGATAGAATCGCAGTGTAAATAAATACGCACATCCTTCTCCATGGGAACTGAGCCGGGCCGTCCATCCGCGGGTGGGCTGCCCTGACCATTCCCACACTGAGAGCGCTATGTCAATAGACGGCGCAGCAGCAGGGTTACAGGGAGGGAAGCTGGATGGGACCAGTGTGGGTGAGGAGGCCCTGTTCGGGTGGCACAGCTGGACCTCAGTTTGCTTTGTTCATTGGTGACCAAATTCTGAGTGTAGATGTTCTTCATCCCAGGCTCTCGTGCAGCGAGTTCTTCCTGGTCAGGTCCAGCTGTGATGGGGTGTTCCCTCGAATCAAGGCCTATTGCATCTTAAATACTCAGGCTGGTGGATTAGTTGGTTAAATAGGACATTCGATGAAGAAAAGGGAAGTTTAGGCTGATTATTATGTCCTGATGTTGGGATCTATTAAACCAATGAATGTTCTTCCCTTCAGAAGTGGTGGATGTCTAAGGCTTGGGTCTCTTAAAGGTGGAGCAGACAGGGTGCTAGTGAATATATGGTAGAGGTTGATTCTCCATTAGCCCAGGGGAATGGGGTAGATGGCACAATAGGCTTTTCCTACTTCTCCCTTCTCTGGACCTGGTTCTAGTCTCATGTACTCCAGGCTAAATTGGAACAACCCATTGAATGGAATTGCACTAGTGGGAGATCAGAATCTGTGACCCATTGGCTTGTTTTACCCTGGGGGGATTTCAGGCCACCTGGCTCCAACCAGCTTTAAAATCAAATTAGCTGAGCCAGTTTTAAAACAGCTTGGAAGTTTTTGGGAAATTTCCCTTGTCTACACCAGTGCCATGAAAGGTAATTTGAAATGAAGGCCGGGATTGACCTCTTTGTAGGTGTAGTGATATGTGCCTGCAGTTATGAGATGTCTCTGTGTGCTGTGTATATTTCCAGGCAAGTGTGGAGGCTGGTAAACAAGAGAGATTAATCTGGAACTCAAGCTGTGTGGAGGCCTGTTTCTCTGTGTCTGTGACCATAGCTGTTCACTTTAATAACTGTCTCCTAGTTTAGAAGGACTGAATCTGTATGTGGTGGTAGTGCCCAAGGCCACCAAAGGAGATAGTGTCAGACCTGGGATTAGAACTAAGGAGTACCTTTGTGAGCCTCTGCATCTTGAATGTACAGTACGTGGCTAAGTGTGTTGGTGATCATATAAGTCAACAGCCACACTGTTTGCAATATTCCAGCTATAAAGGAGAGTCAAGCAGGGACAATATGGCTGGGCTGTGTATTGCTCTGTGCACAGACAGTGCTTCGGAGCTAGAAAGTATCAGTGAATCTGGGAAAGAATGACTGGAAGTGCTTTGATACACTCAGATAAACAGTGACTGGCAGGAAGCTTGTCAAGAAAGATTAGAGGCTAGATTCTGCTCCCATGGCAGATATCCCAAGGATTCCATTGGTATAGGAACAGCTCCTAAAAAATAAACGAAATCATGGATTGTTTAGCTAAATGATAACTAGGGGGGAAATTATAACTGTCCACAAATAACTGAAGGGTACGAACACTGTGAAGAGAGAAGAATTGCTAGCAGCTGTAACACACGGGGATGAAACCGAAAGAATGAACATTTAGGATGACTATCAGAAGAAATGTCCTGCTAGTGAGATGTCAGCCCGTAGAAGCATCTCTGGAGGGAGACAGTGGGAGCGCCATGGCTTGGGGAATTTGAAATGAGGCTGGACAAAGCACACAGAGAGGGCGCAATCCTACGGTGGAAGCTAGGAGATTAGAGGAAGGTTTTATTTTCTCCTGTTGATAAGCCTGGGTGGAATTCACCCCCATGTGGAGGGCCCATGTGCCATGAGAGTCCTCAAGATAGCTTTTAAGTAGTGCATAGGCCTAGCACAAGCAATGGGCACAAGGGCAAATCTCTCCCGCTGTGAATCCAGCGTGTGTGTGAGACAACAAAACATAACCTTGCCAGTGCACGTGGCTGGGACCAAGGGTCAAGCGGGCGAACACCAGTTACCATTCACCAAGGCTCCTGCTTGCAAACTCCAAGAGCACATGGAGTCTTGAAAAAGCAGAGGGGCAGGGGGGAGTCTGACTTAACTTATTGGTACTGATAGGATTGCTGCATCCTTTGCCCGCTGCCCTGGACATTGCGCAGGGGAAAAAGGAAACTCGCAGCACGAAAGGATCAAAACCCAAACGGGACATTTACACCAAGTTATATTGCTTTGCTTTCAGAAAACTAGGCATCCTTCCATGGGCTGTGCTCGGTGCCAAAAGAGTTGAAATGGCAGCCTATCGTTCCAATTAACGTTAATATTACTATTTCAAGATACGATCCCACTGTTATGGAAAAATTGTTTGGCCGACAAACCCTGCAGAGTACAAAGTCGATGGGGAACTCTCCAAGAACACAAAAACTAGCCCTGCCCTCTTCCCCCAGTCTGCACGGTTATTTCAGAGGAACGTAGTAAGGGTCATCATTGAACAGGAGATGGAAAAATAAATTCCACTCAAAGGGAGACCTCCCCGCTGCACTGGAGAAGAATGTAGAAGTCAGCCAATTTAGTTAATGTCATTGGAATATGTAACGATTACTCACTGGCTTTGTTTCTGGTGCACTCTGGAGGCTGCGCTAACATGCAGTAGCTCTTGCTCAATAATGCTGCACTAGCAAAACACATCACCCTGTTGGCAGTGAGCTTACTGTGCCACCTGGATGCCGTAGAATAGCTTTCTGCACCCGTCGGACTGTCTGTTATGGCCATGGAGACTGTGGGCAAAAATTCCAACTCTGGCTGCCTGAGTGAGTCTCCTAAATCTATGAGGAGTCCTTGTGGCACCTCAGAGACTAACAAATTTGTTTGGGCATAAGCTTTCGTGGGCTAAAACCCACTTCATCAGATGCATGGAGTGGAAAATGCAGGAGCAGGTATAAATACATGAAAAGATGGGAATTGCCTTACCAAGTGTGAGGTCAGTCTAACAAGACAATTCAATTAACAGCAGGATACCAAGGGAGGAAAAATAACTTTTGTTGTGCTAATGAGAGTGGCTCATTTCAAACACTTGACAAGGTGTGAGTAACAGTAGGGGGAAATTAGAATGGGGGAAATTAGGTTTAGGTTTTGTAATGAATCGTCTCTTTAGACTGACGAACCCTGCGGAAGTTGATGGGAACTTCAAGTGCTCAGCACCTTTGACAATCAGGCTATATTTATGGAGGCAGCCAGGCTTGAAACTTTGGCGTTCGGGTTTTGCCGCTATCTGGTTGAATCCCAGCCCACGTCCCGCTTAAGCCTTGACTAGTGGTGTCGAGGCCTCATGCTGACCTGCCCAGGAGTGAATGGCATCCTGTGGCCTATTTTACATAATAGTCAGTTTCCCTTTGAAACACACAGCAATTCTCATAGCCAGAGGCCTTGAGCAAACTGAGCTTGGGGTGGGAAAAAAAATTTCATTCACAGCTTCACAATGTGAAATTTTGAGGCTCATGCTCAAAATCAGGGTCGTTCTTGGGTACAAACCAAGGACACTTCCCAAGTTTGTCACTAAACTGAGCCTTTTTTTCTTCTTCAAATTTGAGGTGACTGTTAATAGCGCAGACACGACGCACCAGACAGCACTGACCTTGGGATGCAGCTTCCCCTTGGGAGGAGCGTTTTCTTGTTTCATCATTTCTGGGCAGTTGTGAAACCCGCAGGAAAACAAAGATCAGACCAGCAGCTTCAGACAGAAAGATACTGCTCCTCTCTGTAAGGCAACTGGCGATTTTCCCACCGGGTCCTGACTGCACTCCCATATCCTCGTGCAAAGGGTGTTAGACACCTGGGAGGGTGACATGTCTATTGTGCTCTCCTATGGCCACAGTTTGAAGTCAATCTGTAGAGCAGATAACAAGGCTGTGGGCTGTGTCTGTAGGGGAGTACTGTACTGCCTATTGGATGTTACAAGTCCCTCCAGTGGGTTAGAGAGACTAAGGTGCTTTAGAGCCTCAGTGTGAGTCTTAGGCCTTGTCTACACACAGACTTGCTCTGGTTTAACTAAGCCGGCATAAACCCCATGTAGATACCATAACCTTGTTTGGGTCTGTTTTGGTTTAGCTTCAACCTGTCCCTTATGACAATAGACTGGGCCTCAAAAAACTGAACCAAAAGATGCCTGGTTTAAACTGAAATAAGTGTCCATTAAACTGGATTAAAATCTCACCTTAAATTAAACGGGGGCAACGCTGCATGTAGACAACGCCTACACTGATGGAAACGCTCTGGGACTGATTCTCCAATGCTCTGCACTTTGGATGTTGAGCTTTTTTTAAAACTCGGCCCTAGTCACTGTACAGTATCAAGCAGGCAAACAGTCAAAAAATATGAGGACCATGTTCCTCTCGCAGTTTATTTAAGCAGTTAACAGCGACCAGTCTTAGCCCAAGCTAAGTTGTCACAAGCCAGTGCTCCATTCTCATTTATTAACCAGCCCAACGGCCAGGACTTCATAATCTGAAATGAATGTCAGACCCTGTGCCAAGCGGAGTAGCTGGAAAACAAGCCGTTCTTCTCCTGGAGAAGCCTTGCAGCATGCTGTCCAACAGAGGAATAGGCTGCTTGGAAGGAGATCCATCTGAAATCCATCTCATCCAAACCATCCATCACCCCAGATGCAAGATGGACATTCCATTGAGAACAAAAAGGGAAATAGAAGTGAAATCCCAGGGGAAGGTTTTCGGTGCCTGATCTCCTCTGCATGAAATCAGATACCAAAATTGTCCAAAACAGCTAGGGGATTGGGTCAGGTGAGTGCGAGGGTTTGTTTGTCTGCTGACATTTCTAAACTGAAGTTTTTTGGAATTTCTGTTCTGCAAACTTTTTTGAAAATTTCAATGTTTTGTCCCAGTTTGGGATGAAAACGAATGTCGCAATGTCGGACTTTCCAGGACAGAAATTATGAATCTTGCTCGGCTCTGCTTCCAAGTTTCCCGTTGGAAGAATATGAGGCTTGTTGAAATTTACAGCAGTAAGAGGAGAAGGTGCTGTGACTGATGGGCAGGGTAGCAAGAGCAAAACCTCCCTTCCAAAGCAAGCAAGCGCTGAGAGAAAACAGCACCAGAAAACTCGATACAAACCTGACCTTCCCGCATCACTGGCCTGAAGCAAGGCACAGCTGTGAAGGGCCAGGGTGAGAAAGTGCCGTTCAGACTACATCAGCCTGGCAGGTTCATCAGAAGGGAAGAATGGGGTTGTGGTTAAGGCACTGGATTGAGACTTAGCAGATTTGGATTCAATTCCTACCTCAGCTGCCGGACCTTTGGTGAGTCACTGAACCTCTTTTGGGCCCCAGCTCTGTGTCTGTAAAATGAGGCTCATTCTACTTCCTGCCTCCCACCTTTTGTCTGTCTCCTTTATTTAGACTGTGAGCGCGTCCGGGCAGAGATTGTCTGTTACTGTATCTCTGCATGGCGCTTGGTATGATGGGACCATGGTCTTGGCTGAATCCTCTAGGTGCCATCGTAACGTGGGCTGGGCTCTTCAGCACCTAGTTCCATTAGGCCCCTTTGGAAATTCCAGCCAGAATTAAGAATAGTCAATCTGACTCCCAGAGACGAACCCAAACCAGCGACATTAATGGCTGGGCAAAGTGCCGTCCTCGAGTCATGCTGCTCCCCCACGTCCTCTGCGGTTTTACTCCAACTGCAGGTTGCAAAGCCAAGTATCTGTGTTAGTTCCGAGGCACCTCTGGGGAGGAGCTGGCCACTTTTGGGTGCTGTGGAATGCAAATGCCCGGCTGTAGCACTCCAAGATCTCGTTGCTGAACCTCACTCGACACCAGCAGCGTGGGCACTGGGCAGCCCAGACCAGTGAGTCAGGATGTACAGCGGGGGACTGGACGAGATGACTTCTCAAGGTCCCTTCCAGTTCTACGATTCTACGAGCCTTTTCAAAAATGCGTCGGTGGCTGAAGAAGCCACAGCCCGTTTTCAGAGCAGCCTTTGATTCTTAGGTCACGTAGATGTTTTTGAACATTTTGCCTGAAATCTTACTATGAATGTCCCAGGCTGTGGAATACCAGGGATTCCTATACCTCACAAAGAAAGGAGGTCATCTTTCCTTCCATGTGGCCCTAAGGATGCTGTACAGTGGTCTTTCCAATGGGAGAGAAGCAGCTCATCTGTTTTGAAGGTGCATGTAGATACTGTAATCTCAGAGGAGCGAATCTGTGTGGATGGATTTTAAGAAGTGAGCGTAGATTCCTTGCAGTTGGAAGTCTTTATTCAGTGCTATCGCTCTGAAATCCAGGCCAGATGTCTGGGATTCGCTCCTCTGAAGAGCCTGTGGTTGTCTGCAAAGCAATGAAATGAGGCCACAAGATCACTGGCCCAATCCAAAGTCAAAGCAAAGCTCCTAAAGATTTGAACATGGCCACTGGAGATTTGCTGCTCAGACAGGACAAGGTCAGATCGATGTTGCCCACAAATCACACAGCTGGGCCTGGTGATTCTGTCCTGTGAACTGACCACAGGGCTTTTCACTGGTAGCAGGCAGTGGCAGCAGGGTACATGACAATGTTCATGTCCTTGATTCAGGCTGTCTGGTGCCATTAAGACCCCGCTATTTCACCTAACCAAGTCCAAACTAGGAGGAACTGCCAAGGGAACAGCAGAGCAGATATCAGAACAGGATACCAGGCCTCTATGACTTAACCACTATGCTGGACAATTACCTGTCGCTGGCCTGAAGAGCTCAGCACAGAGTTACCTGAACTAAAATCGGTGCGGCTCAATGCAAGATCCGTCACCAGCAAACAATACACGGCCTCCTCGGTGATGAATCGCCACTCATGACTGAGAGAGCCATCGCATCATCCAGGGAAGACATTATCCCTTCCTCCTTCAACTGCGCAATAGTGAGACCAACGCTGAAGAGACCAACCCTGGATACACTGGTTCTAGTCAACTACTGCCCAGTATCAAACCCCCTGCTCTTGAGAAAGTGCCAAAGGCCAACAACAAGCTCATCTAATTCTGTTAGGTCTAGGATAAGAGCTTAAACTAGGATGTGGGACGGGAACAGCTCTTGTGTCACGGAGGGATGATCTCGGCTGTCAATGGATGGAGGGCAGATGTCTCTCTTCTGCCTTGATCTCCCTGCAGAATTCAACACTGTTGACCAGGAGAGACATGGAAGGCATCCAGGAGAATGCACTAAAATGCATTAAACTCCTTCCTGGGGGGGTGCACCTGAAGATTAGGCATGGGGAACTGCATCTCCATCAGTCGCCCCCTCACTAGAGATGACCTGGCCTTGGTTATAAATGCCTTTGTCACCTCCCATGTGGACTATAGCAGGCAGTATACCTGGAAATGAAGCCACCAGCCCTCAGCAAAGTGCAGCTTGTCTCTCAGCAATACAGGCTACCATGAGCACACCAGACCTGTCCTCTACACTCTACGCTGGCTTTCCATAGAATACGGGGTCAAATTCAAGGTCTTGGTCTTTATCGTCAAGGCATTCAGCGGTCTGGGACCAGCATTTCTGCAAGAGCTTGAAGCTCCAGGATGAGGTCTGTGGTGGACAGCTCTGCTCTTCTGGCACAGTGGAGCTTTCTAGCTAAGGGTAAAGCTTGTCTGTCCAGGAGACTGAGCTTCCTTGGGGGCCAGTCCAAGACTATGGAACGAACTCCCATAGGAACCAAGGACCATTGCAAACCTCCCCGCCTTCCACTCCAAGTGCCCAACGCACTTCTCTGACTTCCCTTCTCTAACAGCAGCATGGACATTTAACAAAATGAAACCTACCAAAACTATCCACTCCACCGCATGCACAATTCTGAGAGAGAGAGGGGACCACATGTGACGGGTGGTCACATTCCTTAATCCATGATGGAAGGTGCTTGGGTACTGCAATGACGACGAGGGAGGGGTAAGAACCTACATAGAATAGACTAGAACTGCAAAAAATCACTGTATTTACTCTTCAGCCAGCACTAGGGCTGACTGTTTCAGCAAACCTCAGCAGGGATGACCGTCTTTACCTGGGCACGTTAACCGACCATGTGGTCTTTGGTTCACTTTGGAACAGTCTATTACCTAATTTTCTACAGTGAAAAAAATCCAGCTGTTGGTGAGACCCAGCTCAGGGCAGAGGAGGACTCTGAGCTCTACTCTGGATGACCTTTTAAAGCAGTAATTCGCAGTCGTTGGCGTATAAACTCGCCATGGTGCATATTTTTGGTTTTGCCTCTTCCTGAGCAGACGTGAGGCTGCAGGGAGTTGTGGTTCTCGGCTGTCATCTGGGGACAAAACAAAACTCCAAGTCCTTTCAGCTTTAGCGATTATCCAGGCCAATAATTGTGGTGAGGTGCTTGCTTTATATTCTGATGTTTGCTCTGAATGAAGCGTGGGGAACTCCTCCACACATGCCCATAGACATGTCACCTGTCCCCACATATGCAGAGAAACACGACTTGCCCATGTACCCCCACCCCCAGAAATACTTTCCAGCTACACCCACCATAGATACACATCCTGGCATTTAGTTCAATCACAAGTTGTTGGCAGAATCACTGGGTGAAATCCTATGGCCCCTCTTATGTAGATCAGACTAAATAGTCATAACGATCCCTTCTGGAGTCAACATCTGTGAATGAGATCTTCTGGCTACGCACCCAGAGAACTCAATGGGGGATGCTACCAGAGTAAGGTTCTACGCCACACGAATAAAGATAGCAGGATCTCGGTTAGAAACTCCAGTGCAAGTTTTGCAGAGTCAGACCTGAATAACATGCTTTCCTCACTTAAAGAGGGACTTGGAACATCACCCACATGTTTTATCACCTGCTGAAGGGAAGAGAACATCAGCATTACTAGCCAGAGGCTTCTTTAGAACAGCCACTGGAGACTCAAGAGACGTCCATCAAGACAGTGGGTCAGAATTTTCCAAATTTTGATGAAACGTTGATAGACAATAAAATAAGATACATTTTTCACAAGGTTTTTTTTGAGGGGGAGGGATGGAGAAAGGGAGGATGAAAATTCATCTCATTTCTTGACCAGCTGTAGCGCAGATCAGAGGATTTTGAAATTTAAAGTTTCAATGAAAATTTTTCATTAGAAAAACAGAGATGAATTTTTCACAAAACTTGTTATGAAAAATGTTTCAGTTACTCAACCAACTCTCTTTCCTTGTGTAGAAAGCAGGAGCACGCAGTGAATCCTGTCATCTGAGCTTCTGGCATAGGCTAAGAAGCACGTGCAGTGAGTTACTACAGAAAGCATATGTGGCAAAGCCTCAAAGAATATTTGCTCAAGAGAAATCTATGTTTGTCTTGGAGTTCACCTGCACCCCATTACTCTGCACCCTGGTGGGATTCCCATTCTGTTGATCTAGCCAGCAGATCTCCAGTTTGTCGTATAGGTGACAGGAGCTAAGCCCGGGCCTTGTTAGGGAAAAATAGCTGCAGACAATGCAGCGACAGTGGGGGGAAACATTGACATCAGTTTGGCTTTCCAATGGTTTGATCTAAAGGTCTGTTTTACCACGTGTTGCAGAAAGGATGTCAGAGCGTTCCCGTTAAACGAGGACTGGCCCTGCCTCTTCCCTGAGCGTGAGAAGACTCCAAGTGGGTGAGAGGTGAAACAAAGTCGTTTTGTCACCATCCTTGTGGTTTCGTTGCTTGCGGTTTCTCATTATACTAGACACAACTAAATGCTAATTATTAAAAACGCAGAGTGGCAACACGGGATTTAGCATTCCTAGAGTTTCAAGCCAGAATGGACATTAGATCAACTAGTCTTTCTTCCTGTAAATCCCACCCAGATAGCCCAGTGACTAATCCCACCCAGATAGCTCAGTGACTAATTAGATCAAAGCATTTCAGCCCTCCAAAGACAGCACTGTTGTGTGCCAGAGGCAGAGAACAGGAGGGACTGAGGTGCCACCAATGCCCAAGGCCTCTGCACTGGCAGGGAATTGATTAGCTGAGACATGCCCAGATAATCCAAGCAGGCGACCCAGGCCCCATGCTGCAGAGGAAGGTCAAAAACCCAACATCCCTGCCGAGTTGACCTGGGGGAAGATTCCTTCCCAATCCCAAAGCTGCAGATCAGTAAGACCCTGAACATGTGAGCAAGACCCACCAGCCAGGCACTTAGAAAGGGGATTTTCTGTACCGCCTCAGGGCACTGGTCTGCACCCAGTCCTGTGTCCTGCCTCCAGCTGGGGGTGAGGGAGCCTGGGGAAATGGTGCTACAGGGAATGGTGACACCTGCTGAGGGTACTGAGTCGGCTCCAAGCTAATAACAGCATGATGTGAGGCGGGACGCTGTGCTGCTGGGGGCTCTACATTTGGATGAGCCACAAAAGCAAGGTCCTGTGCACTTGTTTGTTGACGAGCCGAGGCTCTCTGTGCTGGTTGCTGTGACAACCAGCTACTACTGCTATTTGGCAGGGTTATTCCTTTGGCTCAAGTGGCAGGGGGAAGTGCTTGGGTGCTGAAGGACCTAGGGTCAAACCCGGAGGGAGGAAATGGCACTAGCCGTGGCGTTATGACTCAAGTCTGCTTGAGGTGATCGCATTCTGCTGAAATTAAGTCCCTCCTGCTGTTTCAGCTGGATACAATATTCTTTTCCCCTTCCTGTCCAAAAACCGTTGGGTAGCATTGCTTTGGCTGTGACGTGGTTGCCCTTCAGTGGCGGGCGAAGTGACTCCTGAACACTTACGCACACGTTTATCGGTACTGCCAGGGGTAGCCCAACTGGGTGACGGGATTAATCATGGTGGGGAAGTTGAGCATGTTTGCAAGATCAAAGCCATAGCTTGTAAAGAGCTTCTGGATGAAAGGAATGATACAAACGTCAGATGTTATTAATTATTCAGTAGAACTGGAAGAGCCTGAAAGGATCAAGGCAGTCATTACAATCCATGATTTCCTGCGTAGTCTTATGCGGAGGGGGTGCAACTTCAAAGGCCATCCTTGCAAATGCACGAAGGACCTGCAGAGCCAAAGAGTGAGAGAGCTGGGCTTTCGGGAAAAGAATCTGGTGGATGAGAAGCAATTTGGGAAGAGTTTGGAAACCAGCAATTTTGGGATGAGCTAAATGGCGGTGTGATAAGGTCGTTAGCCAATGGCTCCCTGCTGATGAGGCAGAAACCCTGCCCTGATTATCAGCATCGTGGGCAGAAGCTCCCGAGTACCAGTACTGCAGCCTGCCTTCACTCTTTGATCTAGGCTTAATTAAACCTTGGGAAGAGGTCCGAGGCCTGAGAGACAATCTGATACCCTGGCTTTGTGGCTGTCCCCTCTGCTCCCCAAGCCGTTCCATTTGTTTCCATGGTAATTTCTCCAAATCCAAGTCACGTGACCTTCTCGGCTTCTTTTGTTGATTTCTTCTTTTCCTATTGTCATTAGTCTGTCCGTTAATCCAACCACCATCTGGCCCTGGCAAACAAGAGCCGAGTCCAGGCCCCTGCCAGCATGGAGCCTGAACACTGGCCAGCCTCGAAAGTATTTCTCACTGTTTGCTCTTTACATCTGGACAACAGCTGAAATAGTGCTGTGGGGGCAGCGAGCGGCGTGGAGAGACGGAGTGAGGCCATTGCTTGGCTCTGAGAAAAGGAGCTCGGATTTGGTCCTTCCCTAGGCAGGGTCGCAAAGAGCAAGTATGGATGGGCCTTTGCATTTACTGGACCCTGAACTGGGAACAGGTGCGTTTGTGTGTGTGGGGGGGGGGGCGCTATTGAAAGTGCCCAAGGGGTTGGATGGTGCAGGACTCAGGTGACCGAAGGTGCCTCTCGAGCAATAGTTTGCAGAGGAGGAAGCCAGGGAAGCAGCAATGCCCCCATCTGAAGTGCACAGGCCCTTGCAGCACCTGCCCTTGTTCATGTGGGAAAGCAGGGAGGGCATTCAGCTCACCGGGCCCCAGATAACAAAGGGAGATGGAGCACCACCCACCTGGGCGCTCATCCTCCAGTGATGCCTTGCAGGTCTCAGAGCTTCCAGCTAATTTTGCCCGGCTTGGCTGGCAAATCCAGCTGCTCCACCGGGGAGCAACCTGATACATTTGCCTAGGATCTGTCTGTACCGGATTTGTGGGGGTGACTGCAGCACTTGTGGACACACCCAAGATAACGTTAATCCCTTTACTGATAGCAGTGAATCTGCAGCAGGATGGACGTCAGCGCAGGCTAGCCATGCAAGGAATCACCCAGGGTCCGAAGCAGGTTCGTGAAGCCCATGCTGCCATGACTTCACTGCGATCACAGCCAGCTAGATTAAAGCTAGCTCAAGCCCATCGTGCCATCATACATCTCAACTGCAGCACTCCCTTGCAGTGCTCTTCAATGGAAACCAGCAAATGAAGCACTCCTGGATGAGGAAGCTGTGCTCGCTAGTGGTTAGAGCAGAGGACTCTGAGTTCGGACTCTGAGGTTTATTCCCATCTCTTTATAGCAGCATCTGTGGTCAGGACAGGGAAGCAGCAGCCACGACTCCTGGGTTCTTTCTCCAGCTCTGTCACTGCATTACAGTGTGATGTTGGCTGAATTATCTCAACTTTCCCATTTGCGAAACGGAGGATAATCCAGCAATCACCCCTTCCCGCCCCCGGGGTGGTTGTGGGGCTTCGTTAATGTTCGTAAAGCAAGCTGAGAACCAGGCTGGGGTGGGCTGGTATGAGTGGGGCTGTTTGAAAAGTAGGAATTCTTTTTTCTGCAAAAAAACAACAAAAAATAGTTTTGTTCAAAATTTCCCCCCAATTTTTTTTGGGGAAAAAAGAGCAAGGAAAAACCCAGCCTCCCACATTTGTTCCCAGCCCAGGGCAGGAGCACGGGAATGGTGTGTACAGTACCAGTGCATCTGTCCCGGGGAGCTGCTGTCACCCACTGGTGCCCCCCTCTGTGAACTGTCCAAAGAGAATATGGGTTTGTTACAGCCCCAGCCATGGCAAATTGGCTCTTCGGCTCAAGCTGGAGCAGCTTATGCTTTGATCTCTGGAAGTCCCTGCTTCAGTCCCCTGGTGTTTCCGCCAAGATAGCCGTCATCACACTGCTATGGTCACTGGAGACTTCTGGGACGTTCCACTGCACAGAAGCAGTGAGTGCTCCTGTATCTCCCCCATTTCATTAGCGAGAAGTGGAGCAGGAAAAAGACCTGTGCAGAGCATGCGCAGAGGCCAGTGCTGCATGCAGAGGCCTGTTTGTCACTAGCAGCCTGGCTTGAGCCCTTGGTGTCACCTCAGACCCCTTTAAATGGACCCCTTCCTCCTGTCCCACTCACCATACAACATCCCCTTGCAAATAGCAGTGTTCCCAGCGCAGCTGCACGGCATGTGCAAACAGAGCAGGGCAGCGCCCTCCGTCACAGGGAAGGACAGGGAGGCGACGTGTGCAGGATGCTGTCACTGACCAGCTGTTGCAGCAGAACCCAGGCCTGGTCGTGCTCCCCCATGGCCTCTGTGTGGCTGGGTTTGGCAAGAGCTTCCTGCCTGCTTAGAAAAAACAAACCAGCTCTTCCTAGTTATTTAATGGCTCCAATGTGCTTGCCACGGTCCGGCGCTTAGACAGAACTGGCAGCGGGGCGGCGCGGCGCTGTCAGGAGCTTTAGCTTTGTGTCAGGATGAATCTCGTTCTCAGCACTGGGAACATGCTGTACCATTTAGCACACAAGCTGGCAGCCTGGGCTTGCACGGTAAGTTAGGCTGAGCGCCGTCCTGAGGGTCGAGAGGCCACGCAGGGAGGAGCAGCACGTTGCACAGAGGTTGCAGGTACACCCCTCGCAGCAGTCCCTGGGAAGCAGTCAGTGGGGTTGGGACATCTGGGACAGGGGCTCCAGGGGAGTAAGGGATGTGGGCAGGGCTGCCAACTCCCACGATTTTGTTGCAAGTCTTAGATTTTCTTAAAGCCCCAGCTCCTGGAGTCAGATGATTATGGGAGAATCTGTTTCCATTTTTTTCAAAACAAGTCTGTTTCTAGCTCTTTTGGTTGCAGAGAAAAGCTTGAGAATGCGACCCTGAAAGGCTCAGCACCCAGAAGGCCTCTAAACAACCCCCAAACGTCTCATTTTACATCTCTTGATTTTAAAATCCATCTCTTGGGTCTTGGGGGCCTGACTCGACCTTTGAATGTGGCGGGTGATGGTTCTGTGAAGTTGAGATGCCATGTTTGGCTTTAAAAGTGGCAGCATGGCACAGTGGGCAGAACATGGGGCTGGGAGCCAGGAATTGCTGAGCATCGAGGCTGGGTTTTCAAAAGGGCTTACATGACAAAGAACACGAGTCCCAGGGACTTTCCGGGGGCCTTGTGCAACCCAGTCATTTCAGGTATGTCTACATTGCAGTTACAGACCTGTGGCTAGCCTGGGTCAGCTGACTCAGATTCATGGGGCTCGAGCCGCGGGGCTCTAGAATTGCAGTGCAGATGTTTGGGCTTAGGCTGGAGCACAGGCTCTGAGGCGCTGCAAGGGAGCAGGGTCCCACAGCTCGGGCTCCAGCCCAAGCCCTAGTGTCTATACTACACTGCAGGTTTATTGTCCCACAGCCTGAGGCCCTGGCGCCTGAGTCAGCTGGCCCAGGCCATCTGGCTGTGTCGCACGTCTTTTATCACAGTGTAGACATAGCTTTAGGGGCTTCTGAAAAGCCCAAGCTAAGCTCTCAGCTCTGGCACTGACTCATTGAGTGACCTTGGCAAGCAACATGATTGTGACATAGATCTATCTGTCTACCTATCTATCCACCCACCCACCCACATAGCATTTAACAACCAAATTGTGCATGACATGCCATTTACCTGTAAAGGACGCTATTTTACATTGCTCCTTTCATTCAGGGAATTCTCTCTCTCTCTCTCTCTCTGCTTTCCCTCTCCCCATCTTTTCCTTCTTCTCTTCTTTGCTGCCCTTCCACAAAGGACCATTGGAGGTAGGGAGTAGGGAGTAAGAACAGCCCAGACTCTGTAGCCCAGGGAGTAGAACTCTGTAAATGCTACTAACGTTTTCCCATGGATGAGGACTCCTCCCGCAGTGGGAAGTGGTGTATATAGTGTGAATAAACTATGCTAAGAAAATACCCACAGATTTCTCCTCTGGGGAGGAGCTGACCTGCAGGGTTCCAGCAGCCACTACCACTCAGCACAGGGACAATGTTATCATTAAATGAAAGTTCCTGAACACACAGGTACCAATTAAGGCATTAGACGCAATAGGCCTCCGCTCCAGGAGTCACATGATCACCTTTGCCTCTTTGCTCCCATTGGGAAAAAATGCTTCGAGCCCCCACGGATGCAAAGAAAAGTTTGAAAACACAACCCAGGCTCTGCCTGAGTCTGCAGAGAGCCTGGATCAATAGTTCTGAAAGATGTGAACCACCCTGTTCATCTCAACTCTGAAACGTGCTGCCACCCCAAAGAGAAGCAGGGCGATGGGGCGGTGGTGGGACCCCAGAGTGCTCAATGGACCGTGTGAGAGTGTGTGTGTGCACTAGTCAGACACGCATGCCTTGATTTGCAGTGACTGTTGGCAAGTAGATGCGTTTCATGCCCCCAGCTCCAGCATCTCAGCCTCGGTGAGAACCAAGGAGCTATTTTACAAATGACTATTGCAGAAACCACTTTCTCGGGGCCGTGATTAGGGATATACATTCTGTAATTTATTTTCGGTCTGGGTTTGAGACGAGACTGAGTCCCACCGGTACTAGGGCCTTTTATGGTAGTAAGGGCATGCATGTGGAGAGCTTGCACTGAAGAAAGTTGCCAACTTGGTTGCTTTGCAGGGACACCTGACTTCTAGACTTTAGTGGTTGTCACTTCTGAAGCAATTGCCCCGTCGTGCGATGAGAAGAGGGATTCCAAATCCCAGAGGTTAGGAATGATGGGCAAGATCTTCAGCTGGCACAAATGGGCATAACTCCCTTGACTTCAGTGGACGTCCATTCATATTCAGTAGCCCTACATCTAGCCTGCTGCAGACTTCACGCAATGGGAGTCCGAGGGCCAGGCCAAGGAGTCGGAAATGGTTCGAATCTGCAGTGTGCATTGTGCACTGGATATTGGGAAGGACATTAAAGGGCTTGGCGTCCCCTCCCTACCATCTGCTGGGACTGAGCTTACTCCCAACAGCTGCGGGGCTGTCATGCAATCGCAGCTACTCAGGGTGGATGCAGGGGAAAAACAAAGGCAGAGAAAACAAAAGAGGTAGAAAGGAGGAGGGAGACATGAAAGAGAGAGAGAGAGGCATGAGAAGGATGAGCAGCAACAGAAAGGGGACAGGGTAGATTCTGGGTGAGATTTTCCAAAGTGCTCAGCCCTGGCCCAACGCTGCCCCCCTGATTCAATGGGAGCCACTGGGCCAAGCCTAAGCATTTGGAAATCCCATCCTCTGGTTTTTAAAGTGAGTTTTTAAGGCAGGTTTTATAAAAATCAGTAAAATCCGTAACCTCCCACGTGTGTGGTGAGGGGAGGGTGGTGAGGTGCATTACAGCCCAGAAAGTGACGTCTTCCCTTCCTCTCTTAATTTAATCTGTTCTCCTAGACTCTATGGGACTTGTAACCACTTTGACTGGGTGCCTTTGTTTGCACATGCTATGTTTAGATGTTGCCTTTTCCCTAAATTCTCCATTAGACCCCTTCCCCTGGGGAACCAGGAACTCAAACTGGCCCCTCGTTCTGTTCTGAACTTAGGTGGCCGACTGGAGCCAGCTGCACTCACTGCTAGGGCTTGGGAGTTATTGCAGTGTATCTTCCCCGTTTCTCAGAACTAATAACTGGAACTGGGAGAATATTGTAAACCCAGAGAAGATGCCAAACGTTTCTCAGCCACTGGCCCTGCCTCAGCAAAGCACTTAAGCATGTGCTTAACTTTTAATTATGTGCTTAAGTCCTGTTCATTTCAGCCGAGCTTTGCGCCGGGCCCTTTACACCCCGCTCCCCAACTTGTACAGCTTATCCGGGGCTGGAAAAGAGCCTCCCACTCTGCCCTCCTGCCAGCTTGCCCCAGCTCTGCCCCGGAGGGGCTCCTGTCTAGATGTGAAAGGGGAGTTGGGTCTCCTAGGCTCAATCCAGTTTTTGGCCTCTCTGCAGAGGCTGCTAACGAAGGGCGCTCAGGGCTAACTGGGGGAGGGAGAGGGTTTAAGGAGATGGATGCCTGTCTTGTATGTGGGAGTGGGGAGAATTTGTGGAGTTTTTTAAGCTTTGTCCTTTTATTATTATTATTTTATGACTATTTTGACTAAAAATGTTACTCACCCAGCACCCACTTGCAGCCCTACACTAACAATCTAGTCTGTGCCACCTAGGGTCCGTGAGCGATCCTGCACAGCTCAGCGCTCAGGAGCCAGCCCGCAATAACAAACTGATGCTCGTAGTTCAGTGCTTCACAGCCCCCTGGCTCTAACCAACCAAGGCACACGCCACCATCCGCCCTGCAGTAGCAAACCACGGTGCACAGCTCAGGGCCAGTTAGCACCCCGACAATAATAAACCAACGTGTACAGCTCAGTGTTCATCAGCAACCTGACAGCAACAGGGTGTGCACATGTGAAAGCTATGAAGGAAAATGGATCTCTGCAAGGATCCCAGCTTATGTTTCCAAGTGGTTACGTTTCTAGTATTGGAGAGAGGAAAATGATTATTTAAAAAAGACTTTTTATCTAAAATCTGCCTCCTCACTGCAGCTTTTGCATGCTCGGGTGGTATGTCGAGGTGGTCAAAATCTGGAAACTGTTCACAAAAAAGTCTCTTTCTAATGGCAAATGTTGAAATTTGAAAACTTGTTGACTAGCTCTAGTGTTGAGTTCTGTCTCAGGTCCTGATACAGGAAGACATCTCTGTCCAGGAGAGCACAGGTAAGTCCCACGCAATCAATGCCACTTAAGCACATGAATAAAGTTCGGCATGTGTTTAAGTGCTGCCCTGAATCGGGGCCCAAGATGTCTGGGCTGTTCTTATTTGGTAATAATGGTTACAGCTGGTTTGAGCATCTTCTCACGCAGGCTTTGGGTTTTAAGCTGAGCGTGCGCCTTTATTACTCCACCCACTTTGCTCTTAGCAGAGTGGTTGAAAGCCATTGGAGAGAGATCACAGACAAGCTCAAGCGTGGCCGCTGGGAGAGACCGTGCTGCACAGCGTCTCTCAACCCACACAGCGTTCTGGGAGGGAAAGATATTGCCTGAAACCCGCTGGGACCTTCTGATCTCAAAGTGACTATCCTTCAACAAAAAAACTTCGAAAACAGACTCCAACGAGAGACTGCTGAATTGGAATTAATTTGCAAATTGGATACAATTAACTTAGGCTTGAACAGAGACTGGGAATGGTTGATTCATTATAAAAAGTAACCTATTTCCCCTTGTTTATTCCTTCCCCCGCCCCCCCCCCACTGTTCCTCAGGCATTCTTGTTAAACCCTGGATTTGTGCTGGAAATGGCCCACCTTGATTATCATACACATTGTAAGGAGAGTGATCACTTTAGATAAGCTATTACCAGCAGGAGAGTGGGGTGGGGGGAGAGAAAACCTTTTGTAGTGATAAACACCCATTTTTTCATGGTCTGTGTGTATAAAAACATCTTCTGTATTTTCCACAGTATGCATCCGATGAAGTGAGCTGTAGCTCACGAAAGCTTATGCTCAAATAAATTGGTTAGTCTCTAAGGTGCCACAAGTGCTCCTTTTCTTTCAGCAGATGATGGATCATAGCCACAGTCCAAACCACCAGGTGTTGTTTGTATGTCAGTAGCATGTTCTCAGCAACACTGGCTACCGCCAGCACATCAGACCTGCCCTCTGCTCTACATCGGCGTCTCTCATAGATTAGAGAGCCCAGTTCAAGGTCATCATCCTTATCTTCAGGGCACTCAGTGGACTGGGCCCCGTATTCCTACAGGACTCCCTGAGCTCCAGGATGAGGACTGTGATTGGCAGCTCTGCTCCTCGGACTCTGTGGGTCTTTCTACTGGCAGGATGAAGCTTGTGTGTGTAGGTGATAGAACATGGAACCAGCTCCCCCAACAACAAAGGACCCTCCCAACCCTCCCCACCTTCCTCTCCCAATGGCAGGCACACTTCTCTGGCTGGCTTTCCCTAACAAATAGAGAGCAGTGTGCACATTGGAAAACAAAATGCTGCCAGAACAAACGTGCAGTTCTGGGAGGAGAGGGTGAAAGAGAACAACTCACGTGTGAGAGATTTTGGCCACATCGCTCAGTGCGTGACTGGACAGCGCTCAGACACTGCGGTGGTGAGGGTTGGCCAAGAGCCTGAATAGAATACATGGACTCCCAGAGGGGTAGGCTCAGCATCCTCAGTTTACAGGTGGGGAACTGAAGTGACTCCCTCAAGGTCACACAATGACTCAAAGAGAGAGAGAGAGAGAGTCGGGATTAGACTCCAGGAGTCCTGATTGTAAATTCTCTGCAACAGCCCCATGACGCACACCTAGCCACCCACCCGGAAACTGCCTGAAGAGGCCACGGGACTCGGAATGAGGGCCAGAAACGCTACACGATGACTAAAAAGGAAATGGAGCAGGTATGCAGGGTTCTTCACCTCTGAACCTCTCAGCCAGCTGGGGAGCACATAGCAGGTTGAGAGAACCGAGGGAGTCGTGCAGCGGCAGGAGGTGCAGCAGGAAGGCCTGGTTGGGGCTTGTGGCTGTGCTTTCCAAGGCCCCCCACAACCCACCCTCAGCCCTGTAACTGAATAACTGATTTTAAGCCGGTGACTAAGAAGGGACTGACGTGGGGCCTATGCCTTGTAGGTGTGAAGTGGGCCTCAAGGGGCCACTGCAATGGTCCTCTGCACAGGGGTGAATATCACCCTGAGAGCGCAAATAAGTCCTCATCCCCTTTCTGCCCCCCTAATTTCACATTAAGGGCCATCCTCCCCCTGAGCTGCAGGAATGAGGGACAGGATCGGGGGAGAGAACTAAGAGGCCTCCCCAGTGCCGAGGAAACCAGACAGCACAGGGTTAAGTCAGGAAGCTAGGAATAATAATAATAATAATTAATAATAATCAGGGCCTATGGAATGAGGAAGTTAAGGGCTGGGTACCTCGTCGTTTGTGAAGCTCTTGGCAAGCGCTGTGGAAAATGGAGGCCTAGAGAAATGTCACAGCAGGCTCAGGTTGTTCGGAGAACCACACAAGTGTATTTAAGCCATCAAGCCTGCCATTGTTCTCCCCTAATTATTCCCACTCCCTGAGTCTTACACCCCATAATTCAGGGAAGCTGAGTAATGGAAGAAACAACAACAGTTTTAATCTCTCAGTACCGGTGGTCTCCACCAACAAAAATACTTTCAAGAGCTCTGCGGTTGCGGCTTCCTCAATTTGGTGGGCAGTAAAAGGAGGGGAAGGAAAAAAAGCCATTCACCTATTTGGGAAGGCTTTTTTCTTTAAAGAGGGGAGGAGGAGGAGGAGGAGGAATCTTCTTCCAGATGGAAGGAAAGAAGAATTAGGAAGAAGATGTGTTTGAAAGCCAGGTCCCAGGAGCCGCTGGATCCATACTGAATGTGGAAATGAGATGTTATATCACAGAATTGGTTAGGCCGTCGATGGGTTTGATTCATGTTGAACGAGAAGCCATGATGCCTCGTGGTCATAGAAGAGGCCTGAGACTTCTGGGTTCTGTTTGCCAACTCGTTTGGGTGATATCTGCAAGCTGCTGAGCATCTCCGTGTCTCAGCTCATCCATGTGCAAAGCAGGACTAATAATCCCTGCTGCCAGGATTAACTGGTGCCCACGAAGCGCTGAGCGAGCCTTTGGCGCCCGGCCACAGGGAAAGCATGGTGATTGTGAGGGCAGCTCGCTGTCCAGGAGAGCATGCCCCTGGAGAGAAGTTTGCAAGAGCAATGGCTCTTTGATGGCAAAGAATACATCACCCGCACAACCACCATTGGCGCGTTGTCTCCCTCTAGTGGCTCCCATTGACAGATAGAGAACAGAGCTAGGTGGTCGAAACGTTTTTTGGGCTTTTCAACCGAAATGAAAATGCCCATTTCTGTAGAAATAAAACAAACCCACATTATTTTTTTTTAAAACCAAAACATTCAGGTTTTCATCTACCTGCCCCCCTGCCCCTCCTCTTCAAAGTGGGCATTTTTCAAACCCGCTCTAATATAGAGGTTTTGGAGTCCACTGCTGCGTCTGCCCTAATAAACCCAGTCCTTTTTGCTCAAGCAGCAGATGCTTGTGCTTTTAGATCCCCAGGTTCAATCCCCGCTGGTGACCCCAAGGACACTGTTACAGATCTCACTTTGGGTATGTCCCCACTGCAATAAAACACCCCTGGCTGGCCCAGGTCAGCTGATTCAGGCTCACGGGGCTCAGGGTGCAGGGCTATAAAATTGCAGTGTAGATGTTTGGGCTCAGACTGGACCCCGGGCTCTGGGACCCTCCCATCTCATGGGGTCTCAGAGCTCGGACTCCAGCCTGAGCCCAAATGTCTACACTTGGAGCTTAAGGAAAGAAAAATCCCCTCCCCACTCTGGCTTTTGGAATCTAACTCCCACTACAGCCCGCACCGTTTTCTGCAGCAATCTTGTGAAGGCGTCTTAAATCCTTCGGGTTTGGTTCCGCTAGCGAGCCCCACGTTCCCTAATGGGAAAGCACTGCGCAGTTCTGGTGATGGCTCCACTGGTCGTTTGTTTCTGGAGCCCTGGGCTGCCGGCTGGCGCAGAGCACAAGTACAATGAGTCGGTGGCTTCAAACGAAGCTCTAGTCTAATTTAGCAAAATTTGCTGTCTGTGGTAAGGAGAGGCCCAGGAGTGGAATAGCAAGGGGCAGGACTGAGGTGTATTGGCAGTGTGTGTTTGGGGCCCAAGGACTGGAATTGCAGCAGGGGCTGCAGGGTGGGGACTGAGGTGCGTTCGCAGAGCTCTGTATCTGGAATCCAGGGCTGAAATCCAGGCTGCCATGGAGGGCACTGGCAATGCTGGGTGTCTGAGCATGGACAGTACGTGCCCACCTGAGGTCTGACACTATCTGCTGTCAGTCCCCGACTCTCTCATACATTAAAAATTCACCCCTCAAAAGGAGAAAATTAAAGGAAACTATTTAACCCTCCTACCCCACTAGCCTCTTTCAAACCCCTCTTCCCCTGGCCATAAAATCCAGGCCTACCGCACTCATGCCTCCACTCTCTCCCCCACACCATGGCCCAAACTTCAGTTTTAGAGTGGTAGCCGTGTTAGTCTGTATCAGGAAAAATAACGAGGAGTCCTTGTGGCACCTTAGAGACTAACAAATTTATTTGGGCATAAGCTTTTGTGGGTTAGAAGTGGGATCCCATGAAAGCTTATGCCCAAATAAATTTGTTAGTCTCTACGGTGCCACAAGGACTCCTGGTTATTCAAACTTCAGTTGTGCAGCTCAGGGCTTTGCCAGCCAGCCAGCACGAGCAAGAAGAGGGATAGTCATGGCGTGGCGCTGCCTCCCGGGGCTGCCAAGCGCGAGCTGAGCCGGGCTGCCCCAAGAAGCTGCTGTGGCCACTGGAGTATCCTGGAGCTGCCCCCTTGGGATGTGACTGATGCAGACAACCTGTGTAGCCACGGCGAGGAGCAGATTGGAAGGGGGTATGAAGGGCAGGCAGCGTGGTCTAGGGTTTAACACAGGGGATTGAGAGCCAGGTTGGTCCTAGCCCTGGTTCAGCCACTAATTTACTGTGCAATCGTGGGCAAGAGGCTTGGTTTTTGTGTGCTGAAGTTTCCCCTCTGTGATGTGGGGCCTGTGACGCTGACATGTCCCACGTGGGCACCGTGAGGCCAGCTGACTAATGTGTGTGATGTGTCCGGAGAACCACGGGTGATGCTGCAAGTGGGAGCTATTATTACTGCGGTTACCCTCATGCTGACTTGACTGTAATCTGGGAAGAGGAACTCTGGGGCCAAGTCCATGCCAAAATATCCCCCCTGGCCCAGTTCCTCTGGTGTCAGCAATGCTGGAAGCCCTGGTGCAGACGGGGCGACTGGCTGCCACTGCCAGTTAGAGCTGACCTGGCCCAGACCAGGTGAGGTGGTGAAAATGCCAGAGCCCTGTCCCCACTAGAGCTGTGCTGGGGGGAAATGACCCTAAATTCACCCCAGAGCACCTAGGCCCCATGCTGGCCTGCTGCACATTGGCGAATGCCGCATTGTGTCCTTCGCCATGTCGTATCCTTCATCTCTGCTTTCTCCAGCCATTCCTCCCCATTCCCTGTAAGCTCCTTCCTCTCCTGCTGCGGCCCCTCCCTGCTTTGTGCCGCTAACCGTTTTGACTGATCTGCCTTAGCTGGTTTTATTTATTCATTCATTCTGCGGGGCTGCGCACTCCTGTCCCCTTGTAACTCCTCGCAGATCCCTTTCTTTGGCTGTGCTGCAGAGCGTCACAGCCGGATTTATTTGCACAGCCCCAGTCCGGGAAGGCAGTCTAGCTCTTTATTTATGTCTTTTCCAATTTTTTTCATATTTGATACATGTAGCCCTTCCTTCAGCTAGGCTCCTCCGCCCTCCAGCTCTGTAAAGTCACTTTTTCCCACTAGGCTGTTAAGATGTTATTTACAAGTCTCACGGCCTCTTTCTCTCTCTTTCTCTCTCTCTCTTTTCTTCCTTTCTTTCTTCCTTGGCTCTGCCTTTGCAATACATAAAACCAAATTAGTCCCACTGTATTCCTACTTGGCTTTCTGCAGATGCAGCCGCTAACCTCTAATAAATTTAAAATTACCGTTTTCCCTCCTGTTTGATGTTGCTGCTTTCCCGAACCCCTTGTGAAAAAAGAAAGAAAGAAATAGTGCAGCAACCTGTCATACACAAAACCACGTCTCAAAGGGTGGCAGGGTTCTAGTCTGACACAGTCACACTTGAGGGAGGGAGCCAGAGGAGAAGAGAGTCATTTTAAGATGCAGTATTTAGCGTCAGTTTTGAGCAGCTGATTTATAGTTTATTGTACAAGACGCAGTGAGGTTTCCTAGTGGCTGGGAAAACCTCTAGCAGGCTTCTTGTTCCAGTGGGATCTGTTTACCTGAACACAGGTGGAGTCATGTGAAGAAGGGAACTGATAGTGCTGGATAACACTGGGGTTTCTATCCACCAGCCAGAGAGAGCAGTGCAGACTCCTTCTGCCCTGCCCTGCCAACATCCTTCTGGAATGGCCACCTCATTGGCGAGAGCCACCTCCACCTTTCAGCTTTTGGCTGCCCTGCTAAGTCTGATGGCTGGATGTCTGATCCACTTAGCTCACTGTGCAAAGGCTGATTGATCCCTGGAGCTTCAGGTCAGAAGCAAGGGGGGTTAGGAAGGAACTTACCCTCTGGGAAGGCTAAATTCAGTGCCTTGCATGGTGGCAGGTTATTTATAACTGCTTGCGAGGGTTAACGCTCCCACTCTTGTGATAAGTTCCAAGTGATTAGCACCTGGCCCCAGGACCGCTTGCAGCAGTAGGGAGCCTAACGCCAGTCTGGGGGGCTGGTTCAGTCCTGCCTCAGAGGGGCGAGCACCCCTGCCTGAATCAACAATGCTTCTCCCTGCACCAGTGTGTTCCTCAAAGGGCCCCTCCGCGCCCTGAAGTCTCATTCAGCCCGGCCTACCTTTGAGCTGACACGATTTAATGGGATCACTGCCAATGCTGGCATGACTGCCGGCTGAGCATCAACCCATGTGTGCGTGACTGTCTCTGGGTGGTCTGCGGACATGTGGCCATGTTTAGAGCCCGGTTACAGCAATTGTTAAAAGATCAAAAATATTTAGGGCGACCTGGATTCTTCTTGCCTTTTTTGCATTTTTGAGGACTTCAGTCTGCAATCTGACAATGAGGCAGGGCTGCTGTCTGGGCTGCTGAGGGAGGGTTTGGCATGGCCTTGCGGAAGCTCTGAGGGCCTTTGGCAAGCTAGGGAAGTGGAGCGAAAGCCTTTGGAGAGTTAGCTCTGGAAGGACTATTCTGACATTGGTATGCTGGCAGCATTGCAAATCTGCAGTGAGCCACCTGGAGAACAGCTCGAGGAAATGTTCTGCCGTATCGTTTGTTCGTATCTGGTGCGCAATCACCAGCATTGTGCCAGGCTCCTGGCCTGGAGATTTTCATTGCAATGGGCATGGAGCTGCAAGAACTGCAACTGGCAGGAAAATGCTGCAGCCAGCTTCAGTTTATACTTGGCACCCCCAGTGAAACAGACACGAGGTGAAACATTCTGCCAGTGGGCGAGGAGCAGGGCCGGCTCCAGGCACCAGCGAAGGAAGCAGGTGCCTGGGGTGGCCAATAGAAAGGGGTGGCACGTCCGGGTCTTCGGCGGCAATTCGGCAGCGAGCCCTGCAATCCCTCTCTTCCTCTTCGGCGGCACTTCGGCGGCAGCTCAACCAGGCTCGGTTTTGTTTTGTTTTTTCCTTCGCTGCTTGGGGCGGCAAAAAGGCTGGAGCCGGCCTGGTGAGGAGGCAGGAGAGCCGGGGGTCTCGGAAGGGGAGCGGAGGCGCTGGCTCACAGTGTGACTTCTGGCACGCCACCCGCTCGCTCTGCTCCCCGTCAGTCCAAGAAACTTCACGGTGCAAATCTTCCTGGGGGAAGCACGTCGCAAGAAAACAAACCAACCAATGAAATCTCTTCCTGCCTGCAGTGGCAGCCTAGTGCGACCCTTTGGAGCCCAGAGAGGGAACCTGCATCACTTCCAAACCAAACTAAAAACACTCCACGGGGACGCATGTGTAAATGCAGTTCAGTGCCCCCTTATTTGGGTCACTGCTTAGCCTATAGGCAGGAAGTGAGCCAATGCCACAGCCCCACTAACTGTGGGGGAGAACAGCCACCTCACACTCACTAGCCGCACGTCTCCCCACTGAATGCAAACGGTGCAGCTGAGGGCACCAGTTCTCCAGCTGTGGGATGGGGGCTGCAGTCAAGTGGTGCGTCGTGAGATTTAAAGTCCGGTGTCGGAATAGAAACCCTTTCTCAGGACACTGCTTAAGGAAGAAGGTGGCACACCGGGTACTTTTGCATTTTTGATGTGGCATGGTAGGTTTTAAAGTCAACGAGTTCTAGGGCCTGGGCAGTGAATATGGGCTTATGGAACATGTTTCTTTCTGGAGGAACCGGCACTACGCCCAGGTCCGTACCTGGCCGAGCATCTGTGTTGGAAACCAGCTTCAGACCTGTTTGAAGACAGCCGCAGCGGGGCTCTGACCTGTGCTGTGGAGGGGCGTCAGGAACCGTGCTGGGCCGCGAGCCTGTGGCGCGATCACTTAAAATAAATCCGCATCCACACTACTGTTGTTTATTGCCTGTGTTACCATAGCGCTGAAAGGCATGGACTGATATGGCG
The DNA here is from genome assembly GCF_965152275.1 of Natator depressus. NCBI lineage: Eukaryota > Metazoa > Chordata > Testudines > Cheloniidae > Natator > Natator depressus. The sequence continues at coordinate 2,944,266 of NC_134252.1, forward strand.
GCCCCATTGCACCAGGCGTTGGATGGACCCAGAGGGGGAGTCAGTCTCCACCCCAAAGAGCTGGCAGGCTTACTAGGCATGCAAGCGTTATGCCCATTGTACAGATGGGGAGCCGAGCCAAGGTGCAGAGGGATTAATGGACTCACCCCAGGGCTCTGGAGCAGAGCCAGGAACTGAACCCAGCTATCCCAAGGCCATAGCCAGCGCCTTAATCGCATGGCTGGTTTTTGAATATTACTGTCAGCAGCATGGGCTCGTTCTGAAGGTGGGCAGAGGCTAAGCAATGGGCGCTGAGTATGGAACAGTCTTCAGCATGAAGTGCGGGTTTGTGCTCTCTTTGTGTTCTTGATGAATCGAGAGTTGGACATTCAGGATAGGGGCACTAGTTTTTGGCTCCAGTGACTGGATGTGGATGGACCTGAGCTGGGGGGTCTGTGTTTGCAATGGGATATTTATGAGACTTGCATTCTAGGTTGTAAACTACTCTGTTTAACTCTGGGTAGAATAATATTGCTGACAGCCATTCTCATTCACCCCACATTTGAGCACTCTGATACTACCATGTCAGTGGCCAAACAAGTATTTACATAGATAGATAAGAACTTACATAGACAGATAGGAACTTACATAGATAGATAGGAACCATTTGGTCCAAGATCCTGTCTCTGATAGTGGCCAGCGCCAGCTGCTTCAGAGGCAGGTGCAAGAAACTGAACTTCTGTATTATTGGGGTAACCTGTCTCCTGGGGAAGTTTCCCTGGTCCCCATCAGTTCGAGGTTGGTTGTGCCTTGATGCAGGAGGTCTGAGATCCCTGCCAAATTTCTCGTTGTTTTGTTCTTTACCATTTCGCTCTGGATATTCTTGTTCTTATATAAACGTATAACCCTCTCCTGAATCCTGCTATGCTCTGTCTTAACACTTATCAGCCCCCCATTGGCTTAGAATCTCATATTCTGCTACTGTCTGTCTCCTCACTCACCCCTGCGTGGTAGGGCTGAGCTGTTACCCCCATTTACAGAGGGGGAACAGAACTGCAACACACAGTGATTCAGGGAGTTGCTGAAGGCCGCCCAAGAAGTCTGTGTCAGAGCAGCAAATTGAACCCAGCTCTCCCAAAGGGCAGGCTGGTGTCCTCAGGGTGGGCCCACCTGGCTCAGCCTTTCTCTTAACACTGAGTTCTTGCGTTCAGCTCTGTTCACGGGCTGTGAAAGGATCCTGCCATGCCAGTTACCATGCATATGCAGGCTGGGAACCTGTGCTAATGGAGTGATGCAGGCACTGCAGGCCCATGCTGGGGTCCCTCGTAAGGCGAGCAAAACCAGACCTCCGAGCACAGCACCCTGCAAAACACTTTCCCGCAGTGCACGCAGCGGCGTGAAATGAGAGCAGGATGTATGCCTGATGTCTGGGCTCTTCCCCCGCCCTGGCTGTAGTTACATGCCTGTTGTCAGAACAGCGTCTTCTATGGACATGCCCTGGAGTGAAAGAAACCACATCAGAGACGGGAGGGGTCTTGTCTATATTGCACCCGCTCGCTTTGCTATTTCACGCTGGAGCCTGTCCTGGGCTCCTTCCTTCTCTCTGAGGCTGCCCCTTCCCTACGGCCTTGGTGAGTGGCAGAGGCTGCCCCTTTGCCCCCTTTCAGGAGAACGCTGGCCTAATCTGAACTTCTCCCCATCTGGGAAAGGCATTCAAGAGGAAAAGGGGTAAAATCCCACCATCCCAACCCCAGCTGATTTCGGGGAGGGGGGAAGCCCCTATTGTCTTTACTGCCCTCTAAAGGCCCGCCTGCTTCCTGCTTGAGGCAGTCAAACTTCTTCGAAAGCTGCTGCCTGGTTCTAGTTCTCTGTGTGCTGCTTTCCCGTCCTGACACTGTCCTGGGTTTCTTATTGGCTGGATGGGAGGAAACTCCACCTTGTCCAGCCTCGCCTGGCAACATCTCTGGGTCTGTATTAGCTACCTTCATACAGACAAGCACGTTTATAGCTGTTCCAGTCTCAGTGCCAGGCCCAGCCTGCTGCCATAGCAAATAGCTCCTCTAATGCAGATTTTTGCAAACCAGAGGAAGCGTCTGTTTGCATATGCCGTGGGATCTAAGATCACCCCCTTCTAATCAACAGCACATGTCTCATCCCCCTGCCCCCCCATCAATCCATATCACCTCTTGTCTGCGCTAGCGTACAGTGGATGGTCTGGATTACAGATGGCAGATGTGTTTTGTGCCAGCCACACCTGTAAGGGTTTGGGTTTTTTCAATTCCCTTTGAAGCACAGCTATATGAAATATGTCAGAAAGACTAGTGCCTCTCCAAGGGCTGGAGCGGGCTGGAACTAGGTTCTCAGCGCTTTGAAACAGAGCGCACTTCTGCGCTGATTTACTACTCGTCTTTTTTTTAAAAAAAAACTTGTGAATAAAGAGGGGCCTAAATCCAAAGTTGTGCATCTGGATTTCAAACTCTCAAAGCCTGGGGTCCATTTGGATCAGACCATTATAAAAATTATATCAGCTGCCTGGGGCTAGGAACCCACTTCCCCAGGACAGTGCCAGTTCAGAATTGCCTATGATGGGAGCGTTTCTCCGTCTTCCTTTGAGGCAGCTGGCACTGGCCATTTTTGGAAACAGGATAGTGGAATAGATGGGCTCAGGCTGTTTCTGATGTAGCAGTTCCTATGTGACTAACAACTGATGGCTATTTGTAACATTTGGATGCAGACCCAAGTTCAGATGCAATCACCCCAGTGAATTGAGGGCGTTCAGAACCAGGCTCTTGGCTTTGGCCCATCTGTGTTTCTAAGTTTTAGCGTTTACTCAGCCCATCACAGACTGCAAGTGGCTCTAACACAGTGGTCTTGACAAAGGAGAACAAAGACAAAGCAATACTCACAGGCACTCTGCCCCTTAAGGTCCATGTTCCCTCTCTCTGTTTATAATGGCAAGTTGATACAATGCGTGGCCCCGATGCTGAAAGCTGGGAAGTCGTTTTCCTGTTTGGCTCCTGCCGGTGTTTGCACAGAGAGGAGGAAATGGCATTGGTTTTAGTGTGCCCATTTCAAAAGGCCGCCTACATCTGTATAAACACGAGCTTGTTACGAAAGCCCCATTAATTGCCGAAGCCACATGCTCAGCATTTAACTCGGCCTCAGCTGAATGGCAACGTGCATCCTAATGTTGTAGCACCAGGCGAAACAAACCAGGGCAGGCCCATCAATCAAACCCTGGTTCGCATGTGTGTGCTGCTCTTTACAGTTCAAATCCAAACAAGCCAGCGGGATCTAAACTTTGTTATTGTAACAGCAGATCAAGGGAAGGACCCTTCAACAGAGTTCCCCCTCCTGGCCCAAAGTGTCTGCAGAAAAGTCGCCGTGTTGATTTTGGGATGGGATAAAAGTCGAGCTATTCTGGTGGTGTAGCTATTCCACTCGCCTCAGATAATTCAAGAAGATTTGCAGGTTTTTCCTGTGTGTGGCTGGGGTTTATTAGGGTTCTGGAGGGAGGACAAGGGCAGCAGTTTGTTTCAGTGTCTGAGAGGTCTGGGGGATCTAGTCAGGTGTTATTTTTTTAGGCCAAGATTCAATGGGATTCAAGCATGTCTCGAGTGCTTTGCTGAATAGGGTTGGACACAAGCACATGTTTAAAGTTACGGCTTGGCTGAGTCAAGGCCTTCATATCTGTACAGCATTCAGACATGGGCAGGCAGCTTTACAAACCACTAATAACTGTGAAATCTTTCAGGTACATGATGCAGGAAACAGCCTGAGAGATTCACCCCTGTGCAGGGAGCCAGCCCCAGGCCTAGGAACCACCAAAGCATTGCAACCCTAAGAGGCCCAGGAACTCCTGAAACCCTCACCCACTCAAGGAAGAATTCACTGTCCTTGGAGGCTCTAACCTCTGCTCATTTGTCAAATGTTTTTCAGTCCCAACAGAGCAAAGGGTGTGACAAGCCCCCTTACAGGAATGCTCAGACCTGACCCCGCAAATCCCACCTGGGCATGTGTGTTCTCCAGGCTGTCAAAGCTCCCAAGGTGTAGAAGGCAGCATGGTTAACACACGAGGCCAGAAGTCAAGAGCTCTGAGTCTGCCAGATTTCCTCTGTGATTTGGGGCAAGTCGTTGCACCACTGCACATTAGTGTCCTCATCTCTGACACGGGGATAGTAACATAAGAACGGACCTACTGGGTCAGACCGAAGGTCCATCTAACCCAGTGTCCTGTCTTCTGACAGTGGCCAGTGCCAGGGGCCCCAGAGGGAATGAACAGAACAGGGAATCATCAAGTGATCCATCCCCTGTTGCCCATTCCCAGCTTCTGGCAAACAGAGGCTAACGACACCATCCCTGCCCATCCTGGTTCATAGGCATTGATGGACCTATATTCCATGAATTTATCTAGTTCTTTTTTGAACCCTGTTATAGTCTTGGCCTTCACAACATCCTCTGGCAAAGAGTTCCACAGGTTAACTGTGTGTTGTGTGAAGAAATACTTCCTTATGTTTGTTTTAAACCTGCTGCCAACTAATTTCACCCCTAGTTCTTGTGTTATGAGAAGTAAATAACACTTCCTCATTTACTTTCTACACCAGTCATGATTTTATAGACCTCTATTTTATCCCCCCTTTTTTCCAAGCGGAAAAGTCCCAGTCTTTTTAATTTCTCCTCATATGGAAGTTGTTCCATACCCCTAATCATTTTTGTTGCCCTTTTCTGAACCTTTTCCAATTCCAATAGATCTTTTTTGGGATGGGGCGACCAGATCTGCACGCAGTATTCAAGATATGGGCATACCATGGATTTATATAGAAGCAATATGATATTTTCTGCCTTATTATCTATCCCTTTCCTAATGATTCCCAACATCAGCCCTCTGACAATACCCCTAAGCTGGGAAAGTCTAACTCACTGGTGTGTGCCAAGGGCCTTGCAATTGTACAAAATGAAGGAGCCATAGAAATACTTATTATTCTCTATGCAGCCATTGCTGGGGCTAGTGCTGTCAGTGACCCTCTGGGTGCCAGTAATCTCCTTTTTAGTAAGCAGTGATGTCTGAGCGCAGGGGAGAGGCCGGAGATATGTGCAGGGGCTCCTCTGCATTCTGGAAAGCTTCACACGTGAAGCAAAGACCCCACAAGCCAATCCCAGACCATTTTCTTTTTCTGCCAGTGATTTAGTAACATTTTACAAAAATATCCCTCTTTGCTGGTTCAATTTAGAACCTGAGTTTCCACCAGGAGTGAGAGATTTTGGAGGCTAAAGGAATATTTTGTATCAAGAAAGCATAAGATTTCAGAAAAATGGCTAGTTCTGGTGCCAAAAGAGTAAGTGGGGAAAGTGCCTAACCATTAGTGTGTCACTTGCAAGCTTTGCCCAGCAGAATCCAAGCAGAGGATCAAACTCTCGGCCCCCACACCCTGAACTTAACCAGACATGGCCATGCAAAAGGCTGGTGCACTATTTTTCTGAGCTGTGCTCAGGTGGTATTGACCCAGCAATGCCAAGATTTTAAGGCCAGAAGGAACCATGTTGATCCCCTAGTGACTAGTCTGACGCCCTGTATAACAGGGCAGAGAATCCCCCCAGGGATTTATTCCTGCTGAGGAGGAAACTCGTCTTCTCTACTGTGTGAGTGGCACTGTTGAGCCCAGTCAGTCAAGCCTAATCTGCATGTAAGTGCTTCACGTGACAGTGAGCTGTTCCCCTGGTTCATGTTCCTTGCGTCTTGTTTCCAGTTTGCATTTTCTAACCTCAGCCTTCAGCCACTGGCCTTTGACCTCCCCTTTGACTGCTGGAGATCTCCCCCCCAGGAAGGTGTTTATAGACACCTTATTAAATAAGCGAACTAGACCCAGGTCTGTAATACGGGGCCAGAGCCTCAGCTAGCATGAATCAGCACAGCTTCTATTGGAGTCAATGGAGCTATAGAGATCTACCCCAGCTGAGAATCTGGCTTATACTGGCTTTTTGTAGACCGAAGCAAATGATTTGGACCCTTGGCTAATGGCTGAACTGGGCTGCTGCCAAAAGATCCTTCTTTTGATGTTAAAATGAAAGGTGTCACCAAAGAGAGACTATTTCCCAGTTCTACAGGAACAGAAACATTTTGAACCCCGCTTCCCTCACGGGGAAAGCCCTAGGACCCCACTCCTACTTTGGCCGACAGTGGTGAATGATGGGTCTTCTGCCAATGATCGCACAAACAGGACATTAATTATGCTTTGTGAGTGAAACGTTATCCCTTGTATTTCTCTGCAAACTTTTTCAACTAGATCATATCTGACTTCAAACACTGGCAAAGAGGAAACCAAGAGAGGTGTTTTTAAAGAAGAAAAGAAAATGCGCGACGAACCTTACCCTCTGTGCTTTTCAGGATAGCTGCGTGACTTTTGGAGCAAGGAATTGGTTCACTAGGAAAATGTGGTAGAGTTACAAGCCCAAATGGGGTTCCCTCAAGGGCAGAGGTGCGTCTGTGTTTGAAGGATCAAAGCTCACGATCGCACAGCCGGCCATGAAACTCCACTGCCTGGCATTGTCACAAATACCCCCATGGTTACAAAGCCAAGGCCGTTTAAAAGCCACCGCTGCTGCCTGATGTTTAAAGCACTTTGCCTGTGTGCTAAACTGCTGTGTAGAAAGTGGCCTGAGAGCACCTGGGGAAACACGAAGAGAGAAATGGAACCTTAAGGGATTTCTACCAGTTGGGTGCTATAGATATGAAGAAAGAAAAGTGGCACCTTAGAGACTAACCAATTTATTTGAGCATAAGCTTTCATGAGCTACAGCTCACTTCATCGGATGCATATGAAGAGACATGGACAAATCTGGGCCTATGTCTGGGACCTGGTGTTCTTAGCAAGTGTTACCAACCCTGCCCTGGAGGTGGGAGGAGCTCTTGGAGCGCCATTTATATAGGGAGGTGCCTGAGGCGGAGTTAGAGGCTGGACTCCACCCACGTCACACCTGAGCCCACCCACAGCTGGAGAGGGTAGAAAATGTGAGCTCCAGGGATGAGATCTTTTCCTCCTGGTCTGGGGCTTGGAGTAGGAAAGGCCTGTGATAGCTGTGAGGGCAACAATCAGGTTAGCTGTAGAGATAGGGATTAGGTAGGGGAACCCAGTTCCCCATCCCAGCTGGGATTGAAAGGAGGGTGTGGCTGGGACAATGGCAGGATAGGACATATGCTTCCTCCCCAAAGTCACTCTGTTTTGGGGCCAGGAGGGGCAGTACATGCTTGCTCTGAACATCGGGCTTGGCACTTCACTGCCTTGTGCAGTCAATTACCCTGGGGCAAGGGGTGTGTGAAATGTGGCTGTTTTGGTTTGGTAACCTTGGCACACCCACTTCGTCCCAGGTGAAGGACTGCATAGGCTGTGGGAAACCAGGCCTTGTGCGTTCCCCTCTGCTCTCTCTAGCTTCTCTTTCCCTGTAACTGAGCGGGAGACCTTCCAAAACAGGGGGTTTGATCTATAATAGGCTGGGTGAACTGTCTCATTCAGTGGTTTCCAACCTGTGGCTCGTGGACCCCTGGGGAATCCACAGACTAAGATTTCCAAAGGGGTCTGGCAGCTCCATTTGAAATTTTTTAGGGGTCCACAAATGAAAAAAGGTTGAAAACCACGGGTTTAGTTAATGGCCACATGGTGTTGCTCCTCTTTGCTTTGCATCCATCATCCAGTGAGGGCTGTGATCCAGGATGACTTGCAGTCAGACAGGTGGGTACCTTCCCCTTGCCACATGGCAGTCCCCCCCCTTATCTAGAGCCTTCTTTTGGTGAGACTCCCAGCAGCTTTATCCCCTGCTCTGGTGTCACTAGGAGGCAGCTGGCTGTTGTTCCTCAAATAAAGTCCAGTTCTCCCTCCTCAAATTTAAGTCTAGCTCTCAGCGAATGGGCACAGCACTTCCAAAGACTGCTTCTCCCCCCAGATTAAATCTCCAGCACAAACAAACGTCACAGCCCGCCATCCCCCTCCAGGTTAAGTTAAGCTAAATATGTAAAATTCTCGGGGCCAGCACACGGCCTGGGCACCACTTAAGTCCTGCTTCAGCCATCTGGGCGCCCAGGCCTTGTGGGGTGTCTGTGATGATCAGGCCTCATGCTAGCTGCTCTGCCCAGAGGTAAGTTTCAAGCCCCCCCAGGGAGAAATTTGGCGAGTGTTGCCTAGCAACTATTGCTGCACAAATGACCTTCTCCTCTGAGAAGCAACCCAGCTTAACCCCCAATACAATCTGTTGATTCTTCAAGAGCTGGGGCTGAAAGTGGGACCCTTTGTCTCCTCGCGCAGACATGGTTAAAAATCCACAACTGAACCCCAGTGCCTCCCAGTACGGTAATATGGGGAAGGCGAAATCTAGAGAGGCCTGGAATGTGGGAGATGTGTGGGAGAATCACTAGAGCCTTTGTTAGGGACCTGGTTGACCTGGCAAAATGGCTCAGTCCTGCATGGGATTTCCTTTCTCAGCACATTCTTAGCGCCCAGCCTCCTAGCAACTGGCATTCTCCACAGCGCAAGGGTAGGGAGTGAATTCGGATGGGCCTTTTGTGCATTGCTGTATGGAGTGGAGGAGAAAGGTGGAGGGGAAGCGGAATGAGCTCAGTGACACCTCACCCTGCTCCCCAAAAATCCCATTGCTCATTGGCCTGGGAAAATCCCATTGGAATCCCAATACAGAGCCGTAGGCGGAGACACCGTGTTCTTCTTATCACACGATCTCTCTGCCAGGAGCATGGAGAAACTTTATCCGAGATCGGTGCCCCAGGGTGCTGGGCATCGTGCAAACACATAGTAACAGACAGTCCTTGTCCCAAAGTGCTTAGCATCTAACTTGTCATGGCAGACAAGCAGTAGGAGGGGAAACTGAGGCACAGAGCGATGCTGTGACTTGCCAAAGGTCATGCAGCCGGCCAGTGGCAGAGCTGGGAATAGAATGCAGGCCTCCTGACTCCCACTGCCCCCACACCCATTCCTAACCGTGTGCCCTGGGGGTCACCTGTTTGCTGTGCTTGTCTCCCCTTTCCAAAGCCGGGTGGCTTCAGGCAGGAGGCGGGAGGGACGGAGGAGTGGGAGATTAAGATGGATGCTGCCCTAGTCCAGGCTCACTGAGATGAAACCTCAGGGAGCGCCGCTGTTTGTGTGGCCCAAGCTGCTCCACATTCAGATGCCCACCTTGGAGTCACTCCCGGCCTGGGGGCTCAGGCTAAAGAACCCCCTTGCTTGAGATGCAGCATTTGACATGGAGCAGGAGCTTAATGGGTCCCAGCTGTTGGGCATTGCACTGTGGAAATAAAGAGCCCTCGGGACACTCAGGGTGTTTCCAGAATGGCTGGCGATTCAGTAGGAGATGCTCTGCTCTCCACGTCAGCACTGACCCCAGTGCCCGGACTCACCTCCCGCGGGTGCTATGCAGCAGAGAGCAGTGTAGGTGCCTCGGTCACAGGGGCTCTCCTCTCCTGTCGCTGATACCCCAGTGCTTGGGGGCACGGTGTGGCAGGGTGCAGGGTGGGTAACTCAGTCTGGGGTGTTCTGCCTCTGAGGCCGTGCTGTGCCCAGCGTCCCAGTGAAGGGATTTCCCCTCGGCTGAGGGCCCTGTCCACCTGGACGTCACAGGAGCAGTGGGGATAGAGCTTAGAGCTACCTCCTGCAAAAGCACACAGTGGGCGAATGGGGACTCTCTGCTAGCAGTATAGAGCCCATGACGCTCAGTTGAGCTGTTTAATCCCAGTCACATGCACACTAGCCAGTTCACCGCAGACCCATACTGGCTTTAAGAAATGGGTGAATGAGGATGTAAATGGTTTTGGCTGGGGCCAGTACATTATATTTTTATCACCCAAGGAAGTTAAGGCTCCAAAGCCGAATTTTGGCAATAGGATCTAGACATCCTGCAAGAGAGCCTCAAAGCCACCTTCCAGCCCCCAGACACCCACAATGTGCCCCCCTCTGTCTGGGAGTGAGCTATCCCTTTGCAGACTGAGTTGGAGAGGGCAAGTCTTTAGGGCATGAATGATGATCCACTTTGGGTGCTTTAACACAGGCCCTCACGCCTGGCTCGCTGGAGGAATGCAGTGGGTCTCTTTCCCCGATTGCTTGCAGAGATTTAATTCTAGACCAGTAAATCTTGGCTGAATTTCTCACCTCCACTAGGTGGTGTGATCCATCCTTATCTGAAGAAGTCAGAGCAACAGCAAGCCTTATCTCCCTTGGCATAAAGAAAAAAGAACAGGAGGACTTGTGGCACTTTAGAGATTAACAAATTTATTAGAGCATAAGCTTTCGTGGGCTACAGCCCACTTCATCAGATGCACAGAATGGAACAGATAGGAAGAAGATATACATATACATACAGAGAAGATGGAAGTTGCCATACAAACGGTAAGAGGCTAATTAATTAAGATGAGCTATTATCAGCAGGAGATGTGTGCCTGGGAACTGGCTGGGTCTGCCCCCCTCCCGAGGCTTCATGCCTGGGGGGCTGCTTTCCAAGGCCTGTTGTTCACTCACCTGTCCAGCAGATGTCACTGAGTATTACGGTAGTGTCTAAAGGTGCCCACTGAAATTGGGCCCCCATGTGCTGCACATGCAAGCCCCGCATAGTTCGCAATCTCAGTAGACAAAGGAAGGATTGTTAGCATCCCCCCCTTTACAGATGGTGAGTGGAGGAGCCGCGTGCTGAAGTGACTTGCCCACATTCCTGCAGGGGATCTGTGGCAGAGCTGGGAATGAAACCTCGATCTTGTGCGTCCCAGCCTAGTGCCTTCATTACAAAACCAATTTTCCTCTCAGGCTAAGGTTTAGTTGGGGCTAAGCAAGTCGGTAATAACCTGCAGGAGCATTGCTGTAACCAGGGCAGGGTTACTGTTCTGCAGCAATCTGAGCTTTTCAGGAGGATGCCACTTCTCTGTGGAGAACCTCGCTAAGCACCACTTCATAAAGCACCCCTATCCCAGCCAGAGAGGAAGGACTGTAGTTGGAGTACTAACCTAGGAGACCTGAGTTCAAGTCCATGCTCTGCCACAGACTACCTGTGGGACCTTGGGCAAGTCACTTAGCCTCTTGATTCTCAATCTGTACAATGGGGGTGATAGCACTGCTCTGCCTCCCAGGTATGTGGCAGGATATGGGATTCTGAGGTGCTCAAATACGTATTGCAGTGGGGCTTTATACTTCTATCCAGAGATAGATAGAGCCCTTACCTTCTCTTGTGCAGAAACTGCTGCTTAGAGCGTGAACTGATGTGTGATAGGGCTTGGGCTGTGCACAAACGTGATATAGGATGGAAGCGTCTACAAGATGTTCTCCATTGTGCCCTGAACCAGCTTCTGCACTTCACCCCCCCCCAGATTGAGCAAATACACCCCATGCATTTGGCCCATTGGAAGAGTTTACATGGACGGGGGCCTGGAAGAGGCTGAAGCCCTTGTGCCAATAAGCATCAGTGAAACTGGGGATGGGGGTTAATAGAACTAAGTGTGTGCATGGAGAAACTCCTTGCTAGCATTCCCACTTCGGTTACACAACCGGCTTCTGTCCGGAGGTCGGGGAGGAACATGCTGAGACACATGTAACTTTATGGGTGTTGATGTTAACATCTTCTCTTTTCAAACATCCCACCAGCTCTCCTGATTTATTGGCACAGCTGTGTGCTCCCTGGGAGAGCAGGCGTGTTGCCCTGACAAGCACACTGATGGAAGGACTCATGCCTAGGCCCATGATGAGAGAGCGCTTGGACATGGTCCGTACTTTGCCTGGGGGCCTGGCTCAGAGAGTTCGGAAGATAAACTGCCGTATTCTGGCTTCAGACGCCTCCTGGCAGCCAGTGCATGTGCATGATGCATGGGCTGGAAGAGACTCGGGACAGGGTGTTTGCAGTGGGTTAGCAGCTGATTTAGAGGGCTGTTAACTAACATGCACAGCACAGGCGCCGCCAGGCTGCTAAAATCACAGTAAGCTTCAGCTGGGTGAACGATTCGTTGTGAATCATTTTTGTGACCACCGTGGCAATTTCCTCTCTTGGTGGACACTTTGCAAAGCGGTGGCAGCTTCTGCCAATCAGCATGAGTCCCCACTTTTTTGTGGGGGGACATTACAGTCCTGAGTCCACTGTATGCGATTCTGATGCTCATCATTCATTTCCACATGCACTTCCCGTACCAAGCAGCACTATGATTAGAACTCCACGAGAAAATGCTCTTGACACGGCGGCAGAAACTCACCCCGGGCAACATTTAAACCCTGGGCAACACTTAAACTCCAGTGCAGCCCTACAAGGACTATACACCAAATAAATCTTGCAGCTTGTGGGGCTGGAGTGGGACTCATCCATTGCATAGGTCTTGGCCCTTCACTGTCCAGGTGAACTTCACTCTTTAGTGCTGATATTTAATTGTACTGCCAGCTAGTTTAGGGTCAATATTTAAGTTTTGTGGGCAAATAAAAAACATCTCACAAAAGCTAATATTGGAATTTTCATGATTTTTATTCTAACTTTAATGGAAACAAGGGGGGGGTTTGGCTTGTTTGGTTGGATTAAAACACCCCCACCCCTCACCATTTGCAGCACCAACTTTGCTTCCAGTACTAGCTTGCAGGAGCCAGAGAGAGCAAATGACGAGAACCAGCGGTGAAACTCTCTTTTCCCCAAAAAGAACAGGAGGACTTGTGGCACCTTAGAGACTAACCAATTTATCTGAGCATAAGCTTTCGTGAGCTACAGCTCACTTCATCGGATTCATACTTCATCGGATGTTTCCACAGTATGCATCCGGTGAAGTGAGCTGTAGCTCAGGAAAGCTTATGCTCAAATAAATTGGTTAGTCTCTAAGGGGCCACAAGTCCTCCTTTTCTTTTTGCGGATACAGACTAACACGGCTGCTCCTCTGAAACCTCTCTTTTCCCCATTCACCCAGACCCAGAGTGAAATGAAACCATGAAAAGCAGGGGCTTAAAATCCTGAAAGGTGCTTATCTGCTGCCATTCTCCTTGTCTCCAATGAGCGCAGCAGGAGCCAGCGCACCTCACGAGCCGGATTTTTAAAATCCTTCCCTTTAGCAGAAAGGTAGGGCCAGATCCTCAGGTGGTGTAAATCAGCATCCCTCCTCTAGAGTCAATGGAGCATCACCGATGTGGAACTAGTAGCACAGGTCAGGAAGTGTGTGTGCGCGTGTGCGCGCACCTGGCTATGAATATTTAATCCCTACTGTCTCCCAATGTACTTTTATATTTACTTTGAAAAAAGTAAATAAAAATACGACCCTCAGCTATGCATACGCAGACACAGAGAGGCACAGAGAATAGGCACACACACGCACACAGACATGCACGCGCTCGCAGCTACACCCCTAGGTGCACGCTCAGCTGTGACCACAGAGACCTGCGCGCACCCACAGACACACAAATGCCGTCTCCAACCCTGCAAGATTTTTCAGGTTTCTATTGACTCCATGCACTTGAGCCATTCAGAAAGCAAAGCATTCTGATGGTCCTGGTAATTAACAATTACTGTGTTCCTTATTAAAATGTCAGCTTTGATACCTCCCCCTCGGTGGATGCCGGGGAGGAAGGGAGGAATACTTTCCTTTGCCAGGCCTTGCCAACACTGACTGAATGGTTCAGTCATTAAAAGGAATGGGGCTCCTTGTGCTTTTCCCTTGCTCGGAGGGCCTGTCTGGAAAGGGGCCACTTACTGTTTTACAACTAAAATAACAAATTATTTCATCGCGAAGGGAAGCTGCCGTGAGCACTTTTCTGGCCACAGCAGAGCCCTGAAGTCTGAGCAGGGAGTGTGGCTTTGACTGAGCTGTTTGGTGGTTCTTTTTTCTCGGGATGCTCTGCCCTGTCCCAGATGGAGTTGCTGTGTGCTGCACCGCACTCCGTATAGCAGAGCAAGGCAGCCTGGCAGAGAAATGGACGGTGTCCTTCTCTCCTCTTCCGGCTGCAGGAGCAGCTCTCCTGTTCCATTTGGGAATCTCGGTGCCTGGCTCAGGCAGTGTGGCTGGCTGAGGGGGCAGTGGGGCGGGTGTATTTTGAAAGCCCTTTCTTTGAGGCTGGGCATGTTTGATGTCAAACGTTTCCTGGGTGAACGCACACCTGGGCGAGCACTAATGGGGGAAGAGGGCTGCGGAGGAACCATCTGGGTGTAGATGCAGGGAGGGGCTCCCAAGAAGGTGCTGGGGGAAGCTTTTTTGAGGAAGGGGTGAGGAAGGGCAAGGCAGCGAGAGGCGACCCATGTGCTCTCAGCCAGCCTGACTCGGCGGTGGCTCCTCTGGGCGTCCGGTCTGAGGGGTTTACAAGAGCTAGGAGAAAACCCTGGGGACGCTGCCCCTTTCCAAGGACAAGTGGTGATGCTACTTGACAGGTGACCCTGCCTTGTAGCCTGCCAGGAGAGAACACAGGCTATGGAGCGGCCTAGGCTGTCGGCAAGGGCACCTCAGACTCACCCCACAGGGGCTCGTGGGGAATTTTGTTGTAGTTTCATGTGCAAACAACCCCCCAAACCACAGTGCACATCTCACTGAAACCACCAAGCAGCGCAGCCAGCCTCAAGGCAACAGGATCCCATAGCCCTTCTCAGCCCATTCCCAGCTGTAGCTTCTCCCACCCCCACCCCAAACAGGGCGCATTTCCAGTGAATGGAGCACGTGGCTCTCGCCAGCCATCCCTCCAGCATCCGGGGGAGACTGCCCCCGCACTGCGTCTGCCTTTCTACTGCCTTCCCTCGGCGAGCCAGGCGGAAACACAGCTGTGGTTAGTGACGGACAATAAGGAGCACTTGGGGTGTGGGTGGGTTAGGAATTCCTTTGTCCAGGAAATGAGGCCTTGCATTGTCCACTGATGTTCACTCCCCTGCATTCAGGCACCGACAGGTCCCCGTGCGTGAGAGTGACGCTTGTGCCCCGTAAAAGGGCATCTCTTATGAACAGCCGTTGACACGCTGGCTCCTGATGTCCCACTGCATCCAAAGATGGGGCTGGTTTTCTTTGCCCTCCAGGAAGCATCCTTTGCCATTTGGGAGTGCAGCATGGGGCAGCGCCCAGAGGAGCCTCCGGGCAGGGCGATTCAATCTTCACAGTTCCCTGGCCTCTTTGCAACAGGACCAGCCAACAACAGGCCAGAGCTCAGCCGGAGTGAATCAGCACCACTTCAGTGGAACTACCCCGGAGTCTGGCTGTGCTCTGGAGCGCTGTGCTCAGCCCCGGGCCAGAGGCCATGAGCTATAAGAACCAGCCCAGCATCTGAAAGGGCACATAGCAGCCTGGCTTTGGACATGAGGCTACGCAGCCAGATTTCAGACCCAAATCTGGTGATTTCGTCCACTTTCGGAGGCAAAAAGTTGTCCCAATACATTCCAAGAACTTAATGGCAATTTGGTGTTTTGCCGTATGACGTCTCCCACAGCTGTCTGGGGAGTTAAACTCCCCCCTTACTGCCAGGTCTTGTGTTCTGGATATTTCTGTTATTTGTTCTACAAATGCCTCATCCACCTCCTCCTCCTGGTTTGGTGGCCTGTAGCAGACCCTCTACCATGACATCGCTCCTATTTTTTCCTCTTTCATATTTACCCAGAGATTTCCCACTGGACTGCCTTCTGCCTCCTTCTGGACCTTGGAACAAGTGTCTCCGTTTCTGATGTACAGTAGACCCTCGGCGTTCCGAACACCTCGGGAATGGAGGTTGTTCGCAGCTCTGAACTAAACGTGTTGAGCGTTAGGCCCACTGAGCAGTGGCGGAACACAGCTTTGAAACTTTACCGTGCCGAAGAAAAATGCAGCTTTGCCTTTATTTTGTGGGTAGGTGACGTTTACACAGCACTGTACTGGATTTGCTCTTACTTTAATTTTTTTGTCTCGGCTGCTGCCTGATTGCATCCTTCCGATTCCAGACGAGGTGTGAGGTGGACTGGTCAGCTCGTAACTCTGAGGTTCTGCTGTATAGTGCAACACTTCCTCCCTTTTTTTCCTGCCTCTCCTTCCTGAACAAGCTGTCCCCCTCTGTATCAATATTCCCATCATGAGTTTTATCCCCCCAGGTCATCGCTGATGCCAGTTTAGTTATAATTTAGCTTAAGTGCTAGTGCTCCCAGTTCCTCCTGTTTATTCCCCATACTCCTTGTATTTGTGTAGACATCTAAGATGCTGAGTGGAGTCCCTGATTTCCCTCTTGTTGCTCCTATGACCCTGTTGTAATTGTCTATGTTCCCACCAACATCTACTCCTCTGTTAAGGGAACCCTTTCCTTGATTTCCTGTGGACTTTTGTCACTTGCCCCTTTGAACCTAGGTTAAAGCCCCCCTCCCCAAGTAGGTGTGTGAAGATGCTCTCTCTCCCTCGTCGTTTTCAGGTGGACCCATCCCTTCCTGGCAGTCCTCCTCCCCAGAACAGCACCCCCCCCACGGTCAAGAAAGCCAAAACTCTCCTGTTGCCACCATCTGCACCACCACACGTTCCCCTGCAGGACAACCATGCCCCTGCCTGGACCCTTACCCTCAACTGCGAAGGTAGGCGAGACACAGGGTTTGTATAACACCTAGTGGTGTCTCACTTCTGGCTGGGCAATACTGCAGTCATAATATTAAATAACAGCAATTAACAGTCAGAATTAGTCAGAAAACAGACCCATTTCAGCCCCCGAAATGTGCTTGCTTTTGTGATGTTTTTGGCCTATTTTGGAGGGCCCCCCCCAAACTCCACTTCCAAGGAGTTGACGGTTTTGTTATTGGTATTTTGCATCCACCTGCCCCTCCTGCAGACAAGGCCAGAATGATCCCACTCAATACTAACCCGAGAGGAAATGTCTATCAGCTGGAATCAAAAGGGAAAGGGTTTGGGGGTCCCTCTGGCACCGGGGCCACAGCCAGAGACAGATTTCTGCTTCCAGCTGCCAGCCCAGTGGAGAGAATGGGCTCCATGCTGGTTCTGTCTGTCATCGGTGGAGCAGATACTATGCTGGGAAGTGTCACGGACTCACAGGTCGTGCCCACACTTGGCCCCGTACGGTCCCTGGGGGGAAACCCCCTTCAGTGTGACAGCCCTTCTCTGGGGTCCACTCTCTCTCGGGGGTTAAGCCCCTCCACCTTCTGGAACCGCACCTCTTGGAGCCTTCAGCACGCCTGTCTCTCCCCGCGGGCCCCCTCAGGGAGTCCACTCGCTCTGGACCCCCAGAGCCTCCACACCCAGAGGGAATAATGCAACCCTGTTCTCTAGACCGGAGCGACTCTCCCGTCTGAACCCAGCACAGGAAACTCTCCGGGGCTCAGGCCTGGCCTCCCTCAGCACAGTACGTCTAAGTCTCCCCTGCGTCCAGGTGGGCTCTGCCTTCTCCCTCCCTCCAGCCCCGAGCCCCCTCTGCTTCCCAGCTGGACATCTGATATCACCTCCCCCAAGTCCTGCCTCTGTCCATTGTCCAATGTCGAATAGAGGGGAACGTGATCGTTCTCCTCTATTCGACATTGGTGAGGCCTCATCTGGAGTACTGTGTCCAGTTTTGGGCCCCACACTACAAGAAGGATGTGGATAAATTGGAGAGAGTCCAGCGAAGGGCAACAAAAATGATTAGGGGTCTGGAACACATGACCTATGAGGAGAGGCTGAGGGAACTGGGATTGTTTAGTCTGCAGAAGAGAAGAGTGAGGGGGGATTTGATAGCTGCTTTCAACTACCTGAGAGGTGGTTCCAAAGAGGATGGTTCTAGACTATTCTCAGTGGTAGAAGATGACAGGACAAGGAGTAATGGTCTCAAGTTGCAGTGGGGGAGGTTTAGGTTGGATATTAGGAAAAACTTTTTCACTAGGAGGGTGGTGAAACACTGGAATGCGTTACCTAGGGAGGTGGTAGAATCTCCTTCCTTAGAAGTTTTTAAGGTCAGGCTTGACAAAGCCCTGGCTGGGATGATTTAATTGGGGATTGGTCCTGCTTTGAGCAGGGGGTTGGACTAGATGACCTCCTGAGGTCCCTTCCAACCCTGATATTCTATGATTCTTCTATCCAGGTAAACAGGGTCACCTGGGCCTCCTCTCCTTCCAGCTTCTCCTCTCCTCCATCCTTTGTTCTCCACTGGCTGGAACCGGCTGGGCAGGTCACCGGGGTCCTGTCTCCGCAGCCCATTGTCCTCCCACTGGCCAGAACCGGCTGTGACTCCTGAGCTGGGCCTCCCAGTCACCAGGTCACCAGTTGCTGGGGTATCCATTCTCCAGGCCATTGGCTGGGGTCCCAAGTTCCATCACTGGTCCTCTGTAAAAACAGACTCCCTCTCCCATCACCCCATTAAAGCAGTAACATCCAGGGAAACTGAGTCCCACCCCCTCGGCATGCAACCCTTGAAAAAACCAAGAAAACACAAGAAAATCCCCCACTTTGTCACAGGAAGCTGGGCTGTGGCCAGCTTTGGGTGAGAGGGTGGAGAAAAGTTGACTTTCCAAATGTTATCAGTGGCCCCAGCGATAATCAGAGCATTATTCAGACGGCAGGAGATGGCTGCTGATAATGGGCAGAACCCAAACTGACGGAGCCTGGCTGGGATACAGCCATAAAAGGGCACTTGTTCATGATCCCGGCATTGCAGCAGAGAAAGGGGCAGTTCCCGAGCTACTGCCCCTTCCATGGCAGTCACTGGCCTAATAAGGCAGTGTGGTCTGGAGGGCTGGGCACAGCGCCGGGGTCAGGAGGGCCTGGGATCTGCTAGAGATGCATGGTATGGTCACTTTCCCTATATTTAAAATGGGGACACTAATACTTAGCTTCCTGCTTCCAGGGTGCTGTGAGTATTAATTAACATCTGTATTGAGTTTGAACCTCAAAACGCAATAGCCTCTTATATTCCTCTAGTGCCCTCCTCTCTGAGCAATAATAGTTTCAGTAATCACTGAAATGCAGCCAGTTCTGGGGTGCAGTGTGGCAGCCTTTTAGCAGCATGCAGTGACTGCATGAAGACAACCTGTGATAAAGAACACTGTGTCCAACTGAAGCTGGTGGAATGTAATTACCTGAGCTGGAAATGGGCCAGGACAGCAGTACAAGGAGCCGGATGATGCTTGTGAAAAGTGCTACAGGGTCCACAAGAAGAGAGGATCTCTGAACTTTGCTTCTCATTGATGACTGCGCAGAAAGGATGACTGTTTTACACACTGTGTGTTCTCCAAAGATTGCCTGTCTCTCTATGATACACTGGGGTCAGCAGGGGCACTCAGTGTAAACACAAGGGACCTGCTGGCAGGTCATTCTCCAGGTGGGCTCCTCAATTCTGGAACTCACTGGCCTCTCGGTCTGCCAGAGCCCGGAGCTCTTAGCCAGCCAGGCATGCTGTAGACCCCATCTTCCTTCCCTCTTTGGCCTGGTCCTCATGAGGAACAAAGCAGGGTGTGTTTAACGTGTGCCAACCCTTGTGTGGACAGGGGAACTTGTACCAGGGGTTAGCAGGTTGGGAGAGTTTAGGGATTATCTCCCCCAGCAAATGTGTTCAGAACACCCCTCTCCGCCTCATACGGACATGTCCCCTGAGGAGGCCATGGGCTGGGCTGAATATATTTATGGGCAGTGTGTTATGTTTGATGGATGGGACACTCACCTGGAGCACTCGCTGGCGCCTATAAAAATGAAACAAATGGAGAAAGAAATAGGGCTGTAGCCAAGACCCATGGGTAGCTCGTGCTTCTATCAGCTCCACAAAGCCCTTTCCACAGTGAATCAGGCACCCAGCACCTGTCTGTCACCAACTCCCGGCTTGTACCCCTGAAGAAGTGTCTCCAGTGCTGTGGATTCGTTTATAGCAGGAGCATGCTTGTGTGGACACAGTGCCTCCGTTCACAGGCCACTGACTGGAGTCAGATTTACTAGCTACTGGCCAGGGGTGTTTATGGTTGGGAGGAATGTGCGCTCCAAGCATGTGATGAATTTACAGTGTGCCAACAAGTGGCTTTATTTCCAGCCCCTCTGTCAATGAATTCATCAAGACATGCAAAGAGACGTCTGCAGCCCTTGGAAGTGGGTTTCTGAAGCGCACGTGTTGGGGGATGTCAGAGCCAGCTGGAGGCAAGTTAGCTTAAAAAGGACATTGCAAAAATCCCGCTTAAATGCTGCCTCTGCTGTTCCCAGGAGGGCCCAAGCAGTGTGGGTTTTAAGTAATGCAAGGATTTCAGTCCACCCCCTTCCCCTCGAAAGGGCTTTTGGAGCTGGCATTTCTGGGAGCTGGTTTGAATTAGGTGAAATTAGCAAAGCAGGGCGAAGAACATGTTTTTCCAGCTTACTTCATATTCACGAACGTTCCCTTTTACAAGAACCTGGGATTTCCCCCTCCCTCTGCAGACCCTCTCCACACCTTCAGCCTAATTAGAAATCACACAAATCATGTTTTCCTTTTTGCTTTTTTGGGGTTATTTCCTCACTGCAGAGGCCTGCCTGCTCGTGGGGAGGAGAATGGGTACCACTCAAAACAGAACTGGTTCTTTAGCAAGAAAATCCATCTGTCTATGGGACATAATGAATATCAAGCAAAGAAAATGCAACTATCAATCTGTATGTAAGGCCCGATCCACAGCCCATTGAAGTCAATGGAAAGACTCAAATCAGGTTCTTAAAGGAGGGACTGTCACCAAACTTCATTGTCTTAAGGTGAAACTGAGGCATAAGTCAGACCAGCAGTGAGAACTGATGACTCTGTGCTGTGATATGCTTTGTAGGGGAGCTGGGTAAGCTGAGCAAGGGGACTTTGGCTCCTGAATCTGCACGGAGAGGCCATGTGAGTAGCAAGGGGCCCAGCTGACAGCAGTGTGCCCTGCTATTCCCCGGGTGGGGGAGCCCTGGTGCTGCACAGGTGGCCTAAGCAAACAGAACAGTCCCAGGGGACCCTTAGACTGAGGAGCACTGGCTGGGCACAGCATTGCTTTGCCATCCCACCCTGGGTATGTGTGAAATTGCTTGCACGTTCAGAGATCACGTCACCCACCAATGACATGCAGCCACCTCTTGGGTGGGACTAGGAAGCTGCTTATCAGCAACACTAGGCAAAAATGAAGATCTGTCAAAGGCGGAGCTGAGAAAGGTGCAACAAACCTGCACCAGGCAATATGAAATGAAAGAGAAATACATCCGAGGTGATAACAAACTCCAGGCACCAACTTTCCCAGCTGGGACCTTCACAGAACTTCCCACTCCTGCTGCACTTGGCAGGTAAACTGGGCACTTCCGTGCCTGCCCCCCAATTGGAGCTTCCAAATGCGACCGTCCACCTGAGCCCCTGGGGTTTGAAAATTGGATGCTGACGAGACCTCGTCAAGCCAGGCCTCCGAACGCAGCACCGCTCGTTGGGATCAGTCAGTGCTGAAAGAGACAGGCCATGGTCGGTGCAATGAGGCGACCTGTTTGTTTAACGGCTGGCAGTGTCGGTACACTTTGCGGGGTGCAACATAGCAGGTGGTGTGAGCGGCAACAGGTTCATCCTTCATCCCCATTGTTCCGATCATGCATCCCGCTCCAAGGGAGCCATGGGGAGAGAGTCGGTGCTGGGTTTGTTTGTCACCGTGAATTAAGATATTTACGAACAGTTGCCTCTCTGTAGGCAGCTCCCACCTGGCTCCGTGCTGGAAAGAAGGTCTTGGAAACGTTAGCTGATGGCAGTTTTTCCCTTCGTATGTCTATGGAAGGTGAGACAGCTGCCAAAATAAACCCAACCCTTCCCTTTCCACAAATGTCCTCCAGGGATTGTAAAGGATGCTGGGGAAAGAACTCCAGCCAGGATCCTGTATGCTTTTTTGGCGGGGGAGTGGTGGTGGGATGCAAACAAACCCGGGTACCCCCCCCGGTCCGAGGGAAGCACGCCTTCTGAAAGTGGTTTTATGACAAGCGCTGAAGGAGCTGGGAGCCTGAGCTCTCCTTGTGTGGACCCGCCGCAGAAAAGCAATCACAGCAAAGCGCTTTCTAGCCAGGGAGTAACGTGAACTGTCCCCCCCGTCCCTCCCCATCCGACCTACAGCTGCTCTGCTCCCTTGGGGGCTGCAAGTCGCCGTGGTTAGAGCCTCTGCTGCCCCAGTGCTGTGTTAGGATGGGGAATTGGGAAATCAAGCTCCTTTCAGGAGGGCTGCGGTGTCTGAGGGGTAAAGGAGGGCGCCCTGTGTCCAGGCAGCAGTCCTGAGTTCTGTTACAGACACATGGCTCTCCAGAGCTGGACGGAAGGGGGCCTTTCGTCTCCTTAGTAAGAGGAGGTGTAGTCTAGTGACTACAGCAGAAGGGCTGGGAGTCCAGACCCCTGGGTGGTATTGGCAGCTCTGGGAGGAGTGGGGTCTGGTGGGGTGAGGTGGGAGTTGGGACTCCTGGGTTCTGTTCCCAGCTCCAAGATATTCTAGTTGCTAAGGCACTGAACTAGAATGCAGGAGACCTGCTGCCTGTCCTTAAACAAGTTGTTTATTCTGTGCCTCAGTTCCCCTCTGGAAACTGGGGGTGATCCTTCCCAGCTGCAGTGGGGTTGGCAGGATAAAACCCACTAATGATTGGTGAGACACTTGGATGCTGCAGTGATGAAGGGCAGGTGAGTGCTTACAGAGAGAGGAATTTCACTAGCCTGGCAGCTCTACAAGTGTACCCTGTATGGACAGGCCAAGCTGTCTGGCCGACAGGCCAAATCCCCTCTGGATCTCACACGTTCCCTAGCACATGTTATTTCACCCTCTCCCTGTCGTGACGTGACACTCTTGATTTATTTCCCTTAATAAATGTGGAGAAAAAATAACACTCTTGCTCTCAGGAATGCCAGGTTTCAAGGCGCTCTGGTGTAAATACCAGCCCCTATCCCTGCCATGGCTCAGCTTCCTGCTAGCCATTTCGTATTGCAGCCAGAGAAGAATTTCAGGCCTTGGTCCAGATGCTCAGCTGGTGTAAATTGGCATAGCGCCACTGCAATCAACAAAGAGAGCCCCACCAATTCCCAACAGCTGTGGAACCAGGGCTGAGCTTTTAAAGCCAGAAGGAACCATAACTCCCATCTCATCTGACCTCCTGCCTGGCCCAAGCTAGAGAACTCCCCACAGTTCTCTTCCCTACTGTGCGAGGGACACAACTAAGCCAGCTAACTTGTGGCTGAACTAGAGTGAATATTTTAAGAAGGTTCTCCGGGCCCAAGTCAGCAGCTTCAGGCGAAGGAGAATCCACCACAGCCCCTGGTAAGTTCTTCCAGCCCCTCACAGCTCCAAAAGTTCCCTCTTGTTTGGTGATAATACAAGTGATCTGTGGTCACCATTTGTACTGGGGAGCCATTTCCAGTCATGAAGTAGGATGATGTTTGGTAGCTGAGCAAGGGGACTTTGGCTCCTGAATCTGTGAAAGGCTTTTAAAAATGTTTCTCTCTCAGAACTTTCCGAGGTGTGTGGCAGAGATAATCGCTTCACATGTTCGGCTGCTGCCGCGCCATCCCTGCCTGTTCCGCGCCTGTGGCGGGCGATTGTCTGGGCTTCCTTGGGCTGGGATCCTGTGGTCTCATTTGAGTTGTTGGGTTCAGTGGGTGGGCGCTGGCCTGCGCTACCCAGCGGTCAGCCTGGATGGTCTGGTCCCTTCTGGCCTTCAGCTCCATGACCCTTGGACAAAGCAGTTGCTTGATTCTGTTTAGTCAGCCATGGAAAGTTACCATGGATTGGATTGTTCACACTGGGCAGTGCCTTACTTTGGGCTCGACTGGGATGTAGCTCAGTATTCTCCTCTGGGTGTGGGGTGGGGCTGCACCTATGCTCACATGCTGTGCTGGGTGGGGTCAGCAAGGCAGGGCTACAGAAAGCAGCCACAAAAGGCAGCGTGTGAAGGAAGGCCGGTCTCATGGGTTAAGCACTGAGCTGGCCTGGGATTGGGGTGGCATGAACTTAAGACCTGGTTTGGCTACTGACCTGCCTTGTGACCAGCCCCCGCCTCAGTTCCTTGTCCGTGAAGTGGGAATAATCTTCGGCATGGTGAGGAGCTGGTCAGAGCCATAGAGAGAGAGGTAGAAAGTGGCTGCCAGTGAGTGGTCTGAGCACTGACCTGGGAGCCAGGAACTCCTGTGTTTTCATCCTAATGTTGCGATGTGGCCTTGGACAGGTCATGGGAGAAGTGCTCCATGCCTCAGTTTCCCCATTGGGAATATGGTTGCGGTGATGCCTGCCAGCCAGTGAGGCTGGGGGGTAATTGCTGTAGTGTCTGTAAGGTGCATTGAAGATGCAAACATTTAAGTCTTCTTATAACTGGCTGCTTCAGGCTGGGTGGGCTCAGCCCTGCACTGGGGTTTCGCCTTAGATGCCATGTGCCTTCCGGAGCTCGCACTGCATGGGGGATGGCACTAGGCTCCCACCCTGCAAGGGGTGCAGCAGGTAACCCCACACCACTGCCAGGGAGCTCCTTCTAGTGCCAGGGCTGCAATCCCAGCTGGCCTTAAATTGTGGGGGGGTCCTATGTCTCCGTTCTCCCTCCTGACTGCTCCCAGGAGCTCACACTTCATTCTTGCAGGGCTCCTGGGAAGGTCCCCTAAAAGGAATGGGTGTGGGCTCTTGGGGAGGCGGAGAGGGGGAGGTGTCAAGGGTGCAAAACAAGAAGCAGTAGTGGGTTAGGGACATCCAGCCCAGCCATCAAAGGTCCCTGTCCTGGCGGCAGGCCCCGCTCTGGCTGTGGAGTCTGATTTGATTCCCGAGCTTTTTTCAGACCTCAGGATCTCATGTGTTAACCAAGCAAAAATGCCTGTGCTCTGCTCCGGACGCATCCGGTCAGGCCAGACCTCCCCTGTACTCCTAGGGAGGGACCCAGCCCACTCCCCTGCTGCTCAGGAGGCGCTCCCCACCCCCGGTGGGTACGGGCGGGCAAGGGGGGACGCTGAATTGAGCACTTTATGCTTGCTGACAAGGCCGAGAATTCAGAAAGAGCAGAAACGTTTTTGGCTCTCGGCCGCCCGGCCAAAACACACAGTCCCCTCCTACGCGCCTTAAGTTTTCCCTACTGAGCACTAACGGGCTTGTTTTCTGAGCACAATTATCTCCCTTATAGAAACGTGGAGCCAATGTTCTGAGCGCATAGGTTTGACTACGTCCGTGACCCACGGAAATTAAGTGAATGTTTTTTCACTGCTAGATTTATTATTTGATTTCTTTTGTGAGTGGCAGGAATGGCTGGAACATGGGTCTGAGGGGGCGGCACATCAGTCCAGGACAGAGTGTCCCCTGGAAACTTCAATGCAACCTTTGCGGGGCCAGTTCTGCTTTCCATGGTTGTCCCGTATGACTGAGTGAGGCATAGGCACTGCCAGCCTAGATCAGACCCGGGGTCCATCTAGCCCCATATTGACAGTGCCCAGCCCCCGGGTGCTTGAGGGAGATCCAAGAACCCTGCCATAGAAGATGTGGGATAATCTGCCCTGCAAATTCAGTCTCCTCCTTGTCTCTAATAACTGGAGACTGGCTTCAGCCTTGCACATGGTGGGGCCCGAGGGACGCTGTTCACTGCTCCCCTGCCCGCAGCCAGCGCCGAGTGGCGGGATGTACCGCTAAGGGGGAGGAACCACGGCAGTAAAAGCCTGGGAGGCGTCAGGAGTGCAGTGGGGTCTGGTGTCTGACGGTAGCGCTCAGCAGTGGGGGAGAAGGCTAAAGGAAGCAGGACGATGCAGGGGCAGAGTGGAGGGCCTGGGGTACAGGGGGGCAGCTTTGCAAAGAAGATGACGGCTGGTGCATAAGAGCCTAGAAAAACTAGAGCAAAATCTGATCTCCGAGCTAAGCACAACTGAGCTTGGTAGTTAGGGGTGTGGGGAACATCTAGGGAACCCTGAGGATGGCTTATTTGGGGAACACCACACTGGAATATCAGGGGGCTGCGTGTTGGGACTGAGGGGCACTGGCAGAGCCGTTTGTGGGGAGAGCGTGCTGTGCTGCCGCGTTTGTGAGTCTAGCCCACACTCTGTCTCTCAACAAATTCACTTCCCAGACATTTACGAAGATTGTTAAACTAATCCCAGCACATCCACGCTGAGCGGCAGGTTCCTCCGGGGAAGGCTCAGACCAGCTCCAGGAACTGCGTCATCACAGCAGACTGGTCCGGGATGAGGTTCTCCACTTCCCCGTGCAGCTGGCCTTTTCCCAGCTGGCTGGGAGACACAGGGACCCAAAGGGGCTCTTCAGAGCAAATCCCTGGAGTGTGTGGGGGGGAGCTGGACTGCGCTGTCCTTAGCAGTGTGTGCTGGGCTGTGTCCCCTCCTGCTGCCAGACGTCCCCTGCCTGCCAGCTGGGCAGCAGCCTGGAGTTCTCCAGCATCCCACAGGATCGGTGATGCAGGGGGCTCTTTTTCCTCATGGTCCTGGACGTGCCCTTTGGCACCTAGTAATCCAGGGCAGCGAGCAGGATATTTAATGTCTGGTCTGTTACAAGTGATATTGGACTCTGGCCGCTCACCCTCTTCCCAAGGAGGGACTGTGAGCTGTGGGGAGCCCAGCGCCTTTATGCCTGGCACAGCCTCAGCACCATGCAATGTGTAAACTGCTAAAGGTTAGAGGCCAGGGGCCAGTAAATCCTGGGTTAAGCTCAGTTTCCATTTCCCCGCAGGGGGCGGGAGCATTTCACACACTCTTCTGCCACCCACCAGGCTGCTGGCACGTCCCGAGCTCGGCCACCCTGGGAGAAATGTGCAGCCCTGACATGCTCTGTGCGTCTAGGGAGAGCCGGACGCTGCAGGCTAGGGCCTGTATGGAAAGTGCCGTGGGAGGTGCAGATGAGTGTGCCATTCTGCAAGGGGCCAGGGTGCACTTACGCGGCCTTGCACCACTCCCCATCATGTGCACCCTGTGTGCATGCTCACGCACGCCGAGCGTGCGCTCGCATTGCTAGGGGCACACAACTCCACTGCATTTCACCCTCCCACCACCTATGCTCCTGCAGCTGTGTGCACACACACGACACATCTATGCTGCACACCTTTGCGCATGCCACACGTGCTCGCACACACCTAGCATGCTCTTCCCCACGGACTTGCGTTGCACAACCACACTCGCACGACTGGCTCTCATGCACTCTCACCACGGGCGTGCGCACACACGTCTGGGCACCGCAGGGGTTTACTGCGGCGCTGCAGTGAATTCCCTGCTGCTCTGCACCCTGCGCCAAGCTTCAGCTTTCAGAGACAGGCCGTGGAGGCATGGCCCTCGTTTACCTGAGAAACAAAGGGAGCAAACAATGCTGCTAGGCCCAGCATGGCACGGTTTGCAGTGGGACAGTTTGAGATCCCCCATCTCGGGGTTAATGGCAATGCTGGAGAGTGCGGACAGCACAGGGCGCTGTCTCTGTGCCCCTTTGGGAAGGTTTGCTTAGGAGTATTTTAGTTTTGGCTCCGCCCCACCCCACCTTGGGGGCTCAGGTCTGGGAACAAAGGTACGGTCCTGAGTGTAAAGTACCACCATCCTGCTCTGGCAGTGGTTCATGGCCACTGCGCCTCAGTGTCAACGGCTGCACGAGGTGCTGAGTAATGGAGACAGGCTGTGTATCCCCCTGGCCGCACGGGCCAATCCCTCTCCCACTGCCCATTAACCCAGCACTAAGCCCTTTGGGAAGGGGCCTGAATTTCAAGGCTGGGTTTTGCAAAACCCTCACCTGCCCAAAAGGTGCCTGGAGAGTGTTCTCTCCGGGAGAGCCTGACTGGGTGCCACGGACGGGACTGGAAGTCATTTGCCTCTCCTGGCAGGCACCTGTTTGTGCAGCTAATGCGAGGGACTTTGGAAAGCGCAGTGCCTGTGAGCACGTATCGCACGGGCTAAGTTACGCAGTCTATGGGGAGCCTGAGGCCTGGAGTGTCGCTGCTTTTAAAACCCAGAAGGCCCAGGGTAGAGCACACCCGGTGCTAGCTGGCCTGGCATCACACATCCCAGTGCTCTTCACTTGCACGAACTTTCTTGTAAGAGGCAGTCTGTATTGCTGACCCCAAGTGTGCGAAATTATCACTCACCCCCCCCAGTCATGAGATTGCCTCATGTTAAAGAAATCTCATGAGTTTGAAGCCAGGCTGGTTCCCTTTGTTTGCCTCTTGGTTTCTGAGCCACTGGGCATCACCTTTACCAGCCACACTCTATAAGCGCAAGGCTTACCGCTTACTGCCTCTTTTGAAATGCGAGCTCAGACTCCCCCAGAGCCTCCTGCCTCCAGGAGCTGAGCTGCTAAGAAACACAGCAAATATCCCAACGCTCAGCCACAGTGAAGAATGGCAGCCGTAAGGAGCTATGCTGCAGATGCCATTTACAGTCCACAGCAAGAGTTTTTACTGCTCCTAGAAAACCCAGGAACAGTGCTGCAGATTCTTGAGTGCCACCAACTAGTGGCTTATCCATTAACTCACTCTGTGCATGTGTGTGGACACCTCATACCAGTCACGGTAGTGACTAGCTGAGTTGGCTCAATTCACCAGCCAGTGGGTTAAGAAAGAAATCACCCGTCTCTCCAGTGAGGGTGCAGAAGAAGAGAGGTGGGACCACAGCTCCATACTCCACAGGCCACAGCTCTCTCAAGCGGGCCATGCGCCACTCGTTGCTCCGGCGTGCGTGCTTGGCTCCGGGCTCCAAAGAGCCAATGGCCGTGCAAAGCAGCTCTGTGCACCAGCAGAGGAAGGGAAAGGGATTTGTTTGTTTAGGACCTTTTCGATTTAAAGGAAAGTCAGTCACACAATCTGCCAGGCCTTCAGGAGAAGAGTTTGGAGAATTGTGCTTTTGATTAAAGACATGCTGCTCCGAGCAGCTGTTTGCTGGCTTCGCTCCGCTGCATGCCAAGCCGGCTTTCCACACACCAGCTCCTGGGCCTGCGGAGGAAACGCAGCTGAAGGCACCTTCGTTCAGTGGGGGGCGGAAGTCAAAGGCTCCGTTTAATCAGCAGCGCTCATGCAAAGCAGAAAATTGTGTTGCTGAGTGAAAGGAATGTATCTCTGTGAATTGTCCAAACAAAAAGGGGATGCAGGGTGCCCCAACACACAGCTCATCCCCCCACTGACACCCAGCAGAACTGAACCCCCATCCCACTCCCCCGCTACCGCCCCCAAACGCCCATCTAACCCCCATCCCACAGCTCCAGCGTTCTTACTATTGCTGATAATGTGCATTGTGCTAGCGCCCAGGAACCCAGCCCTGGGTCAGGACCCCCAGGTGCCAGGCACGGTACATACACAGAACAGCAAGGCAGTCCCCACCCAAATGGCTTCCAAACAAAGTGTTTGCCCTAGGTTCCAGCCTGGGGCATGTGTATTAGACACTGAGCTGTCTGGGCCCAAGCTGGAGATTAAAATAAACATCCACACTGGTTTGCAGCAAGTGCTGACCACCCACCCTCTGGAAATCCGGCTCCGTTCAGATGGCTGGAGACTGGCGCCAACAATCACTAGCCACTTCTTCCAACCTGGGGGCTGGCGTCAGCCTACGGGGCACCCGGCGCTAGGGCATGAGCCGAAAGCGAAGGGAAGAAGACAGCCAGGTGTGATGGAAAAGACCCAGAAGCAGGGCACAGCTGGGATGCTAATGAGGGAGGGGGATGCTGGGAAAGATCTCAAGGATTTGCCAAAGGCTCCAGCCCAGGCCATGGTGTGAAAGAGGGAGACACTGGAGCAGGGGCGCTGGAGCCATTTGGCTGGGGGGCTGCTGAAAGCGGAAGCCATGGATTTGGGTGATGTTACTACTTCAAGCCAGGGGTGCTGCTGCACCCCCAGCCCCCTGCACTGGAGTGAGACGGGATGACAGGAGAGCAGGGACAGGAGCCAAAGGAAGCCACCACCAGGCTGCAGCCGGTGGTAAAATGTGTGGGACTGAGGAATGTCTGTGCTCGCTAATAGGTCTGTTTGGAGAGGAAATGCTTTGCCAGTGAGAGCTTAGTTTAAATAAGGGCTGATCCGCTTCAGAAGGAGCGGCCAGATTCTGTGAAGTCCTTTGATGGATCTGACTTGTGGACAAGATTGGCAGGCGGATGGAACTGTATAGGGCACGGTCATTGGGGAGACTTCTCCTTGGCACAAGTGGCTGCTTGCCGACGGAGCCCCCCAAGGAAAACAGGAACTGGCCATGCCCCTGATTGGTCCCTGTGTTAGGAAATAAGTCTGGGGGCCAAGCCCTCACCCCAGCTCTGCATTGACCCGGGTGCTTCCAGCACAGGAAAGTCCCCAGGGGGCTGTTTCTGTCCCCTTTGTACGGCCTGGGCAGCATATGATTGGGAATCAAGGCCCCAAAGTCCAAACATTAACACTGCAATGCTAAGGCGGGGCTGGCAGAGCCGCTGTCACTCCAGGAAGCTTGTGTTATTGCCACGGTCCTTCTGCAGGTCCGTTTTGTTGGATAACACGGCCCCTGTCTGGAGAGAGGCAGGCGGAGCAGCTCGGCTCTTCCCAGCCGCATGCGGAATCCCTCGTTCCGTTTCTCAGCTAGCCCCAGGTTGGTGCTGCTGGATCCGCTTCAGTTGCCCATTGGCAAGAGAAGGTGAAGGTCTCGGAGCATGTTGAGGCTGATCTTCTAAACCCAGGCTAATCCCGCTTCCCATGTTAAGTGCTCCCATCAGGGCTCTCGCTGAGCCCGCACATTAATCTTCCTCTTTGATTTCCTCCCCAGCCACAATGTGTGAAGGGGAAAGACAGCTTCGTTCTTGTTTCTGGGGCTCCGGAGGCTGGGAGGGGAGGAGCAAACTCTGAACACACAAGCTCCTGTTGCCCTATTTGGTTCCTGCGCGGCTCACTGGATGGTGGTGGATGGGAAGGAGGTGTTGCTCCTTTGTTCTTTGCCCAAGCAGGAACATCGACTCTTGGCTGCATGTAGCTGCTTCAGATCAGACCCTGCACAATGGCAAATTTGCAGCCTTCCTTCCATGCATGAGCCCACCTGCATGCCTGCCCATAAATCTGACAAAGGTGCGCATGGTTCGACATGCATATCCCAAAGTATTTATTCCAGAGCCCCCACCTGAGTTCAAAGTCCGGCTGTGGCAGCTGCTGTACATACACGTAGCAACAGACGGTCCCTGCCCCACCCAGCTTGCAGTTTACATGGGCTGGACAAAGAAAGGAAACGTTATCATGTCTGCCTTTTAGGGAGGTGAAAGTGAGTAAGGGCAGATTTTTGGATGCCCAAATCCCATTGAAATAACAAGGCAGCTAAATACTTTTCAGCCCTTTATCCCTTGCCTAAGGTCACATGGTGAGTTCTTGACACTGCCAGTAGTCAAACTCCAGCCTCCTGGGTGTGAGGCTAACACCTTAACCACAGGACTACCCTTCCTTTCTTGTGCCGAACTTGGAGAGTTCCCCATTCCAACTGTTTGTTTCCCTGCTAACCGTGGGCCACGCCCTACACCTAGTTACACTGTTGTCACTGGGGTTGCTCTGGAGTTGCACTGACATAACCGGAACAAATCCAGCCCAGGGAGATCAGGATGCTAGCGGTATCCTTGGAGGTTCTCCAGGTCTGAGCAGGAGCCAGCTGCACATCCGCATTCCAGAGAGGATGGGTTCGTCCCCGGGATGGCAGTCGTCTGGAGAACGGCACTGACTGGGGGATTAATTGTCTGATGCACCCTCCATCAGTGCGCTTAATACTAAAACCAAACCCCGGGGTGTGCCGCTGTTAAGACCTCAAGCCAGACGTTCATTCTCTCTGCACCGGTTGTCTGGGCCCTCACCTTAATCTTCTTCCTGCTGCTTCCAATTGTAAAACTAAACAAATCTGTCTGCCTGGAGCTGCCGCCAGGAGTTTGGGTGCTGGGTCGTGGTTGCCCCAGCGCTTGCTAGGCCAGATTCTTAAACCTTCATTTGGGACTTCATCAGCCAGGGTGCTGCAATAATGCCACGTGGGGCGGGCTGCCCATCCTGAGAGAGCCACTCCAGGTGAAGTAGCCAAGAGGGCTGCAATTAAAGGGGAGAATGGGGATTGTCTGAGGCTGTGGTAGGGACACCATTAAGCTCTCTGAGGCAGTGACAGTCTTACTAATCTTCATAGCGCACCTAGTGTAGTGGGTCCCAGATCTTGGTTCGGGGTTCTAGGCATTATCTTAATACACGGAACAAGTCAGCATCATCTGCAATTTCTAAATAGACCTGTCCCTTTCCCCTCCACTTTCTGCTTTGGGATCAGCATGGGCGGATGCTGCACTAGCTTTCCCCATGCAGCTCTGCTGATGCCCTTCAATCCTGACCGACAGCCCCCTGCTATCCCAGCTCCGAATCCCCCTGCCCCCCACAGTTCTGCCAGTAAACTTGAATCCTGTCCTACAGCACCCCCTACTGTTTCTATCCCTGAACTGACATTGGATTGCTAGTTATGCCAGAAAGAGACAAATGTGTGACCCCTGTAGCCCACGAAAGCTTATGCTCAAATAAATTTGTGACTCTCTAAGGTGCCACAAGTCCTCCTTTTCTTTTTGCGGATACAGACTAACACGGCTGCTACTCTGAAACCTTCCAACTATCGTTGCCCTGGGCTGGATTTGAACTGATGAGCTTGAGGTTGAAATGCCCCATAGTCCATTCCCCATAATTTCCCTAACCAGATACTTTTCATGGGTTTATTGTTTTGCCTGTTGGAAGCCGGGAGGCAAGCCAGCACCGCCAAAGGACGCTTGATCTCTCTATTACCTTGTGTCATTTCTCAGCTGATCTAAGAAAACAGTGCTTGGCTTAGTTTTTCCGTGCTCATTCAGAGCAGATAAAAGTTTCCAGATAAAGAACTCCAGAGGTTCAGAGACTGTCATGGCAAACTTGGTGAAAAAGCTTATGGTAGGAAGGTGGATGTCTGGGGCTTGGTAGACCGATAGACTAAAGTATTCTGGCAGAGGATGGGTTGGACTGTAGAAACTTCTCTGGCAGAGGCCCAAACTTGCAGGACTGTATGTAGAAGTGAAATGGAAATTAATTCTCCATGACCCATTCATTCAGACTGTGGGTGACATGCAGAGATTGCCAACACCCAAGCAAAGGTCAGCTGCCTGGTGGTTTTTGTGACATGGGCACCTGTCTCAGAGGAGCTGGGCTGAGACTCCTCAAACTCATTTCACAAAACAAAATGCTGTGGTCAGCTACATTCTGCCTAGTTCTGAAATGCCCTAGGACATCTGAAATCCTGAGTCCTTGCTGGATTCCCTGCAGTTCAGATGTGAGGCTCCTGCCTGCCTGCATTCACACTTACATCCAAATGTCTCCAGTCCAAACAACACAGCCACATCTTGCCAGTCCCCTACCCGCTCCGAAGAGCTCTAGTCCTGCACCCGCCGATGTCCTACACCTGCCATGCTGAGCCATGTGCCTGACAGCAGGCCTTGGCAATGCACCTTAACGCTGGCCAGAGATCTCTCCCTGTTCCAAGGAAACCAGGAGCTATTGTGGAACTGGAAGCGCTGCCCAGGAAAACGTGCTCTGTGATATGCCAGGCATGACAGTGTCACTCTAGTGCAAGGCTGTGCACAATGACTCAAGCGGCAGATAAGCAGCCCTTCCAGTTTTATTGCTGGTTTCCAGGCTCAGGCTCGGCAGAGGTGATGGGACCTGCCCTGACCATTTTGTCAGTCTAAATGGACAAAGACAGGAAAATGGAATGTTCTCACCTGTGAGGTGGGGGTGAGCCACAGAGTGATTAAGGCCCAGATCCCATGGGAGTTAGGTGCCTAAATACCTATGAGGATCTGGGCCTTAGAGGAACATGCCCAGGGTCACACACAATCTGCAAGAGCTGGGAAGTGAGCCCAGCTTTCCAGAGTTCCCTCCCAATCCAGTGCTGAAACTGTAAAATCCTCCTTCACCCCCGTTGATTTGCTCCTCTCCAGGGGCTGGATCCTTCAGGGCCTTGCTCCTGACTCATTCTCCCCTTGCTCATTTGTGGGAAGTTAGCCTGAGGAAAAGATTTTTAAAGCCTGAGTGGGGGCCCTGAGGATGAGACCCCAGGGATTTGCTGGTGTTGCTTTTTGCAATTTCTTGGGAAACAAGTAGCAATAAAATGCTTTAGAAAACCTGAAAGCTGCACCCCTTTCAGCCCACCAAGGTGCCTCTGCCCAGATGCCTTGGGAAAACCAAACAGTCGGGCAGCTTCTCAGGCCGGTGACAGGTGCTGTTTGAAGGTGGGGGGGGACATGAAGGCATCCCAAAGGGCTGGATGTTCCCATTTGTTTGTGGAAGATGTTTCCTCTCTGAGCTGGGTACCAGGAGCCTTGCTTTGGGTCCAATGGCCACATTCTCATTTGGTGTTAACTGGCATCGCTCCACTGATGTCGCAGGGGGCTATGCAGATTTACACCAGCTGAGTCCAGCCCCACAGGGCCTGTTGCTGTGGGATACGGAGAGGCACGTTGGAGGGGAGGATCTCCTGCTGGAAAGGAGGAAGACGTGGCTGGGAGGAGAGGGCACAATGGTTTGGACCTCCTGGCATGTCCCTGAGCACGTCATGCAGGCAACGAAGCGAGTAGGATTCAAAAGGCACTCACCTCGTTCAGCTCCTGGAAGCTCCTTGGGGCAGGCAATGTCTGTTTCTGTGGCTCTAGGCACTTCTGCCATATAAATGGTTAAGAATCCAAGTCGACAAGGTGAAAGCATGGAGGCAGGGAGAAATGAATGGAGGGGTACATATGGGGCAGATCAGTTTGCGTGGGGGGAGAGACACAGGCAGAGGAGTATGCAAAGAGATTAGGATTTGGAAGAGGTCTATGCCTGGAGAAGCTGAGTGGGTTTGCATGGAGATGGCTGGATGGAGGGTTACGCACGGGGAAGGGAGGATAGAGACAAGCTGAAGGGCATGTGCGTGAATCGCTGGATGAGCATGTGGTGTATCTGGCAGGAGGAGAGCTCTGCGGCAACCCACCAGTGGGATATCTGGCGCTGTCTTCCATTCAAATATGTTCAGCATGTGGCTTCCCAGAGCTCGTTCATGGCACTGTTGCTTGCTTGTCCTCAGGAGAAGGCGAGCAGCAGCTCTATCCAACAGCAACAGGGCCCTGGAGAGACGGCCATGCCGCGCAGCCAGCAACACCTGTCAATAAGAAGTTGTAACTAATTTGCCTCAAAAAAGGGATAAAACAATGGCCAACAAAAACAAAGGGCCGGGCCCCTCTGGATACTGAGCTGCTGAAGAGAAATGAGCCAAGCCCCAAGAAGGCGGTAAATAACTCCTTCTCTTAACACAAGAACTAGGGGCCAGCAAATGAAATGAATAGGCAGCAGGTTTAAAACAAACAAAAGGAAGTATTTTTTCACCCAACGCACAGTCAACCTGTGGAACTCTTTGCCAGAGGCTGTTGTGAAGGCCAAAACTGTAACAGGGTTCAAAAAAAGTGGATCAGTTCATGGAGGACAGGTTCATCAATGGCTATTAGCCAGGATGGGCAGGAATGGTGTCCCTGGCCTCTGTTTGCCAGAAGCTGGGAATGGGCGACAGGGGATGGATCACTTGCTGATTCCCTGTTCTGTTCATTCCCTCTGGGGCACCTGGCACTGGCTGCTGTCCTCTGACAGGACACTGGGGTAGGTGGACCTTTTGGCCTTACCCACTGTGGCCGTTCTTATGTTCTTAGAACGGAGGCGACGACATGCTGTGGCCGCACTGCTCAGCCAGCTGTGGAAAAGACTGAACTTTTTGTTCTGGCCCGGGAGCCAAACAATGCACTCAGCCTGAGGAAAGCCAGCGTGTGGCTGCGTAGCCCCGGGTACCGACCTTTTCTCATGGCTCCAGCACGTTCGGAAAGCTCCCGAGCAAAGCAACACATGGAGTAGGCTTCTTCCTACCTGTTGCCTCTTTAGAGCCAGTGCTGTGGAGTCGGGAACAGCTGGGGCCTTGTGCTTCAGCATTTTCTGAGAGCAGGGGTCCTGCCACAGCTACAGAAAGAGGAAAAGTTATTTCCCTTCCCCTGTCTCATGGGCTCAGCCCCCGCAGGGAGAACAGCACGACGTGGTTGTGAGCGCCTCCCCCAGGCAGGCTCTGGGGTGACCCACTCCAGTCTGCCTTGTTTGAGAGGCTAGTGCAGGGCCTGGGAGGAGGGAAGAGGAAGAATGATGGGTTTCACCAAAAATAATCGGTGTTGACCCAGCTGCCTGGAGCTTTCCCAGCATTATTTACATCAGGGACCATCTCTTGGTGCGCTTCACGCTTTCCAGGCCAGAGAGCACCCTGCCCGCAATGGCTTCCAAGAATGAGGAATCCACAGCCCCTGGTCTGTGGATCTAGAGTCAGAGGCTGGGGATTAAACCATTGGGGTTCTTTGGTAGATGACCACTGCTATCTAGCCCCGCAGGAAGCATGTAACCTGCCCTGGGAGACCAGAGGCAAGCCAGCAGTGAGAAGACTGGCCTCATAAGAGGGACTGATCTATGGATTGACTGTTGGCTTCTTCCTCCTTCCTGTAGTTTAATGCCCGTGTCGCTAAGCGGGGAGGGTCCTTGATGCTTTGCTCTGATAAATACCGAAGTCTGGGAAGGGGATGTTATACTGCAGGCTGCCTGGGATGCCCTCCCACTATGAGCAGCCTTAGCAGAAATTGGCGTTAACTTGTTTGGGGGAGAATATTTTTGAACCTAGGCCCTGATCCCACAAGCTGGTCTCTGCTGAGAGACGTTCACACCTACAGCGTCTCGCTGGAGTCAGTGGGGTGCAGCTGCCTGGATCAGTTTGTAGAACTGCAGCCTGAATCTTTCCACAGGATGCATCCGATGAAGTGAGCTGTAGCTCACGAAAGCTTATGCTCAGATGAATTGGTTAGTCTCTAAGGTGCCACAAGTCCTCCTTTTCTTTTAGCCTGAATCTGTCTCTCTAGTTCTGTCTCTGTTTGTACATTACCCTACCAGCAATCAGCTACAGAAACAGCGGCTGGCTAAGCTCGTTAGCAGTTTCAATGTGTGGCTCAAGCAATACAAGTCAATCACATCTTACATCTCCATAGTGGCTGTCTGCCTGAACCATCCCCCAGCTATAACTCGCTACATATAGCACCACTGAAATTCAGCCACTTCTGGGGCAGAGAGCAGCAATCAGACGTTGTGCAAAGTGATGTATGCCATGTGGGCCGTCACCATACATGGAATCAGAGCCCTAGGAGGTGTTTAAGGAAAACAGCTATTGTCACAAACAGCCTTCCACATAGCTTAAGTTCCAGTTTTCTCTTTTGTTTACCAGTACACAAGTACAAACTAAAGTACACAAGGCTATCTATAGAATGAACAATAAACTGCCGTTCTCTTCTGTCAGGTTCTTATACCCACATCCATCACCATGGTGTCTGTGCATTTTCCAGTAGTGCATTAAACGATGTAATTTGCCTCTAATCATGTACCATTACAGGTGGGAGGGAAATTTTGATTAAGGGTTCTGGGGTAAATCCCTCTACTCTTCCAAAACCAAATGGTGTGATAGTTTAAATCTCCATGCAGGACAGTGATGTTTTTAAGGTCTTAATCTAAACAACACCCACACAGTCAAGTGTGCAGAGCTTCCTTTATCCACCTTGGGGCCAACATGACTCCTGTGCGAGTCACTGCAGGGTTAAATCCTGACATCTCTACTCCAGCCAAACTCCTGTTGAGGTCCCTGGAAGCATTTCTTGACTATAGAAGTATTGCTCTGAATGTGGTTTTACGTTAAGGGACAATGGCAATCCTTCTTGGGAGGAGCGAAATATGATCAAACCAGGAAGCTGCCATCTACCATGGGCCTGCTCTTGGGGAAGTTCAGTGAAATGGCAGTCCCTAGAGGGACTAATGGGATGAGTTACTCTTTGATGGGCACCCTCCTACAGTGACCAGAGATGTAATTCTCTAACTGAAGCTTTTCTTTAAGCTAGGAGCCAGGCAGGGTAGCTACAATAGATGAGAAGCAGAGGTGAGCCTAACCTATAAGTCTGAAATTCCCCATTGCTTGGGGAGGTCTGGACATGCTCTTCCAATCTGGCCCATTATACAGCTGGGAGGCTGGGAGAGAGCAAATCTGGGAAGGTTCGGATCCAGAGTTCAGAGTTTGGGGTTGCTCAGTGGCTTTGGTTTGACGCTGGCTTTTTGTGGCACCTTTAGGGTGCTTTTGTTTCCAGGTTCCTTGTCTTTTAGTATTCTTGGAATTGAGGGGTTCATTCCCTGAGGAAGGAAGCCCTACATTTCCTAGCGACAACCTCCATCCCTGGACTTTAGTGCTAGTACCCAGAACCACCACCTCCCCACCAAGCCAGGCTTTATGTGACTGGACTGAGCCAGGAGGCAAAATACTTCCTGGAGTCCTGGGAACATCAGGCAAACTCCCCCCCAGTTGCCATGGCCCTGAGTCCAGTTCTACCACCCTGGAATCCCACTTGAATTCCTACACCCCTCCCTAGCCAGTCTGGCTTCTTGGTTACACTTTTGCCACTTCGGTGCTGAAAAGGGGTGCAGTTTGCTCAGCTGAATATGGTGCTGAAATTGTTTGTAGCCTGAGTCTTTGAGGAGAGACTCTTTCCTGCACATCTAGGGTTGGTGTAGGGTGTATGTGTGGTTTTTTGTTTTACAAACATACTTCCTTCTGTGTCTGTGAAACGGAGAAACAATCCAGAGCTGGAACCCACTCAAAAAAAAAAAAAAAGTAACCAGCCAACCCAGTCCTGAGCTGTGTTAGCCCATCAAAGAGTCTGTGAAAAACCTTTCCTCCCTCCCTCGTGCACTCATTTGCCGTGCTGCCCAGCACAGCTCTGTCCTCTCTCTCTCTCTCTCTTTTCCCCCCTCTGCAAAGGTACCATCAGCGACTGCTGCACTGCCCATGGAATAGACTATTCTAACAGCAATAAAAGTTAGTTTATGCCAAGAACATCCCCCCCCCCCCAATAACCCCAAAACCAAATTCCCCTCTGCAAGCCTGAGGAGACTGTTTCAGCTAACAAGGTAAGGACTTTATTTCTCTTTCTTGACACATTCTCCCATTCCTCCTTTTTCTTATCGTTCACCTAGGTACCTATCACGTGTTGCATTAAGCTCAGACTAGAGAAAATCTCTTTAATTTTTCAGTCACGAGACCCTCTAATTCTGATTAGTTTTTCCACAAGCAGAGAGGAATATTGCAAATGAATATTCTCTCTTTTCAGGAGAACTTTAGTCTGTTTTTTTTCTTGATTTCTTCTGTCCCTTTTATCATCCCTTTATTTTTCCCCTAACCCATTTTTAATTCTGTTCCTTTTTAATAAATTATCAAGAGTATGTGATGTTCAAACAGGGTTAATGAGAAACTGGATCCAGGTTGGGGCAGAGATGGCTCTAAGGTCCAAACCCTACTTTCCTGTCTCAAATGTTTTGTAAGAAAAATGTATGGGAAAAGTTCTGTGCACCCGGGGACCCTGATCCCTAGCAATAGGCTTTTAGTTCAATTCCATAATCTGCACGGGAGGCTGTCCTCTTCCAGTTTTAGATATCTGATCTCATACTTTTCTTCAGTGCCTATCAGAATCAGGGTATGTCACCTCAGCTAACTTCACATACATCCTGGGATGGGAAGTAGAAGGTTCTTATTTTATTGTTTTTAAGGTCATTTCTGTTCATTGAGCTCTCATCCACCAGTTCCTAAACTTTGAACATTCTTAATAAACCAAGAGAGTCACCCTTATACGTTTGCCCCTAGGCTGACCTACTTGGAGATATTTCCTCATCTACAGGCAGCTTTGCTATAAGGAACATTTTAAATAAATCATAAGGCCAGCAAATTCCTGGGATTTTTATTGCTTCTATAAAAATCCAGTTTTGATCCATCAGCAAGGGACACTGGGAAACTATTCTTTTCACCTGCCGTGTCCCATGCATACTGGATGCTAAAACGATAGCAATGTCTGCATTAGTAAGTTTTACCTTCTCGGGCTGTGGTGGTAATGCTCTGTGTAGTATAAGAGAATTCTCTCCCTCACTCTCTCTCAGATACTGCATCTATCATACCACATCAAATCTTGTAGTAGGGGCAATCATAGGCCAACTTCTCCTTTAACTGAATCTATTTAACTATTGTGGTTTTTAGACCCTCAAACCCCTAAGAAGCTGAAGATTAAAGACTATTTGGGAATCTAACTATCCAGGGTTTCTGCCATTTTGCTACATTGTAGGACAGGTAACACACACCCCTTCCCCCTTTTTGGCATGCCCAAAGCTAAGAGTAAAAACCTCCATGGACACAGGAAATGCAACAAATTTGGTTCGATTGGGGGCTAGGTTTTTCATCCCATTTCTCTCAATCTATTGCTGTCAGGCATAAGAAGAAAAAAATCTGCTAGAAAATTGGTTCAATTCTATAATAAAGAACCATCAGTTTTCATTTATTCAGCACAACTTCCAAGATTAGTTTCACTGAAACGTTTATCTTTGTTTTATTTTTCTTTCCTTGTCCACCTGGGTCAGAAAAGACCAGATCCCTATTTGTATAACAGAACTCCACCAGCGAGAGGCTTCTTTTTATTCACCTGTTCCAATCTGCAGCAATGTTTGCCCAAGAATTGGGGTTAGTGGGCTTAGCTGTAACTTTAGAAGCCACATTCATGCTTGAATCAGAGAGCTGTCAGGATCTCATCACGTTTTTGGAAAATGTGTGATGCTCTCACTGTGGAATTCACTTACAATCATAAGTAGGTGGAGGAAGGAACCCAGTTGTGGGTCATAATAGCCCTGACTGGAAATGAATGTCTGATCTCCTCCGTGTAAGTGTAACAGCTGAGTTACCCTTTTAAAAAAAGAAAGTTTGACTGTCTAGATGTATTTGCTTCCTGTTGCCTTTGTTCTAGGCTACAGAAAACCAGATTGCAGTAAGCGGGGTGGAGAATTCAGTTTTCTTTGTACTGGGTTGCACTGAAGTTCTTTGCAGTGATTCATATATTCCATTCATATGAAATACAGTATTGCTAAGGGTGAATGGGGACTGCATGTTTTGTTTTTTGTTTTGTTTAAAACAATAAGCCCTAGAATTGTCACAAGTTGTTCACACCTGGGTGAAATCTAGGATTTTTCTGTCTGTGGCTTTTGGCAGCGGCTCAGCATAGCTCTCCATGGCAGGGTTTTCTGGTTTCCCTTTTGATAGCCTTTCGTACTGTTGGAGGCAGACGGCCACAGCAGCTGTTTCTCTCTGACTTCCAAGTGTTTCTAGGTCTTTTGTCACTATCTTGACCTGCCACCCTGAGGAACAGCATGCACAGCATTGTGTTGGGAGAGCCCAGAACCACATGCAATCTGAATTCAGGGGCTTGGAGCTAGCTTCTGTTCTCTCTTCCTATTGTGAATTTTACCTGTGGGTTTCCCCAAGTGCAGGGCTGGCTGCCTTCTGTCTGCAATGTGCTCAGTAAGATACTAGAGAGATGAGGGGGGGAGGTAATATCTTGTATTGGCCTAGCTTCTGCTGGTGAGAGGGACAAGAGTCGCTGGGTAAGATGCAGCATTTGAAAAGCAGCCATTAGCAGCAGCAGTGTTTCAATCGTTTTGTGGCTTGGTTAAACGCTACCTCCAATGTTTCACTACTCATGAAAGAGTAACCAAGGCTACCAGGACTGCAACCAAAAATACAACCTGACTTTTCCCACTGAGAGCAGAGCGCTGTCCTATTTGCACTTCACCACGTGGGGCATGTGTACGTGAGCACAGCCAGTGAAGAATGGACAATGGATAGACTGCAAAGAAAGTCATTGACTTACAGGAGTCGGAGGAACAACTTGGAAATCCAATCCAAGTGAGATGGGCCTTCAAGGCATCCTCCTATTTAGATGCAGTCAAGCTCATCCCTCTCACTCTGCATGGAAAGGTTCAGGCTTAGGACCCATGAATGAGGCTCTCTTCTCCCGCCCCCACACCCCCATTACCTGGTGTAGGAATATACCTTGGAGTAAATTTTCTTTCAGCAGAAATACAGTGGCAATGAGCCAAACACATGAGAACATAAACTCCAGTGACATCAGCTGAGTGACTCTGAGGATGACTTTGGTGCAGTGAGGTTTTTTGGACAGACCAATAGGTTACTTTAAAAGATTTAGGGCTAAATTCTGCCCTCAGTTATGCCCATAAGTCCTACTGAAGTCAGTGGGTCCCATGGGCATAAACATAAACAGATGGTAGCCCTTAAAGGATTGAATTAGGCTTTGTTGTTCCTTTGGTGTGACTAGGTCACAGTAACTGGGTGGAAGAACATCTCCCTAGAGATGAGATCAAAATTGCCCATTGGTTCCTACTGGGGTTCCATTTAAGAATTAGATTCTGGAACAGAGAAATGGGTCAGAGGATCCTGGGGCTACTGGTCCTCCAGCTCATATCAGAGACACTAAAAGACCAAGAGAGAGAATCTACTGGAATTTCCACCAGATCTTTCATGGTTGGGGACTGAAGGGCAGGGCACAACTTTCAGAGCTCCCTAAAACACCAGGATTTGCCATGCTGGAGTAGCCCAAACCCTATCTCTGGCAGCAGCCAATGTCTGATGCTACAGAGGAGGCTGAAAATTAGTCTACCTGGTGAAGTCCCATGTTAAATATCTGTCTGCACACAATCAATGCATTGTGCTGACCCCTGGGGGAACTTGGACAATACTTGTGCTCTGAGCAGGGCGACAGTTTTTGGCATGCGGAAGCCCTCACTTCTATGGCACCCCTGTTGGGGGGTGGTGGTGGTGGGGGGGACAGCCTGGTCACTAGAGTTGCAGCCAGGACTTCTGGGTTCTATTAATGACTCTAGGCAAGTCGCTTCCCCTCTCTGCCTCCATTTCCCCATCTGTAAAATGGGCCTAATACTGATCCACTGTAACATGATTTGAGAGGCGTAGTTATGCTCAAGACTGTGAGGAGCTTGGATACCACAACAATAGGGGGGTCACTTAAGTATCTTAGATGGAGTGCACTCTAAGTGCTGAGCTTCTTTGTTGTAGCATGAATCTGTCTAGTGTGGCGCATCATCTTAGGATGAAATAAAATACCGGGGTTCTGACCTCCAGGATAAGAGGCCTCTCCCCACCTGGTTCTCCTGGACGGCAGATTTCTACGTTTGGGACCCTTCTTTTGTTCTGAGTTTGCCAAGACTGTAGCAGAGAGGCTGGTTGGGGGACCGAGCGTGTAGGAATGCACCGATATTCCACCACACTGCTCTGTAGAGGGTTTATGGGATTTCTGCTTTGTTATAAATCCATTCCAAAGGAACTTAGGAGACAGTTTTTACAGCTCAATAAGAAGAGCTATTAGTGGGGTGGCTGGGAGTTTAAACTGATATATAAGGGGATCATTATGTGACTATTTGCAGGCGCTTTTCTAGCATGGGTTTTTTGCGGTTTGTTTTCATATCGAACATTTTCTTTGACTGGAAGGAAAATGGTGGGAGGAAAGGTACCCGTTTCAAATGCTCCCATTATAAAGGTCTGCGTTCAAAGTTACTA
The DNA here is from genome assembly GCF_965152275.1 of Natator depressus. NCBI lineage: Eukaryota > Metazoa > Chordata > Testudines > Cheloniidae > Natator > Natator depressus. The sequence continues at coordinate 2,987,558 of NC_134252.1, forward strand.
ATGGACCTGTTGCCACGAAGGTTCCAATACATTACCTCCTGCCATCCCTCCCAATTCCATGAAAAGTGACTCTCTCCAGGGCCCTGGAGCGAGGGGAACATTGTATCAACAGTATGTCAGGGAATGTCACCTGCAAAATACATTAGCCCTGGTCGAAAGGGCGCGAAGGGCTGTTCTCTTTCCCTTTCTCACACACACGCTCTGTCTTTCTCGCTCATATTTCAGCTTGTCCACAGCTAGGAAAGCCGCAGTTTCCATTCTCCTGTGCTGCAGACAGTGTCTGTAACAACACAATCTCATAGTTCTGCAGGGTGGGGCCATAAAACGATACTGAATTTCACTTGTTGTCCTGAACGCCGGCTTCCTCCCACCCCCACCTCCTTTCCTTTCTTTAGGCTGCTCCAAAAATATCTGCCCTTGCAGAAAGGCATAGAAAGCAGAGCCTCGTCTTTCTGTATAACCCTTCCCTGGCCTTGGCCAAACTTCATTTTCGATCCTGTGCTTTACAGGTGAGGAGGGGAACCATTAGTGAGCACTTGCCAGCTGAAGGGATGACAAATCGACTGATTGGCGAGGCAGAGGGCATTTGGTTGGTAAACAGCATCCTGGTCCCATTTAGAGGCACAGATCCGCACGTACACCCAACACTGGCTCAGCGGCCTGGGGAACTTTGTGCCTTTTTTCCTTCTCTGCCTGTGTTGTGCTTGGATGCGTTCTACGCGGGGATGTTAGTGAGGGAAAGAAAAGGGGAGATTGCAGAAGAAACCAACATTCCCCGTGGAATGCCGGAGACTTCAAAGTATCCAGTCAAGAGTGGTGGTGGGGGGAGGGGGCACACGCACACGCACGTATGTTTTCCATGGAATGTATACATTTTAACAAACTAAAAGCAAAGGATTTTCCCACGCGTGTGAATTTCCTTGATTCAGTTTGTGGCCAGTGCTGGCTCGGCCTCTTCTCTCTCTGCCTCAGGAAAAGTGCCCCCCTGAAATGATACAGCCTGTAATAAAGCCCGCCTGATGTGGGAAACTATCTTCAAGTGATTGTCCTCCTCATGAACAGTGAGTGCAGGGTACAGAAATGCTCCTTCCTGCCCGTGGTGCAGCACTGGGGGCTGGACTGCGGTGAGCCCCAGCTCCTGTGTAGATGCTACCCTTTCAGAAGAGCTTTTGTGTGTCAGGGTGCTGAGTGCTTTGGGGAATCTGTCTGTTACTGTGGTGTATAAGTGGAAGCTGAGCTCTTGTGAAAACCCAGCCCTGGTTGTGAATGCTACACCCTGGAAAGTCTGGATCTGAGCTCCTGGGAGAATCTAACTGGTTCAGTGCAGTGCAGGGATGTACGAACAAGTGTCTCCCCACTGAATCATCTTTTCACATTCAATCATGCAGCACTATTGACTTGGAGGGGGCTGCATGGATTTAAAGCGAGAGAGAATCTGCCCCCCTGAATAATGACCTTCCTTGCTTTCTTTTTTTCCCCCCCTCTTAGGGTTAAATCTCAAATTGTTTTCCCAATGGTACTTGGCAGGTGCCGAGTATCTGACTTTCCTTTCTCTTCTCTCCAGTTGGTTTTTCATCATTTTCCCAGATGCATCTCTTCTACCCAGGGATGTCAGGCCTCTGCAGCTGATCCAAAGCACACTATGTGAACTTGGAAGTGAGACGATCCAATCAGACTGAGAAAAGCCTTTAGATTTGCTGGATTTCAGTGTACCAGTCAAACATCTGGTCTAGGCCAGAAGCAGAGAATAGATGGTAGTTCAGATGGACCATTGGTGCATTCCAGTTTGGTAACTCTCCATATTTCCACACATCTCTTGTGGATGGAAGGTCAAAAATGTCATCTGTGCATCAATAACCTTCTTAATAAAGCAAATTCCCAAGAACAAACCTCTGGAGAATCTGCTTGCACACTTCTGACAGGTCTTCATTCATCTTCAGCTTCCAAGTCATGGCTCAAAGTTGCCTGCTAGTGATTTCCAGCTGCTGAGCATATCTTCAGTGAGGTTCTGAATCTTTTCCATTCTGAGACAGCTTCCATGGGGAATCTTTTCTCATCTAGCTGGCTCCTAGCCCCATTTAGCAATACAGAAAAAAGAGAGGGTGGCCTTGAACCTCAAGTTGAGAACTGAGGGACCAGAAGAAGGTTTCAAAAACTGGTTCTTGAAGGATTTCCTGGCAAGAGTTACCTCATCTCAATGGGAGGCACAGCAGTGACAGGGCCAGTGTAAGAACCTAGAGAGAGAATGGGTAAAATTTTCAAAAGGGCTTAAGAGACTTAGGAACCTAATTTCCTTGAAATTCAATGGGATGTGATCTAAGTGACTTAAGTGCATTTGAAAATTTTACCTGGTGTCTTTGTAGCTTCATTTTCAAATCCCCATGGCAAATGTAAAAGAAATGAGCTCTCCTTGTGTCTGCACATCTCACTCTGCTATGCGTCTTGTTCTCTTGATAATCGTTACCATCAAGGAGGCTTCAACCATTAGGTTCCTCCTTGTCAAAACACAAGACGACAGGATTCAGATCCGTGCTTCCAAGCTACTCAGTGGACGCTGACTGCCCACCACAGGTTGTATACTGCTTCTACCTACACAATCTCTTGTATCGTTCATTGTCCATAGCACCACAAATCAACACGCAAACAGCGATGCAGACAGACCTGCTCCCTACCCCAGAGTGCACGCGCAGCCACCGATCACAAGATCCAGAACAATACTTCAGCTTCCTCCTCTGCTGGAGTTATTGATGAGAGAGGTGCTGGAGGAGGTAGGGTTCAGTGAGGCCCTTGGAGAGGAAAGGGAGAGCTTTCAGTGCAGATCCAGCAGCTTGATAAAGGTGAGAAAGGGAGCAGTGAGGTGAGACTGGGAGGAAGAGTGAAGAGGGGAAGGAGGAGAAGAGTGAGGGGGGATTTGATAGCAACCTGCAACTACCTGAAGGGGGGGTTCCAAAGAGGGTGGAGCTTGGCTGTTCTCAATGGTGGCAGAACAAGAAGCAATGGTCTCAAGTTGCAGTGGGGGAGGTTTAGGTTGGATATTAGGAAACACTATTTCACTAGGAGGGTGGTAAAGCACTGGAATGGGTTACCTAGGGAGGTGGTGGAACCTCCATCCTTAGAGGTTTTTAAGGTCCAGCTTGACAAAGCCTTGGCTGGGATGATTTAGTTGGGGATTGGTCCTGCTTTGAGCAGGGGGTGGGACTAGATGACCTCCTGAGGTCTCTTCCAACCCTGATATTCTAGGATTCTACGAATGTCAAGAGGAATAGGTGGAAGCAAGAGCAAAGATATAAGGGAAGGTCAGATTCTTTTTTAACCCAAGTACTTATATGGCCCTCATCAGCATAGTACCTGAGCACCTTGTAGGACTGCCATGGCAGTCAGAGAAGTGCAGTAAGAGAGGAAGCCAATGGGTTGGATTGGGGTGCCTTGTATTGTCAAACCACTTAACTCAAGGAAATCCCTAGTGGCTTCCAGCCCCGGAGGGTGATTTAGTTGGGGTTGGTCCTGCTTTGAGCAGGGGGTTGGCCCTCCTGAGGTCTCGTCCAATCCTGATCTTCTATGTTTCTGAGGTCAGTAAATCACAGGGAGAAAACTAAACCCAAAGCTCAAAGCTTTCTCGCCACCAAGAGTCTTCTCCCTGGACTGAAACCTTAGCTCTAGGTGCTTCCTTTGCCCATAGTTGAATGCCTCTCACCCTTCAGCCCACCTGGAAACCATCTCCCTTAGCTTAAAAGAACCTTGTCTGGATGGCTCTCTCCCTTGTGGTAAGAATGTGGCAAGAAACCCGTAGTTGCTTTGGCATCCATGCATCTTCCAGTCGAAGTGTTTAATAACATATAGCACTTTACACAGTGCTGTGTGAGTAGGGTTGCAAACCCTCCAGGATTGTCCTGGAGTCTCCAGGAATTAAAGATTAATCTTTATTTAAAGAGTGGGTCATTTGATGAACCTCCAGGAATATGTGCAATGAACATTGGCAACCCGATGTACGAACCTTTGCTAAGTGGTCTTCCTGGCATCTGCGGGAGGGGAGAAAGGTTAGCGTCTATCCCCATTTTCCACCCCACCATCACCATGCTCTGTTCCATGGAGATGCACAGAAGCAAAGGCCAATGGTTTCAAACATGGTTGTGAAGCATGTAAAAACTATTCACAGGTCCAGAGCACACCCAGCTCCTGTTGGCTTCACTGGAGTTAACCCAGTGTAAACCCTAGGTAACGGACAGCACAGTTTGGCCCCCGGAATCTCTAAAAACCTATAGAGATCTGCCAGTCTCCTCAAAGACTGATCGACCTCGAAATCACAGCTCTCCCAGATCTACCTGTGCTCTGTCCTTTTTTTCCTTGCAGATCACGCTGGAAATAGCTGCGCACTTTCTCTATTGTCCTTTCAGAGGGTTTAATGTCATTGTTGCTTTCCAAGTTGAGGGATCTAAAGCTTAAAGAAGGGGGTCTTACCCAGACCTTCACCCAGATGAATGAGCTGATATTGCTGGCTGTCGAGTGGCGATCTAACCTCTGTCTTTATCCGCAGACAATATGCCAGTGGGAGCACACAGAAATAGACTTTCTTCTGAGGTGCATTAGTCAAATAAAAGCTTTTTCTTTGTCTTGGACAGAAAACCAAGACTCTGAAGCCTGGCAACCTTGTGCTGCTGCAAACCTCTCATATTTCCCTCGATATTGCTGCAGGAAGTGGTGTTGATGATCCAGTAGGGTGGCGCTCATCTCTGCCCAGTGGCGGCGCTCAGATCCCAAAGCGTGGATTGCCAACATAAGCTGGGTGGACAGTGTTGTGTTAAGAGGGTACTGTGTTTTTGAGAGGTGCCATCTTTTGCATGAAACATAAACCCAAGGTCTTGACCCTGGTGGACAGGTAACAATTCATAGCACTCTTTACAAAATCTCTGGGGTCCTAGCCAAATTCCAGCATGGGGGAGGGGGGAGATGTGTTCTCCCTACTGTAATTCCTGTGCTTGTCACTTGGAGAACGTATACTTCTCTGCTTCCTGTTTTAAACTCCTGGGTAGTGTTCCTGTGTGCCTTTGAACAGTTTGTGTTTCGCTCCAGAAGTGGCTGCACTTCAGTGGTGAGGAAGGGTGACCCCTGTGTATAGCTGAAGTCAGTAAAGTCTGCCAGGGTCACTTTAGGAGAGAGGCCATGGTGTCGTCATCGCAGATGTCTAAGTTGTTTAACTTTTTGTCCAGATTCCGTTTTAAAGGCGCACTGGAGGTGCCGTAATGTGACATAGCTCAGGGTCAGGACCTGCCTGGAGCTCCTATGAATCTGTTCTCTGTGAAATAGTTGTAATGATATTTAAAGCCAAGGGCAAATGCACCTGCTTTCAGGTTTTGGTACAAGTGCGAAAGCTCAGCCCAGTTTTGTTTTTAGAAAGTTACCTGAGGTTGATCAAGCCTGGGACTGATTTTATGGCTTCCTATCGAAATCCTGTGGTTTTGCTGTGAAACTTGGCAGCTCTGACTGCTTTTGATTTGAGATGTTGGCTTTGCTCCATCCCCAAACTCAGAATAAAACCCCAGAAGGGGGCAGAGTGCGTGAATCCAACATGCATTGGAGCTTGCAACCCCCTTTGCACAGGGAAACTGAGGAGGTTTGCATGGCTGTAATGGGAAGGAATGTTCTAGTTCTGGGCTCAAGCAATAACCCCTTTGGGGACAAGATGCCACTAATGCAATGGCTAACAGCTGAGCAAAAATTCGGGGTGGGGGGAGAAATTCTGCAAAAATTCCTTGGAATTCAAAAGCAGATTTAAATTCCAATGAGTTTGCAACCCTTTTGTGTTTGTCTCCTGCAAACATTCGAGCCATTGGGCTTTAACAGCACAGATACACCCAGAGCAAAGCTCCCCACACATGCGGTGCAGAGAGCCAGCACCAGGCACCACTCACTCCACTTACACCCTATTGTGAGAACTTAGGTGGGACACAGTGCACCAGCACTGTGCCAGCCAGGGTCGCAGGAGTGAATTTTTCCCAGAAAAGCCCGTTTTTAGCAAAAAAAGTATGAGAATTTTTAAGGTACATTCCACTGTGAAATCCATGCTCTCTTGGAGTGACGTAAATCATCCGTTCAGAGGAAAGGGACAATGCTACATTTATGGTTTTTTTAATTGGTATTGCCACCCCCCAGCATTCAAAGCTCATGAGTCAGGGCCCCACAGATCATGAGATTTTTCTTTAAATATTAACTTTTTGAGTTCTTTGCTGTCCAGTTCCTGAGCCGTCCGGTGCAGTCAGATCCCATTTTCAGTTTCTTCTCCACAGTCACGAGGGCTTAGAAACGTCTTTGTTGTTCGCAATGAAAGCTGAGCTATTTGGGCAACTTCTTGATTCAAGGAGCTGGGAGATTAAGAGAAACACACGATACTGCAAGGATTGTTGTAGCATTGCTGGGCCCCTACTGTGTTCAGCGCCCCATCATTCTAGGCACTTTACAGGCACAGAGTAAGACTGTTCTGCTCCGAAGAGCTTGGCCTCAAAAGACAGGGACTTATGTAACCGACCCAACCCATTTGGGCTATCCAGCTGCAAACATACAAAGCATGAAGGTTCTGAAGACCAACAGGTCTTCATGGGAAAAGTTCCTGAACAGTTTTGAAAATCTTGGCCACTGGTTTGACAATTCCTGAACACACACACAAATGAAATCCACCCCATAACTAGGGCTGTGAATTATTTCCTCAGTTCTAGCCATGAAGCACAAGCCATTTTGTCCTAAAATACTAGAGCTTTCACCAGAGCAGAGGAAGACGGGACAGCAGAAAGTTGCTGGAGGGTTTGGGTATTTTTTTTTTTTTTTAATTTAGTTGCTTTTTAAAGTGAAGATGAAAAGAGGGAACCAGGCAGTTTTGCATCAGCTCCTCCTGCTCTGTGGTGAAAGGCAGATTTCTTTCTTTAATATCTCTTGAATGGGAGATGAGGAGTGGGGTGGAGGGAAGGGAAAGTGGCACCACGATCTCGCTGCCTGGTTCCGTAATCTCTTCATTCCTTCCCACCCAGCTTCACAAAACCTGCTCAGGTCCATGCCAAAGTAACTCCTGAGCCAACTGGGTGGGAAACTGCAAGCTCCTGTGTCACGGCCTTCCTCGAGGAATTAGAGCCGTCAACCTCTGCGTGGCCAACACAGCTCCTTTTCTTACTAGACATTGTTGCCTGGCCCTCCCCTGAGCGCTTTCTCCATGAGGAGTTCTCTTCTTTGCTCTTTAAAGATCACCACCTGTGTTATTGCTGAGCATAAATGAAGTGCTAGGACGGAACCCTTTGAGACCCTGCAAACGCTTATAAAATGTTCATTGTCCAGCACATCTTATGCCATGGCCTTTGTTTTCCTGTCCCCGCGTGCAGGTCTAACACAGAGCATGGAGCTGCCCTATGCTGGACTGTACGAAGGTAGTGCTTTTTATGAAATGTTGGGTTCATAAGAATTAATTTCATTTAAAACATTCTTTTCATTTTTCATAAAGCACAGCAAATCCATGGTACTTACTGCAGGAATGCACCAAGAATGCTGTTGGGCAGACAGCATATTAGCGATGATATATGAAATAGGATGGTGGGGGGAGGGGAATTTGTGGCTGGTAACCTAGTACTGCCCTGATACCAGATCCAACTACCTTAGATTCTTCCAAGGAAAGTAGAAGCCTGGTAAGGCAAGTTTCTGGAGCATCTTCTCCTTCATACTGACAATCAAGGGGTTTCCAAAAGAGTGAATGGCTTTAACAAAGACTGGGGAGTCTTATGGAATTGCACGTGGTGACACTTAAAAGGCAGGAAATTTCTCACCCAAGGTTCAGGGATTGGCACCTCTGGAGAACCCTTTAATGGCTTCACAGGTTGTTACAGTCCCATAGACCTCTAGCAATGGCCCAGTTCTGAAGCCACAAAGTCAATGGGAGCTGTACCTGAGCCAGCCAGTTCGGCTCTTAATCAGGCTCTGTGTCCGCTGGGACTCCTGCCTCGAGTGAAAACCCGCATGTGCAGCTGATGGAGCTTTTTCAATGACTGGCCAACAAACCTACAACGCTTGGGAGACACCAAGCTGGCCACAGACCTCGGTTCTCCGAGCAAAACGCTAGGCCCTTGGATTCTGACCTCGCTTTCCCATGAAAACAGGCAAATAAAAAACCTTCAAAGTACGCAAATTCCAGTCTGTGAGTGGCCTTTTCACTGCATGCTGCTTTACACACTCAGCACTCTTGTAGTGTTTGGGATGAGCAGAAAGAGAGAGCCAGGAGATAGTTACACACCATCTCCGCGTGGCTGACTACAGCGGTGCCTGTGTTGCCCAGTGGCGAGGGAACTGGCCTGGGAGGCAGGTGAGCTGCGTTCTATTCTTGGCTCTGTTGCTGAGCACTAACTCACTTCCCATGCTGTTTTGTCCATGTAAACCATAAGCTGCAGGGAGCAGGGAATGTCTCTTACTGTGTTTGCACAGTGCTGAGCAAACAGGGCCTTGATCTTGGTTTGGGCACCAGGTGGTACTAATAACACACACTTTTGGGGATGGCACAGGAATGTCAAGACTCCCAGTGGCCCATGATGTGGGGACTGTGGGCCCATAGTGTCTTTTCCCCATTGAGGAAACGAGCATAGGATTCCTTTCCAACACCCTTGATTTCATTAGTTATATCTCAGTGCTTGGGCAGCTGCCATCCTCCCTTCCCTGTCCCCCCACCCCATGTTCTGGCAGCCAGAGGACTATTCCATGGCATGAATCCTTCCTCCCGCTCTGCACCACCCACCAAACAGCATATGGATTACAAGTTTAATGGTCTTCGCTTTTCTACTTTTATATGAGCCACTTGACTTTTGAGGCTATGGCTCCTTACCATGTACTTTCCTGATCATTTCACACTCCCCCGCCTAGCACCGGTGGTGGTGGGGTACATCTTTTCGTTGAGCAAGCTTGGAGGAATTGGCAGGTTATGCGGAGTCTCGCCAAACTCAAGACAAATGCCTCACCGTGCCAGTGAGTCACTGGCTGCTTCCAGCAAGGCTGGGCCCCGCACTCGCTGGTGTCAGGCGTTTTACGTCTGACTTCAACGGAGCAGGACACAGCCCTGTGTTTGCAAGGCTCTGCATACAGCAATGAAGTTACCTGTCTCGCTGTTCTGCAGCACTCCTCTGCACTGCTGGTAGAACCATCTTCTCAGCTGCTGGAAGATGCCCACCGGGGCCCCATCCAAATCCCACTAAAGTCAACGTGAAAACTCCCACTGACCTGGGTGAGAGTTAGATCAGGCCCCAACATGGCAAGGAGGGAGTAGCAGCCTGCAGTAAGGAGAGTCCAGATTCTCTTTAGTACCATAGGAGGAAATCCAGGCTGGGATGTTCCTTTAGCAGCTGTGTTAATAGCCTCATGACTGCCCTGCTGGGAGTGCATCAGCTCCTATAAATTATGCAGGGTTGTCCCTGGTCAGGGACTTGGATAGGAGATGCCAAGGGAAACCCTGGTGCTGTATTTCATTTTGATTTAGTACTGAACCAATGAGCCAGTGTGGTACCAGGGAGCGCTGTGTTCCTGCTGGCTCTGTCTAAAGGGGGAAGAGTAAATCCAAGGTCCTGACCACCCAAGGCGGTTAGGAGAACTTGGGGCACTGTTTCCCAAGAGACTCTACCAAGGCTTATTTCCTCAGCCAAAATCCTCACTGCAGTTGTAACGGGATACAGGATTCCTTGCCCTTCTGTCCTACCCTGCTGGGTGCTCTGAAACCGCCACTCTCTAATACCCTGGAGGTGGCTGCATTTCAGTGGTGGCCAAGATGAGTTCTGTGGGAGGCGGGCTTGGAGACCTTCAGTGATAGAGATGTCACTGAGGGCAAAATTTGGCCTATCCTGTGCAGAAGGATTACAGGATGAAGGGCATTGTAGAAACTATTGTCACAGAAACAGAGCCAAACTAGAATCTATAGCAACTTATATAGTCCATTTCTCCAGGAAATTCTGCCACGACACCCGTAAAGCAGCCCCTGGAGTCCTCTTTACAGTAACTCGAAATCTTGCAGTCAGATTTTAACTTGCATGACCCTGACAGGCTTGGAAACAGCAAAACAAATAGAAAATCTTCCTTTTCCCAGCCCACCAGCAGATCATCAAAGCAGCTCAGATGCTAATAATTAAGCTGTGAGCAATCAAAGGGAAAAGCTGATCCCATTAAAATATCGCTGGGAAGTGAGAAGTAGGTGTTCCTGGAGCGCTACTTGGTTTTTGCTCGAATTGCACGTCTCGTACATCCAGGAGGGTGCTAGCTCAGGTCCCTCTAGTGGCTGAAAACCAACTAAAGATCCACATTTCTTTTTTTCCTTTCAGACTTGTTGGTATCAACCAGCACTGACTTTTGTATTTAAGCAGCATCTTGTCACCAATTGCATCACATGGCAGGAGGCTGGAATGTTGCTGGTTTCTCCTTATGCCGAGAAAGTAACATTGTGAATTCCAGTGGTCACTTCTCCCCCTGTCTCTCTTCCCCCTTTGCAACTTGGGTATGGAAAACGTTGACTCAACCCAGGGGCTGCTAGAAACCTGAATGCTCAATTCTGCTGACCTCTGAAATGTGGAGTGATATCTGTGCCAGTTTTTGCACATTTTATGATGATTTAATCTCTATTTACAGTTGCTCTGAAACTGCCCAAAATGATCAGTCCAGACTCAGCGCTTGGAAGCTTGCTTTTTTTGGTGATCCTGGGGGGGGCAATTTTCTGTGCCATTTAGGAATGGGATGTGAGGCCTTGTTTGTTAGCAGCTGAGTGCAGGATTCTTAAGAGCTCCTCAATTGCAATCTTTGCACTCCTCAGAATGACTGGAGGGAATGTCTGTGAAATACTGGAGAGGATACTGGAAATACTGGAGAGGATATTTCAAAGGTGCGGCCATGATACAGATAACAGCTAGTTGTTTGTTGCTGAATGCTCAGCGGGTTGCAGCATCCTGCAAAGCTGAGAAGAGATGTAATAAATACCATGTCTGTTTGGTTTTGACTGGTAATTGTCCAATTCACTGGGAAGTGAAAACTGGCTTGAAATAGGAGCTGACTTATTCAGGTGATCTGTGACATTTCCAAGGGCTCATCTGAATTAATGATTTTTAAAAAACAATTTAAAACTGATTCACACCACAGAGCAGCATGACTCACAAGCAGAGACTGGCTGGAGTCACTCTTCTGCGCCCTGCATATAGTGGCTGGTATCGTGGGTGCTCTACATCTGAGATTTGATCTGCTCTCCACTGCTGCAAAATTTAGGGAAGAAGGGAGCTGTGTATGGGCAAGTTTCCCCTATCACCCATCACGAACATCTAGGGCCAAAGTCGGTCCTAATGGTAATGTGGGCTCTCATTGCATTCAAGTATCGGGGCCAAATATAAGTTCCTCGTTAGGTGAACATAGTCCCTGTAACTGCCACGTTTTACACCTTCCTCTGAAGCAGCTGGTGCTGGCTGAGATCAGACACTGGACTGTGGCTCTGACCCAGTCTGTCATTTCCTGCGTTCCTAGGAGTGGATGAGAAAACGAGTGTGGGAGGGCAAAGCAGCAGCGATGGGTAAGGTGAAATCGGCGACGCGGATGGCTTCATTTTGCAGTCTTCAATCCCTGCCCTGCCCTACCCGTGGACGATGTTCACCCACTGACTGCCAGCAGGTGCAGATTTACAATGCATTGGCCCTGAACCTTGGTCTCCAGCCCAGTTACAGCTAACGTGCGGCTTAATCGCTGTGATCATCGATGCTGCATTTGGCCCATAGCGTGGGGGATGTTTTCAGATCTGTGGTAAGAGGCCCTTCCTAGCAGACAAGCTAAAGGCAGGGTGTGTAGGTGGGTGACAGGGAAATTAATACCCACCATCCCTTTGACTCTCCCTAAAGGTCTGATCCTGTGAGATGTTGAACAACCCACAACTCTCCAGGGCTTCCAGGAAGCTCAACACCTGGCAAGATTGTTCCCAGGAAGACCCTTCTCCAGCCATGAGAAATTTGGGGCCCTGTACAACGAGTTTGCTGGGACCCCACCCTCAACCATTTCACCCCAGTTACAGATATTTTCGGGGGGGCTCTGGAGCTTGGGGCCCTAGTACAATTGTCCTCCCTTCCTCCTCCCCTCCACCCCATCAACCCTGGCTATCAGTAACAATTTGCCTGGCTGTGTTACTCAGATACATACTAACTCCTGGCAGGGCTCCCTGTTTGACTTCTTGTGTCTGCACCCTAGACCTCAAACTCCACGTCCCCTAACCCCAGCAAATGTGCCAGGGGATTTATTCTGGGTAAAAACTGCTGAGCTTCTGTGCAAGCCAGACCCCAAAAATCCAATCTTCCCCACAGCGTGTTAGTTCTGCATGTTCATTTCATTACATGATAACACGGGTGCATAATGAAATCTCAGAAACCCAGAGACTTCATCGCTGGTTGGCAGACAGGTTGGTGCATCCCCACCTTGGGTATGGGTTAAAAAAATAAATCTGCTCTTACGCTTTAAATGAATTGATCTACTGAGCAGAACGCGGAGGATTGCTCTTCTTGTTCTTGTTCTGTCCAAATGGTGGCTGCTCTACCGTTTGGAAATAAAGCAACGTGGTGGACTCCAGATTCAAACTGAATTATAGATACAAAGCTTTATTTATATAGGGGGAAGTTTGTATGTTGTTGCTCCTCATTAAAGGGCTCCTTTAATGTGTTCGGGTTCCTAAAGCAATTGCGTACCTTTAGGACACAAAAAGAACTTTATTTAACGTGTTGATTTTTAAAGAGCAACTAGAGCTGTTCTTGGCTGCAGCCCTGCCACTCTTGTAGGAGTTTCATAAAGGTTCTCCCCCCCCCCTTTTTTTTTGTGTGCTGTTCTCTTAATTCAAACCAGAAAATCGACTGCTTAGCCTGGCAGAGGCCAGAGAAGTGATGCACTCCTCCCACTGCCTGGCAGCAACCTTAAGAGCAAAGCAACATCTGCATGATTCGTGTCCATGGTCGGAGTCCTCCGTAGTGGAACTGGCTGCTAGCCTGTGAACTGGAGACCAGGACATAACGTTGACTACGGGACATGAGAGAGGTCTGCTAACCAAGGGCCGTGCTAGTCTGGGGTGTTGGTTGCTATGCAGCTGCCCCCCTTGACCATGGTTTGCCCCTCCAAACTTTTTATAGGTTTAAATGCTCCCCTTTTCTCCCCACCACCCACCCCCCCGCAACTTTGCAGGATATGGTACAATCACAGATAACGTTCTATATGCTGGTGCAACCTTACTCCCCCACCCCCTGAATTTTTCTGAAATAACACCCTTGGGTTGAGCCAATGTCCAGGGAGCCAGCCTTGCTCCTCACACTGCCTTGTGGTGACACCATCATGTATAAGGATGGCACCATGACACTGAAGACCTCCAAACAAATGTGATGACCTCTCTAATATGATGTATCTGCTTGTGCACCACAGCCTTGTGAATGCTGATGGCTACAATTGCGTGTGGTGCCATGCAACCCTCCATGCCGTTGTCAGTATTGTGCTGCGATGCACTATTTTTTGCAACTGTTTTGTTGCATTGACTCACTTTGGAAAAAAAGTTTTGTGTGCATGCATCTCACTGTTTTGTTGCCATGTGTTATGCAGGGAAGCACTGAGTGATGTCTGCTGTGTTGGGTTTCCTTCATGCACCATTTTCCAAAATAACACCGTGGGGGTGGTGTACCACGATACGTGTTAGTATTGCTTTGTATGTTGTTGACACACAGCAATGCATGTGTCACTGCATTATTTTGTGCAGCCTGGTACACAATGAGAGTTTGGTCCCACGTACTGTTGCATTACTCCTTGGGCTCTGATGAAGTCAATATTGAGAGGGGTCAAGATGCAGTTTCAAATACCGTGTTCTGCACTGCCTTGCATTGTGTTGCTGCGTGGCAGCATGTGTCATGAAGTTGTGTGGTTCCAGTGCAGGATTGCATGAGGCGAGGGCAATGCTGTGTTGCAGCCAGTTGTAGCTACTCTAGACTCTCCTTGTACAACAGCCCTTTACACCCTGTCGTGGTTGTCAAGTAACAGAAACACGCAGTACCTAGATACCTTTGAGGATCTGGGGCTTACCTTCCAAATCCAACATCCTACCCCCTTTCCAGCCCCTTCAGGTCCAATTTCACAACCCTCCTGTTCCTAGCTAAGTTGCAGAAGAGAGAGAACTGGAGGCAGATGTGAATTTAGTAATAAGGCCTGATCCTGGAGGTGCTGAGCACTCTGCACCTGCTGGCCTAACCTTGGGCAAAGGCTTTGTGATCAGGCCTATGACTGGTACCCAGGAGATCAGGGTTCGCTCCTGTTGGCTGATCTGTTGATTGTGTATCAATTATATTATTTCTCAAGAATTCCCAATTAACCCTCTGAAATTTGGTAGGTCCTGGTCCCAAGATCAGGCCTGGGATTCTCAGGATCACTGTTCAGTTGGGAGCCCCAACGAGCACAGCAGTGACGACAACGCTCATGCTCCCGGAAGACCTTTTATAATTAAAATATGTTTAGTATTTCTGCGGTTAGTCCTAGAAGTAAAATAATCCAAACCAGTAGGGAGAAGTTCCCTATGGGGAAGAGATGGCCAGCCCTCTGTGGAGATAGAGGTGGTTAGGGACTATTTAGAAAAGCTGGACGTGCACAAGTCCATGGGGCTGGACGAGTTACATCCGAGAGTGCTGAAGGAATTGGCGGCTGTGATTGCAGAGCCCTTGGCCATTATCTTTGAAAACTCGTGGCGAACGGGGGAAGTCCCGGATGACTGGAAAAAGGCTAATGTAGTGCCAATCTTTAAAAAAGGGAAGAAGGAGGATCCTGGGAACTACAGGCCAGTCAGCCTCACCTCAGTCCCTGGAAAAATCATGGAGCAGGTCCTCAAAGAATCAATCCTGAAGCACTTACATGAGAGGAAAGTGATCAGGAACAGTCAGCATGGATTCACCAAGGGAAGGTCATACCTGACTAATCTAATCGCCTTTTATGATGAGATTACTGGTTCTGTGGATGAAGGGAAAGCAGTGGATGTATTGTTTCTTGACTTCAGCAAAGCTTTTGACACTGTCTCCCACAGTATTCTTGTCAGCAAGTTAAGGAAGTATGGGCTAGATGAATGCACTATAAGGTGGGTAGAAAGCTGGCTAGATTGTCGGGCTCAACGGGTAGTGATAAATGGCTCCATGTCTAGTTGGCAGCCGGTGTCAAGTGGAGTGCCCCAGGGGTCGGTCCTGGGGCCGGTTTTGTTCAATATCTTCATAAATGATCTGGAGGATGGTGTGGATTGCACTCTCAGCAAATTTGCAGATGATACTAAACTGGGAGGAGTGGTAGATACGCTGGAGGGGAGGGATAGGATACAGAAGGACCTAGACAAATTGGAGGATTGGGCCAAAAGAAATCTGATGAGGTTCAATAAGGATAAGTGCAGGACCCTGCACTTAGGATGGAAGAATCCAATGCACCGCTACAGACTAGGGACCGAATGGCTAGGCAGCAGTTCTGCGGAAAAGGACCTAGGGGTGACAGTGGACGAGAAGCTGGATATGAGTCAACAGTGTGCCCTTGTTGCCAAGAAGGCCAATGGCATTTTGGGATGTATAAGTAGGGGCATAGCGAGCAGATCGAGGGACGTGATCGTTCCCCTCTATTCGACACTGGTGAGGCCTCATCTGGAGTACTGTGTCCAGTTTTGGGCCCCACACTACAAGAAGGATGTGGATAAATTGGAGAGAGTCCAGCGAAGGGCAACAAAAATGATTAGGGGTCTAGAGCACATGACTTATGAGGAGAGGCTGAGGGAGCTGGGATTGTTTAGTCTGCAGAAGAGAAGAATGAGGGGGGATTTGATAGCTGTTTTCAACTACCTGAAAGGGGGTTCCAAAGAGGATGGCTCTAGACTGTTCTCAATGGTAGCAGATGACAGAACGAGGAGTAATGGTCTCAAGTTGCAATGGGGGAGGTTTAGATTGGATATTAGGAAAAACTTTTTCACTAAGAGGGTGGTGAAACACTGGAATGCGTTACCTAGGGAGGTGGTAGAATCTCCTTCCTTAGAGGTTTTTAAGGTCAGGCTTGACAAAGCCCTGGCTGGGATGATTTAACTGGGAATTGGTCCTGCTTCGAGCAGGGGGTTGGACTAGATGACCTTCTGGGGTCCCTTCCAACCCTGATATTCTATGATTCTATGAAGTAAGACAGTCCTGTAATAATGGCCCGCACCATTCCATGTGTATACTCACTCTATCCCTGGGGAAGATTCGAGGCACAGATCCTACTCTGACTCTGGCATGCCAGTGGAGAACTCAGTGGTTTGACTCAAGGCTGAAAGTTTTGTAGGCCTTGATGTCCATCACGCACATGAATGACTCCTCCCTCCTTTACTGTGTCTTAACTACTTCACCCTAGTAATATTGGGGTGCCTTATCCTATAGGTTAGTATATTAACTAGTTTAATCTTATTAGCATATATGTCAATTAGTCTCCATAGGTACCTGTGATTAGGCATCTGCTGCTGTTTTCCTACAAAAATACTCTAAACTGGTACAAACAGTTGTCTTGAGAACTTACCTGTCAGCAGTTTTATTCTTAATTTCAGCACTTGTGATTATTACAAAATCAAGTCTTATGCCAGCTCGTGACTTCAGGTCACTGTTACTTTACTTATGTTAACTCTGTGAAGTAACTTACTCCTACTCAGGCTGGTGGGCCTTGCATCTTAACATAAGCTCAGGGGCTACACTCTGTCACTTGAACTCTCAGGTCCTCATCTGTCAAGTCCTTCCCTTCATGGGAAGAACATCACTAATTTATGGGCTCCACTGCAGTGTCTGCTCACCTGCCCGTGAGAGATCTAGACGGGGCAGTCTGTCAGAGGGCCCTCAGCCCCGGCCAAGGATAGGGCCCAGAGAGTGGGTCCCGGGAGCAAGTGAAGGGAGTGAGATGCTGAGGTACAGGACTGGGGCTGGTGAGCCAGTCTGGTGACTTGACGACTGGTGGAATATCATTAGCTCAGCTCTCACCCTAGCTCAGCTCCTTGCTGGATGTTCCCCTGGGTTCTGCAGCTTTCATGTCCCTCTCGATCCATCCTGCTTCTGCTGCAGTTTGCTGGCTTCCCAGAGCTGTAGCCGCTGAAGCTGGGATGGCCTCTGGGAGTGTGTTAACCACGTCCTATCGCATCAGCAGTGAGTCGAGGGGCCTGATCCCACCGTTCCAAACCCCTTTATCCTGCCTCCGATCCACCTCTGACCACACTGAGTTGTTCTCTGCGGGCAGAAAGGAACTCCCCCCCCCCCCCCTTAACTCTGCAGTTAGAGATGCCGGTTGCTGCTTACGAGTTCTCACAGGAGTCATGGGGATGGGCCTTTCCTTCTGAAAGCATCTTACGCGCCCATCAATAATTTTACTAGGTGTGTGCGAGTGTGGAAGATTGCCTGTAGATGCCTCACGCCCCACTGTACGCCGCGTACCAAGGATCTGAAAGAGATCCCAGCCTTGTAAACCCGTCTTGCCAACAGACTGGCGGAAACCAGGGTGGAGGGAGAAGGAGGTGCAGGCAGTTGCCCTGCAGCTTTGCCAGGAGGTGATGATAGATCTATTTCCGTAGAAACAGCCTGTGACCACTTTCAACAGTTGCAGCAAAAAAAAAAAAAAAAAAAAACCGTTCCATGTTTGCATCCTGGTTGCATGTTAAGGTTCATATCGTGGCTCGTGGGGTGACTCCCCCTTTCCGTTCCATTCAGCTTTTCTCCTTTCAACTACTTCACCCCTCCCACCAGTTCACTCTGCTTGCTCAAATCCACTGGGTCACTTGAGAAGCCAGGCCTGGTGAGAAGGTAGGTCTCTCTGAAAGTGCTAATCAAAGCTCTGCTCCACTGGGGAGCAGTCCAGACGGGAAGCTTTTAATTCCTCTCCCTTAAGCCTTTCCTCCCTGTCTCTGCCTATGAGCAGACAGAAGTGAAGTATCTAAATTGGCAGCTTTATGCTGTGCCTGATGTTATTGCCTCTTATAATTCAATTCCACTTGATTACGTTTGGGAGACCCTGCCTCCACTCAGGTGGCCAAAACCCGAGGGCCAGATCTTGAGGTGGGAGTCCAAACGGAATGAAGAACACAGGAACGAGCCTCTGGAAGTTAAAAACTGAAAAGGCTCCGTAGGTCCCAGCCAATTAATTCCCCTGCCAGGCAGGATTACTCCCTACCTTACATTTACCAGGGATTCCCAAAGAGAGAGAGACTCTCTCGCTCATAAATTTTCCCTTATACCTGGCGTATCTCCTCCGGGCCTATTTGAAAGTGATGATGACTCAGAGGAGGATTACAGGGTTTAAGACTTGTCAAGAGAACATCTTTCATTCTGAGGCAGGGATGCACGGGTGGTGCTCTCAGCTGCACTCGCACAGATCCCACTCGGAAGTCAGGCCAGCAGCTGCTCTTCTGCTAGCCACAAAAGACTTGTTTTTGCCTTGGAGGTCCCATTCATTGCAAAGCGAAAGGGACTGATCACAAGGAACGTGGAGAAAAATGGCAAAAACCAGGAGGCCCATGAACACTGTTGCGGCTGCTCCTGACAGGCCTGTAGTGTAGCTGATGTGCGAGGTGCTAGGGCACAAGCAAAGAGAGGAGTGAATGTTGTCGGTATGTGTGCGTGTATCCAGATCTGTTTGTTTCCCAGTGGGTTGTGCTGCTCTCTTAGGGTATTTCTACACTGAGTTTACGATTGCTGGACTCCGGTCTCAGCCATGCTAAGCCATCCATACTGCACTATGCAGACTTTGACTCAGGTCTGCAGCTTGAGTTACATCCACACTGACCGGGTTTGGACCTGAGTTGTAGCAGGACTCAGGCTCTGGAGTGGGACCCACTCCCCAAGAAGCATCCTAGGACCCAGGTCTTGAGAGCTTGCTGACCTGAGTCAGACTGATTTGTGCATGGACAGAAGGGGGACTGGGGCTCAAACCGGAGTCAGAGACCAGGAACAGTATAGACATTCCCCAAGCGTCTGCCTCGAGCCCAGAGTCCCCTTTGCTTTCTTAGTGCCCATTCAGTCCCTGCTCATCCCCCCAGGCAGGCAGTCTGGGGGGCCTTTCAGTGGCATGAACCACTCACTGCAGAGCAGCAGGTTGAACCTGCTCGATGCATCCAAGGGCATTCATCCTCTGTGTGCAGCTACCTCTTAGGGCACTGGCAGAGCCCAAAGCGGGGAGGGCTGCAGGGGCACTTCCTATGCTGGGAGAATGGGGGGGGGCAGTGCCAAGGCGAGTGGGGGGCCAGTGGGCAGTGCTGGGAATGGGAGGAATGGGAAGTGCCGGGGCTGGGTGTGTGTGAGGATATTATTGTAGGGGGTGAAGAAGCAGCAATAAGATGCTTCTTTCTAACACCTCTGCCACGTGCTGTGGCCCTCGTAGCCTCCTTGGGAAGGTGCCTCCCCCACTCCCTGCCCTGCTCTGAGTCTTGCTACCACACGCTCCAACCAACGTTTCAGAGCTGCTCTTCCGTTTCTCCCCTCCCTTGGCTGGGAGCTGAAGAGCCACGAGGAACTCTCCCCTGGCACAGCCGCGCCTTTTGTCTCAGTCACTTATTCCCAATTTAAAACCAGCCAAACAGCTTGTCTTAAGGAGAGACATACAGAAGCACCACTTTGGAGCCTTGCTGCATTTTACCTGCATCCTGCTGCCATGTCCACAGCCGTTACTGTCGGATTTTCTCAAATAGGCCAGCCCAGCGCTTTAGGAGCACAGTGACACCCAGGGAGTTGTGGGTTCTGGGTGTAGGTGCATTTCTTGGCCATTCCTCTCCATGCTGCTAGAGTGTGGCTACGCTGCAATGGGGAGGCGTGGCTGCAGCACCGGGAGATGTACCTGAGCGAGGGAGAGGAAAGCCAGCTCACGTAACAATAACAGCGATGCTGTGGCCGCTGGACAGGCTAACCCCACCTGCCCAGGACCTTGGGTACATACTCAAGCAGCCTGGGACATGTCCCCATTTATTCTGCTAGGAACCAGTTTCCAAAAGTCTGACTTGGTGTCTAGAAGGGAGCTAATCTGAAGTCAGCGGACGCTTCCCATTTACTGCTGGGGCCAGGCCCTGTGAAACAAAGCTTCCAAACATGGGGGGGCCTACAGCACCCTAAAGGAATGGGCTGACTCCCAGAAGTGCCCGATGTCCCACTGACTGCCCACTGGCAGCTGTCGGGTCCACAGCAGCACCCTGTACAAACAGGCCAGTTCTTTGCATGGCCTCCACAGGGCTGGAAGGCTGGGATGTGGCCAGAGGAGTGCGGATCTCATGTGGGTTCCTTGGCACCTTGTGTGCTGAAGTGTAGCTGCCCCGTCTGACCGCGTTGGCCTTAGCGTCCACGTGGGGAACCTCCGTGTGTATTTGGTCGTTATCCATGGGCATCTAGGGCTCCTCCCCCCAGCCATGTCCCCCTCCTGCACGAACAGGCCATTGTTTGTGAGCTGGGCCTGGCTCTGAGTCTCAGCAGACAGGAAGGTGTTTCTCAACTCAGGGGTATTTAGATTTCAAAAGACAAGATTTTGTTAGTCCATTGTGTGCCCTGGGAACAGAGAATGAGCTTTTGTCAGCCTCCCAGCCCTTCCACTCTCCTGGTGCCTTTACTTGAGCTCTGAGGAGTTACTGGTTGAGCCCAATCCCGCACCCCATGATCTGTGGCAGCGGGATCCGTCCCATAACAAATGTTCATGTGTGAGCACTAACACGGGGGCTGTAGTCCCGTGTGTGCACTGGGGGGGTTCAGCCGTGTCCCTGTGAATGCCACGGCCAGACATGATTTGCACTGGTGCTTCACCCGTGCTGATTGCGCTGCAGCAGAGCAAAGGGGTTTGCACTGGTGGCTGCAATCCCGGTACAGCACAGAGGCTCCCATTGCCCCTTAGAGGGGCTACAGGGGCAAGTCAACCTAAGCTTTCCCGGCATCCCATCTCTGGGCCCATGTTTTAAAAATGTGGTTTCTTGTGTGAGCGTGGGGGGGAAGTTCTATAACCCCCCTCCCGGCATGAGCGACGGAAGCCGGCTGCTGCTGGGCTGGGCACAGACACGCTCCAAGCGGTGCCTCTGCCCTGCTGCTTAGAGGGCAGTGAGCAAACGGCCCTGGTCCTCTGCTGGGCACAGCGTATGTTCTGAGCAGCTTGGGCTGCCTGCTCCGCACACACCCAGACTGGGGCCAAAACCTTTAATAGGTTAAGCAGCAAGATAGTTGGCAGCCGCACGTGTTTGGTTTGGCTGGGTGACGGTGCTCTCGGCGGGGCAGGGGCAGGGAGCACACAGGAGGCTGCCTGCACAGTGCTGACTGCTAGCCAGGTGATTGTGTTACTGTCCTTTTCCCTTTGCTGCTCCTCTCACTCCACCGGGGGCGCTTTCTCCAGGGCGTGCTGGTTCTCTTTGCCTGTCTCAGTCTGGCCCATGCACCAGGAAGTCAGCAGTAGCCCTGGTCCCCCTCCCAGGGAAGGCAGAGACTGTCTGAACTGCAAGGAGCGGATCCTAAACCATAAGCGCCTGTGGGCCCAGTGCAATGGGGCCCCCCCTTTCTAACTGGGCTCTCAAGTGGTTACCATGGTGTGACTAAATAACAATGCAGGGACCCCGGGACTAGTGAAATAAGGGGCTTCACACACCCCCATAAGGCCCTGAAGGAAAGCCAGCAGGGCCATGCTTTGCACTGGTGCACGGCCGTGCTCGGGACTATGTACAAAGGTAGCTCAGCATTAGCTGGCACCAGAACGGTGAGCAAGCCTGCGTCGTGAGGCCTGTTTTCCACAGCCAATGGTAAGGATGGGCAGCCTCACTGGGCAGAGCTGGGGAGGGGGGGCCTGCCTGCAGCCCCTGCCATGATCCTGGTTTGCTTTCAGTTAGTGTGGGGTGGTGGTGGGGAGGGGAACAGGGATGCTGTAGCCATGGGCATGGGGGGAGAAGGGGACAGCAGCCTCTGTGTGTATCCCCACCTGCCTAACCTCAAGGGGGTTTCTTCTGCTGGGGGCTGGCGAGACTATTCTGTGGGCGGGCGGGGCGGCAGGAGAGTGTGGAAGCAGTGGTGTTGCCAACCATAGTGATTTTGGGGCTACTTTTTTTGCACACAATTGCTGAAAACTGGAGGTTTGAGGTGGACAGCCCCAGGGGAGCAGCCTGCTTTGTCTCTCTCTGGTTTTGGTCACCATGTGTGATTGTTGTGGAGTCTGACTGGAAGTATTGTTACACTGCACCCTTCCAGCAAGAGTATTTGCTGGTTTTGATCTAAGTTCTCTGGGTGTATGCTGTGAACAGAACAAGAATCAGCAATGGCAGGTAAATCAAGGGGTCTGACCCAGTGGGCCTGCTGGCATAGATCAGCACAGCCCCATTGACCCTCGCCCAGTAATTTCATTTTAAACCAACAGGCTGCAAATAACTACCATGTAGATCATCCTCTCCACTCAGCAGTCTGCTGGACAAGCACAGCCAGCTCCTGAGCTTAACACCATCCTTCAGTCCGTTCCAGACATGGTGCTGACCCAGCAGCAGCGGCCCCGGCAGCCGTGTGTGCTTTGTCTCACAGGGATGCCCTGGCTCAAGACACGGTTTACCAGCCCAAGGTATCATGTGAAGCCCTGGCCAGCCTTCGGTCTGCGGCCGGGTGAGAGAGCAGGGCTGAGTGTGCTGTTTGCCTTTGTTAAATTGAATTTGCTGAGGGAGATTGGGGGTGCTGGGGGCCTCCAGACAAGCAGCCTTTGAGCAGGCTGCACGCCAGTTCCCTTTTGTGGTTTGGGGTTTTTTTGGATGATACAATTTGTTATTCCAAGAACTACCCAGCAAACGGACCTGGTTAAACAAATCCCTGAAAGTTACTGGGGCTGGAGCTCACCGTGCCTTTGTGCACTCATTGGCTCCAATCACCTCAGCCCCCAGATTAGCATTGTAATTGAGCTCGGGGGAGGGGGGCGCAGCACTGGCTCCCCTCAACCCACCCACCCACCCACTGCAGGGGCAACTGGCTGGTGTCTGCACTGACAGGACATCGTCTGGGTTTAGTCTGAGTTGGGAAAGGCAGTGTAACGGGGAGAAAGTGCAGGGTTTGATTAATTCTCAGGCACACCCCAGTCCCAGGCAAGATGCTGAAAATAGCCCAATGGCTACACCACGAGTTGGAGCAAGGAGAATTCTCCCAGCGTATCCTGCCTGCAGCAGAGAGAGGGAGAGCCCTTTCCTGCAGCTGCAGGCCCGCTCTGGAGATTGGCCCGGCCCTGGAACAACCCCCGCATCCCAACACCACCCTGAACTTTGCAGGGTGCGTCAGACTCTGAGGCTGGATTTGGGTTATGAAATGGCCTCTATTGTCACCCTGAGTGGGACCAAAACCCCGGTCTGAACTGCAGGGTGTTCGGAGGCCTGGATCTGGAGCTCAGTTCTGCAGCAGGCTCAGTCTAGGTGCTGAAGAAGGACGTGGCAGATGATCCTCTCCCCTAGCTCTGCTTCCACAGTCCAAGCCCCACAGTCTTCAATGTATTTGTCCTCCCAATCCCCACTGAAGCAGGGAAGTGCTGTTAATAACAATACTGAGGCTGACCTTTGTAAAGCGTTCTGAGATCTCCTGATGGCAAGCGCTCTAGGGCTTGTGATCATCCCCCTTACAGATGAGGAGGCGCAGAGACCGGTTGGCCCAAGGAAGAGAAGAACTAGGTGGAGGTATCACTCTTCATCCCTCTTTGCAAAGCAGGTCAGTATCCTCATCTCTGCTTTACAGATGGGGAAACTGAGGCATGGAGAAGGGCCTGCCCATGGTCACCCAGCAGGTCGGTGAATAGAAACCCGGTCTCCTGAGTCCCTGTCCTGGACACTGGACCCCACTACTTCGTTAGTGGGTGGGCGGCTACATCTACACAACGAACTAGGGGCATGATTCCCCTGCTCATGGACACCTGCTCAGTCTCCTGGAGCTAGCATGAGTATAAAATAGCCGTGCAGCCACGGTAGCCTGGGTAGGGGCAGCAGAGATGCAGCTGAGCCAGGCCGAGTACAAACCAGCTTGGGGTGGGGGTGTGAGTGAGAGACTGACATACCGTAGAGCGAGTGTAGCTTGTTCTGTCTGTAGCGTGTCTGTAATTGTCCCAGGCAGAGTGCTGCCAACGTAACTTCGCTGCCTCGTGCCTGGGTGCAATATCTGAATATATTGGCTTTGTTGTTGGAGTGCTATTGTGCTCTGGGTGGGACGCTGCCAGGATCCTGCTCCTGCCCCCAAAGAGCTTCCCATCCTAACGGAATTCAGATAAGAAAAGCTTCACCCCCATCTGCCTTGAGCTGCTCTGCGGAGGGCTCAGAGGCTGCGCCGCTTTCCCTGGGACCGTGGAAATCAGCCAGAAGACTCCCATTAACATCATGTGGGCTGGGGCAGGCATCCCTGGAGCGCTGCTCCTGGTCCTGCTCTATGTGCATGGTTTTTGGGTGCTCGGTTCCTTCCTGAGGATTATGGGATAGCGGCCCAGGTTTTTCCACAATACACCGGTACCAACACCACATGGGTGCACAAACGCAGCTGCTCCTTTCTGTGTATGGACACAGCTTGGTCGTGTTCCTTGCAACTGGCTCTCAGAACCTGTTTGCAAAAGCATGGCTGTCTCTGTTGCATAGACAGGCCTTAGCTGGGTTTGAGCCCAGGGCTCCAGAGTCTACTGGCACACCTTAGACCTGCTCTGCCTTACCTCCCACCTTGCAGGGATGCTGCCTACTCTGCTTTTATTGGCTTGCTTGGGGTTTTTCCTGCCTGTCGTAGCTGGGCAAGAGCCAGTGAGTTTAAAAATAAAAGCCAGCGGCTGGGCTGGGAGGTCGAGAGAAGCGTCGGACATTTCTCCCGGTGGTGCTAAATGTTCCAGAAACAGCCTAGTCTCCCAGCCAACGCTCCGATCTCCAAAATGTTTGTAGCAGCCGCCTCAGTGCTGGGTGTGGAAGGAGGGGTTGCCCTACGGTTTCAAATCCCTCCCCCGTTGCTGCTACCCAGCATGTGCATCCAGTGCTGGGGAGGATGGAGCAAAGGCATTGATTGGCCTGTGCCCGTGACCAGCCATGGGGGCCTCCGCAGAAAGCTGTGTGCATAGTGCTGTCACCCGGGAGGTGTAGGGGTGGAGGGAAGGGGGCCTTGAAACTCTTCTCTTCCAAGAGGTGGAGAAGAGACTGTGAGAGCTGCTTGAGGCACTGGATGAGTTGGGGGTGTCTAAAGGCACCCCCTTCCAAGGAACAACACCATGACTTGGGGAGCAGATCCATTGCCGGGGAAGCCCTGGAACTAGAAGACACCCATGCACCAGGAACCCATCCCAAGAGCTGTCCAGCCAGAAGACAGCTTATGCCAAGATCCCACCACGTGGAGCAATAACACATCCAGCTAGGATGATGGCTCACTCCGGGAAGCCATCCTCTGTGTGGACTACAAAAAGGGCCTAGCTACCTCGAGGCCACGTTCTCAACAGACGGGAGGAAGGAACGCCATGGGGAACGACGCCTGCAGGAGAAAGGGGAGGTGGACATCGGGCCCGGGGCCAAGATTTTTCAAAGGCACTTGTCGAAGTAGCTGCCCAAGTTCCTCTGAGTTTCAGTAAAAGAGCTCCGTGCTCTGCCCTTCGAAATCCTCCAGCTTCCCAGAGCAGCGTCCCACCCCAGCTGCAATGCACGCCGAGGGGCCGAAAAGAGAGCCAGCTCGGGCTCTCCAGAAAAAAAATTAACACTGGATTCCTGCCTAGAGGGGAGAGACCTTCTAATCTCCAGTGTGTGTGAATGAAACCCAGTGCCCCTGCAGCAGTGCCAGGAGTTGAGCTATCTGCTGCAGAGGAAAGTGCAAAGCAAAGGCCCTATCCAGAGAGCGGCGCTTGGAGGAAAGAATTCCTTTTTTTATCTTTATAAACCACCTCCCCATGCTCCCAGAGCTCACTGGCAGGACATCTTACTTTCACCGCAGCTCTGGCCCAGCTCATTAAAGGGGGATGGGCTAGTACCATTGCTCAATGTTCAGCTTCTTTTCAGCCAAGCAGCTGCCAGGAAGCCATGGGTTCAATCCCCGGTGGAGCCATTAGCTTTCCTCATAGGCTCACAATCTCCAGACGGAGGCCAAGAAACAAAAGTGGGGTGAAGTCAATGGTTCACTCTTGTTGCTAAAAGGAGAGTCGGTACAAAGGGGGCTAGGAATTGGGGGCGGGGGGCAATAAGAAGTGAGCTCAGAGAAGAATTAAAGTGTGAGGATTTTAAAAATATCCTTCCCTCTTCAGAAAAAAGATGGCTCCATACTAGTTTGTTACTGTAAGGAGCATCCGGAATCTAGGCTCTTCACATCCAGATTGTGAAGGTCAATGTTGTGCTAGGTTGACCGCACTGGAGAGTGCATCACAAAGGTACAATTGGGCTGTGAAACTCACTGCCACCAAATGGCACCAAGGGCAGGACTCCGAACAAAGGTTGGAACATTTTGGTGGTGAACAAAGTTCCCATTTGTTATAGCAAAACTCTTAGTAAATAACTTTTAGAAGGGAGCTAAATCCTCAGGGCACAAGCTAACGGCTACCGACCTGGGGTCAGGAGGAAACTTCCCTGAGGAGCAGGTTCTCCCGAAACTGCAGGGTTCTTGCACCTTGCTCTGAAGCAGCTGGTGATGGCCTCTGCTGAAGACAAGAAGACTGGGCGAGATGGATCCTGCCCTGATTCAATAGGGAATTCCTACATGATCCTCTTTTTACTCTGTTGGCTACAGCACATAGCCATGGACTGATGCCTCTGATGCAGCCACTCTCCCAGCAGACTTAGGTGGGATTTGAACCAGGAACCTGGAGGTGAAGGAATCCCTAGCTAAAACCCCACAGCTCTTCAGCGTTCAATGGCCAAGCCCCTGCCTCCTTCAGCATCCTGTAACTGAGGGCTTGGAAAGAGCAAGGGGTACAGGGTTTGGAGGGGTTTGGCCTGAGCCATCTGGTCAAAAGCCCAGGGATCCTGCAGTGCTACTCACCTGCTGGGAACAGGGTAGAGACCTGCTTTGAGCTGCTGGTATGGGCGACAGGGTGCGCTTCATCCTAGCTAGATGGCAACCAGGCAGTTGAGAATGGACTGAGCAGCTCAGGTGCAGAATCCCTCCCATTTGCCTGTGCGGTAGCTGGGCTCTCCTGTAGGCTCTAGGGCCAAAGTCTTCTCCATGGAGCAGGGGAGAAATCACAACAGGGACCTGGCCCCATCTCCTGCCATCATCTGCAGGGCAAAGAGCCTGGACGTTGGTATAGATGGTCAGTGAGCAGAGCCAGGCTGGGGGCATCCCCTGAGGACATGGGCCTTGAAAAACTGGCATTGGGAATGGAAAGGCTCAGACAGCGGGAGGGGCCGGTTGCATGTCATGCCAACAAAAGAAGCTCACTAATAAGAGAGACTGTGCTGGAGCCAAGAGCGGCGAGCGTAGGGGGATAATAAGTCATTCCAGAATCTCCCTGTATCCAGACCCTTCAACTTAAGGGCTTGACATTAACTGCTTGACAAATTTGCTCTAATAACCAGGCTCATAAATTGTGGGAACGAGTGATGCTGCACTTGGTGCTGTTTTGTGGGCAAGAGCTTCATGCTGAGAAACAGACGCCTCTCGCGTTTCCTTAGGAGGGGCGGCAAAGGGCAGAGTGGGAGGAAAGAGATTGGTACTGAGCGTGCACAAAGCCCAGTGCTATGTGCTGAGAGGCCTGGGGGGAGAGGCGGGTAGCAGCTTAGTCACGAGCTTGCAGGCCTGAGCCCCTGGTGTCACGCAAACTAGGTCCCTCCTCTAACCTGACCCCATCCTCCAGGCCCACTCAGCCTGCAATGCTCGGACAGTTCATTATGGACTTGGAAATCCCAAGAGGGCATCGTCCAAGCTGCTCAGTGAATGCCAGTGGTGATGAGTTGATGTGGCCTCGCACCTTCCAGCAGACGCCCTGGTTCTCAGGTGTTTAGACCCCACTCATGAAATTCTCCTCAGGCCTGAAATCCAACCTGCTGAGTCTCCGTTTTGTCTGTGTGGGAGAGGTTTGGAGGAGTCAGTTGTGCTCTTGCCATTCGTTGTGTTTTGTTCTTTGGAACCGATTCAAAACCTGCCCTTTAAAGAGGAAAGGGAGGGAGGCCGGTCAGAAATTTAAGCCTGTTGTTGGACCTAAGGAGACTGGCTGGGATTGAGGAGCCCAGCATTGGATTAGCAGGTGGACTGCGGGTCAGGCTTGAGGGCATTGACAGAACTGTATTCACGGAGTTTAACACCTGCGCTGCATGAACTTTCCCATCAGTGATCTTGCTGACTGTCTCTGAATATTGTCAGGAGCAGCCGAAGGGAATTCACGGTTTCAGTGGAGCAGCGGTGGAGGGACACGGTTATGAGGTATTCACCCAAATCTAGTAACTCTCCCCTTTGATCTGCTGCCCACGTCACTATGGGTGATGGATAGTCTTTTGCTATGGGACTGTGCTGTTCCAAGCATGATGGAGCCCTGATCTTGGCCTCAGAGGGTCCATATTGCCACATTGGAGCCAGACGTCCTGTGGAGGAGATGGCTTGAGAGGCTGCAGGGTGCTTATTGCCAGGAGACTGAGGATGCCCCCCTGCTGACGAATGATAAATGTGGGGTTGGATCCTGGACCTTCCCTTCTGTCTGCCAGACTTTTGTGCTGTCTCTAGCTTGCCAGCTTGGATGCCACTTGAAATAAGTTAATGGGACTTTTTTGGGGGGGGGAGAGGGGCGCAATAGCTGCATGGGCTCATCTGACTTTTTTCTTAACCAGGCCAAAAACAAACCCAGCCAAATTCCAGTGAGGGTTGGCATTTTCCTGTGCCTGGCCTTCTGCATCGTAGCATTTCACGTGCTTGCTGTAAAGGAGGTGGGAGAAGCTTGTGGTCTGCAAAGAGAGATCTCTCCACAATGGGCTCTGGGGCTCAAAGGATGATGTGGTTAATGTGCTTGCCACACAAGGGTTTTTAATGCAAAGCAATCTCCCTCCCTTGCTTTAATTGCTCATCCTTTCTGATCCATCAAAGGGGATGGATTAGTCTTCAGGTTTGGAAGGCCAAGGCCTGCTGGGATCTAACCCTGACATGCCCAGTCCAGCCCTCTTTGGTGAGTTCCCTGCAGTTTGCTGAAATTATCGGGCAGGACTCTATTATTCATTTGTGTTACAATACTGGGATCAGGGCTCAGTGTGCAAAACCTTGTACACACACACGAGAGACAGTCCCTACCCCAGAGAGCTCAGTCTAAATAGGAAGTATTGTTTTCCCCATTTTACAGATGGGGAGATGAAAGTTCACACAAGGAGGCTATAGGAGACCTGGGGATAGATCCTTGATCTTTTCCATTGCAGGTCAGTGCCTTAAACACAAGATCACCTGCTTTAAAGCTGGGTCCTGTCTGCCTTGTACAGACAGTATAGGTGGCTTTGAAAATCTGGCCCTCACTTTTATGCCAGTGCCTGGAATCAAGGGTGGGAACAATTGTTGGAATGTCTGCCTCTCTGATCGGCAAGCATAAGAAACCTTTGCAACTGCAAAGCAGATAGGCATCCAAATATTAAACATTTGCTGGCACAGAATTGGACATGCACAATGAAAGCGCATTATGGAAAGTTTGCCCACTATCATTGGTCAGTTTTCCCTTTTCCTCTGTCATGTGTACAAATGGTCTGCTGTGTTCTATCCTAGAGGTGGTTGCATTTCAGCGATACCATATATTTCTCTGTCTATATCTATAGTTTATTCAGGATTAAAAGCAGTATATTAATAAAACATCCTGCCTTGTCACATTCATTACTAAAACTGCACTCGACAAGACTTTTTTTTGGTAGTATCTTTTTAATGTTTATTCCTCTAGAAAAATAGGATGAATTGATTGAATTTTTTCCCTCATCCCCCCACTGCCACATATTAAGCCTCATAAATTTCAGTCAACGACAACAATGCAGCATCTGCAGCCATAGCAATGTGGTTTCAACCATGTGAGGCAAGAGCCAGTGGCTCCAAATATTTGCTGTTTCCTAGAACACAGAAGAGTGAATGTGTCGTGTCTGTCTCCGTGGCTGATTCTGCTTTCAATTACACTGGTGTAAATCAGGAGTAATGGTGGGGTCCCCATGGTGAAAAAACAGCCTGAGTAGGATCCGGATACTTGGGTGTCTCTGCTGCTCCTTATGTAAGTCCTGCCATGCCCATGGAGCAGCATTCCCAATATCAAATAAGTCATTTTCATACTTCCCCGTGAATTATTGCTTCCTCCCACCTGCGTGATTTTTCTCAAGTTTTAAAGATATTTTGGTTCTGCAACTTTGCCAGTTCCCATCAGCTCTTGAAATATATTTGTTTGTTGAGTTTTCTGGGCTGCTCACAAGAGGTTAATCATTCTGCTCTCTGGCCAGCGTTCCAGTAGGTTGCCTAATTCCACACGGAGTGATAGATGAACGAGCCCTTTGCTCCCTGGGCAGAGATTCCGAACAGCTCGGAGCCTGCCATAAGTGAAAAGAAAAGGACTTGTGGCACCTTAGAGACTAACCAATTTATTTGAGCATAAGCTTTCGTGAGCTACAGCTCACTGAATGCATCCAATGAAGTGAGCTGTAGCTCACGAAAACTTATGCTCAAATAAATTGGTTAGTCTCTAAGGTGCCACAAGTCCTCCTTTTGTTTTTGCGAATACAGACTAACACGGCTGCTACTCTGAAACCTGCCATAAGTGAGTACAGGCACCTTGCCCCATAAGACTTCTGAACCCCAGTAGTGGGGAAAGCACTGAGCCCACTCTGCTCCTGGTTCTGGGTCAGGATCTGAGCTGGATGGGCACTGAATTCCTCCACCAAGGTAATCCCTTCGAAATCAGAGAGCAGAACACCTGGCCACATCAGGCCCCGCAGCCCTTTGCAGTCAATGGAAAGGCTCCTCTCGCCTGGATTTTGGCTTGGGCCAACAGGGCGTTGAGCGCTGGCTGATGCCGCAAGCGCCAGTGCAGGGGTTTGGTTCCAAGTTTGCAATGAATTGCAGGCTCTGCTGATGTGGGGCAAGGTGCAGCGTGGTTCATCTGCCCTCCGGTCCTGACCTAGCAGCCTCTTACCCTGCTTATCCAGCCCTGTGTCCTTTCCCCCTGAGCATTTGTTTCAGACACCCTGTTTTAGAAGTGATCTGCGCCTTTTGTTTCATTAACCCTGACCCCAAGGGCTTAAGCAATGGGCTTCGATCTTTACAAATTGAATAAATTAAATAATTAACTGCTCTTCTCTGGCTGAAGTGGGGGATCCCACGCATACACCCTTCAAGCTGAGAAAGCTATTTACCCTTCACACACCCAACCCCTGGTCTATGAATGAGGACAAGGCTTTCTATAGCTCTTCAGCTTATGGCATCGGGCTGGGAGTCAGGATATCTCGGTTCAAATTTCAGCTCTGCCACTGACTCCCTGTGTGACCTTGGACAACTCCCCTCCCCTTGCTGTGCCTCCACTCCACAGCTGCAATGCAAAGAGGGATTTGTGAGGCTCAGATACCGGGAGGGTGTGAGAGTGCCTGCCTAGACAGGATTGTGAACCCTGCAGTGCTGAGCTTTGTATTACAGTCACGAGAGCCCCCTAGCTGAGATCAGGGCCTCTCTGCTCCAAGGAGCTTACCAGCATAACTAAACACAAGGAGATGAAATGACTTAGCCGGGTCATGCAGCCTTCTGGGGCAGAGTGTCGGGACAGAACCTGGGACTCCTGGGTCTGAGCCACCAGCCCTCATGGCCAGAGTGGGGAAGCATGATTGATTTCTGGACTATTTGTCCCGCTAGACATATTAACCCATATTAACAGGAGGGTTGTCATCACTTCAAACCGTTCCAGCTTCACTGACCCAAGGACGTCTCACCTCTCTCCCACCCCGTACCGGGGAACCACTCCATGTTCTTCACGCTAATTTCGTTTGGAGAAATCAATTTGTTTGGTGAAAATTTCTGGTTTTTTTTTTTTTGTTTGGTTTTTTTTAAACAAATGTTCTGGGTTGTGGTGTGGGTGGGTGTAGGTGTGTGTCTGTGGTTTTGTGTGTCTGTATTCTTCAAACTGAACCATGACAAAGGGGTGAAGGAAAAAGGGGAGTGGGGGAAAGAGCCAAAGGAAAAACAAAAAGGGTCAACAGTGAAAATTTGGTAAAAGTTGTTTTTAAAATTACAAATAAACCAAAAAAAGTTGCTTTCTGAAATGTGCAGGAAAAAATGAAACATTTTGCAAACCACATTCTTTGCTTTGACCAGCTCCAGGGGCTTAGCACAGGGGGCTCAGCTCACCACCATGCAGAGCAGCAGATGTCCCCATGACCAGTGTGAGTGTCCAAGCAGCCTTTTGTTTCCTAGATTAGTTTCCCTGTTACTTTATTATCAAAGGATTAATAATAGTGGAGATGCCCAGCCACTGCCAGATTGTTCCTACAGTAGATTGTTCAGCATCTTGGTTTATCTTGTTTTTAAGATTCCACTTTTGAAATGATCTAAGCATCTGCCATTTGTCCGATGTTCCTTCGTTCCGGTCGGATATCGGGTGGGGGCGCCATTCGGAAAAGTGAGGAAAGCACCCCCAGTTCCGCTCTGGGAGATAATGTTGCAAGCTGCAATGATGGCTACATTGTAACAAGCCATAGCTGCATGCTGGCCCGGCATCCCGCTGACCAGTTAACTTCCCATGTGGGCTCGTCCCTAGAGGGAGACCAACGCCATGGTCTCTCCTACTGGGCACAGCCTGTGATGATGTTGACCAACTTGTAAAGCGCTGACCAGTGTGTGGTCCCCTTCCCTTGCCTGGATGCAGCCTGTCTTATAAGAAATGTACCCATCTGCACATGTGTCCGTCTGTCCTCCCCCAAAAGGGTCACAGCACTGTGGCCCTGTCCTGCACAGAATGGCAGAGCGCGAAACCCACTCCCTTGGGTGCGATTATTGCCCTCTAGTCAGATGCATCATATGCCTTGTGGGCCAACTTGTAATCCGACGGCATCAAATAAAGCTCAGAGCAGCCACAGAATTTCAGCCCCTTCTTTCAGTACTTGGTGAAACCAAGAGTCCAACATGAGTTAACCAGAGAAGCTAGGTCCTGCTGCCTGGCCCCTTTCCAGGTGCTTCTACCTGACTCACCTGCTCCCTGCAGGGGTCTCTCCCAAGTGAGCTGCTTTGGGCCTAAGGACTAGACGGCCTGCAGGCTCTCACCTGAGCCCTGGCCTCAAACCCAGCACCAGGGAGCAGCTAATGGGACTCAGTCCAGCTCCTTTAAAGGGCCCTCCCATCCTGACATAAACCCTTTTAAAGTCAAGCAGTAGGGCCTGTGGCTGTGGGTCAGAGAACACTGGGCTGTATTCCCACTTCCTCCCAGGCACTCCATATGGCCGCAGCATGTGACACGCAGAGGAGTGGGGAACCCTGTGCAGCCGCTGTACTGTAACCTTTAGCAATGACTGGGGTGGTGCCAGCAGATGGATGATCCTGGGTAGGGGATGAGCAGTGGGAGGTGGGAGCCGACTGCAAATATCTGAGAGAGACGTTGCAAACCTTTCCCAAGGGCCATCAGCGTCCCTGCAATGTCTCCCCTCCCCACTCTAGATGTTTGTTCCTCTTTGCAGATTCATGTACTACCAGTAAGGCCTGCTGGGTGTCTCCGCCCCCCTTCCTCTCTGCAATGGCTGCCCCACCAGCTCGCAAGGGCAGGGTCAGCGAGGGGTGAATGAGGAGTGCAGGGCTGTGCCAAGCCAGGTGGCTTTTCAGCTCTGCCTTTAAAGCGCAGAAGCAAGCTTTGAGTTAAAGTTCATCCACATAAAACTATCCCCAAATGGGACCTCTTAAAACCCTTAATTCCTCTGGATTGTTACTAATTGTTGAGGGTGGGAGCAGGGAATGCAGTTGGCAAGGGATCCAAGTGAGACTTTAATTGCCTCTTTTGTGCCTCGCCAGAGACTTAATAGGAAAGAATGAGTTTGGGGGCTGAGTGCCCCACAGTATGAAACGCAGGCTCACCGTGTTGGGGATAGCATGCAAAGATTGCCTCTTGCAGCACATGCTAAGGACAAAACAGAACTCTTATTTGGTGGCTGACATGGGGCAGGCTAGGCAGATACCTAGCCCAGACCATCTGGCTTTGAACAGGGCACTGAGCAGTCCAGTCCTTGCTGGAATTTGGAAGGAGATTCTTCAGGCTTTGTCATTCCAGCAGCTGCAGCGGTAGGGATATTAGAAAGACAGCTCATGGATATCATGTCAGAAAATCCTCACAGGTAGATGCCTGGCTCTGTTGCTAGCTTTGGTGCAACTGCACTTTCAGCTGTAACTTCCCCCGGCTTCTCCGGGGTTACACTGGGGTGAATTTGACCTGAAGACTGCAAACAGGAAGGCGGTGTTAACAGCGGATGGAAAGAGCTGCGGAGAGGAAGCCATTTGTAGTGCACAAGAGGTTGCATTGCTCCTATAAATGTTCAGGAACTCTGCAATGGATCTACCTCTAGCTTACGCACAAGCTGCCCTTTTTACATATAGACAGCAAGAGAGCACTCTTGTAATCGGCAGCGAGAGGATGGATCAAGGGACAAAGCACCACGTCCACCACTGGCATTAGAAAGTGCAGGAAGACTGAGCCCTGGCTGGAGGCATCCCTGTGAATTTGGCAGGTGGATCAGATGGGCCAGGCTTTGACTTCCAGCTTAAGGAGTGGAGCCATGCCTGAGCAGTGCATGGTAGTGACGTGCCTTTTTTCTCTCTCCTTTCTCAAAAGGCTTTGTGATAAATAGGACTGAAGGCAAAACAGCTGCATAAAACCAGATGCTCCCAAATCTATTCCTGTTCCAGCCACTGCTGTCACTGGAAGAATATCCCAGCTCTCCCGTACATGTGCAAGATGCTGTTTCTAGTCTTTCATAGGAACTACACGGGTACGTCTACACTGCGTAAAAATCCCGTGGCATTGAGACTCAGAGCCTGGGTCAATTGACTGGGGATCCTGGGGCTCGAGCTGCAGGGCTGAAACTAGCAGTGTAGATGCTCGGGCGGGAGCCCGGGTTTGGAGACCACCCCCTTTTTGAGGGCTCAGAGTCCAGGCTCCGGCTGGAGCCTGAATGTCTACGCTAGAATTGTATAGCCCCGCAAGCCCAAGCCACGTGTTTTAGTGCAGTGTAGATGTACAACTCCTGTTTGGGGACAACGCTGGTTCTTTGAAATGGTGAATAGTCACAGAAAGGAATCCACACCTGCTGTTTCCAAGCTTTACCGTTGCTGGGTTATTTAGATTTCTGGGCTCGGTGCAGCAGGTGAGGGGCTGGGAGGCTTTTGGATCTGCTATTTGTTTGAACTGAAGTCCAGTGCGTTGGAAACTCTGATCTGCCGTCAGTCCCTGGGAAAAGCCTGGTTTGAGCCAGGCCTTACTTCCCCCAGTGTGGCAGGGCTGCTTCTGCCTGTGGCATCATTCGCAAAATCATCTGTCCCTGGCTAACTCAGTGAGATGGCTGGGAGCAGAGGCTGCTCTCAGGCGCTCTGAGCAGGAAGGGCCGGCTTCAGAGATGACAGAACTGCTGGCCTTGGCATAAAAACCCCGTTTCCATTTACCAAAAAACAATATGTATCTGTCCCTGGCAGATGTCTCTTGCCATGTAGGTGGCTGCTCCCGAAGGCTATGGTCACTTCTACGCTGCTTGTGTTAGGCTTAGCCCCAGCAAGGAGACGATGTAATTTCAGACCCAAATAGGACAGACTTTAAAGGGTCCATGTACCTTATACCTAAGTCAAATGAGGGTGACATAGCAAGTGTGTGCCGAGGCATCTTGCTAGCCGAAGGCACCCCAGGCTGGACTCATCTCTGGAGTAAATGGTGACAGCGGTGGAGTTACACCAGGGGTGAACCTGGCCTACTCGGCGTGCTTTGAGCCGTTGCAGTGGCATGCCTGTACCAAAGTGCTCCTGTACTGTAGAGACTTATGGTGGGAGTCACCAAATGGGGCTGTTAGAGTCTTACAGATCTTTCTCTTAGTGTTCTGGGGAGCGGCGGCTTTGAAGAAATGCCAGGGTGCTGTGCGTTTGGTGAGGCACAGTCTGTTGGGGCGGAGCTGCAGCAAGCATCAGCTGGCGAGATTCTCTTTGCTGTGGCTCGCGAACTAGCCAAGCTGGAGAGCAGAGTTGCTTGCTGGGGGCCCAGCACAGGTTTTAGGCCTGACATTTCTGAACACCGGGATTGTCTGAGCGCCAGTCGTGACCACCTCCGTCCCAAGACTGGTGTCTGTGGCACAAACAAGCTCCGCTAAGAAAATACCCTGGCTCCGCATCACTGATTCCTCTGCCAGTGGGAAGCCAACTTGCGGGGCTGCAAACGCTGCTTGGCAGAGGGGAACCATAGTAAGGACAATCCAACAAAACGAGAAGAAACCAGTCTCAGCCTTGTCAGTGAAGAGCTGGCCCTGGGCTCTGACATCCACAGAAAACCATGCAGCTCCTGAAAATCTCTGGTCCTGTAAGGATCCAGCGCACGTCAAAACCCACACTCCTTTCATCCCCGTAAGCTACACAAGTTCCAGGTCTGTTTTTCCCCCAGCATGCCGTGAGGCATGTGAAACCGGTTCTATTTTGCTGCTCTGCAGACTCCTCTGGCAGAAGCCCCATCAGGCAGCACGTGAGCAGCCATGTAATGTGGTCTCTCGGGGCACAGAGCGCTGATCCACTCAGTAAGGAATTCTTACGATGTCTGTCATGGAGGCTAGGTTTCCGTGAGATAGGATCTCAACGGGGGGAAGAAAAGCAACCAAGAGATGTTATGGTTTTGGTTCAACTCTTACATTTCAGTGCTGTGATCCAGCTAGTCATGGGAAAAGCGAGGGCTTTGGGAATCTGGAACCCTTTAAGAAAGATTGAAACTAGATATTTGATTGCAGGGGAAAATAGGAGCATGATAATAAGATTGCGGCTTTGAATAGCTAGAGATTAGCATTACTGGGAGGGGGGTTAAGCTGTTTGCTCATGACAAATGCACAAGATACATGTGTTGGGGGATGGGGGGGGTGTCTGCACGGTGCATGACATCAGCCATGCACACAGCAACTCGTGTGGTGGCAGAGCTGGGAACTACAGCTCATGGGGCAGACCAAGAGCCCAGGTCTGCGGCCCTTAACCACGCCCAGAAGTATTTAACTCATTTAATGTCCTTCCTTTAATGTCCTTCATTTAATGCCTCACTTCCCCACCTGTAAGGGCTCTTGTCCTGTGTGTAACGTGTACATTTGCCCCCAGGGACCCCACGTAGCCTGCAGGTCCCCTCATTGACCCAAGCAGCCTGGCTGTGCTGGACGTCCGCTGTCAGGCTGAGGCCAGCCTCGCGCCACATTGGGTAGCTCCACGTGCTCCTCCGCAGGATGCTCCTTTGCCCGGCTCCGCTGAAGCTGTTTCATTGGGCTCGATTCTGCTCCTGTCGACATCTCCCATTGAGCCTGACAGCAGCTGGACCCAGCTCCCTAGAACAGCACTTTCCTGGAGGAAGTTGGATGATACCTACAGCTACCACTTGAGCTCTTGGTTCCCCCCCAGCAGACAGCTCTTAAGGGGGAAAGAGGTTGTGGGCTGCAATGCTGCGCAGGCTTCTCGCTGGAGCCCAGGAAATGAGCAGGGCATGCATCGGGGTGAGTCACCGGCACAGGAAATGAATGCAGGTGACATCCTGGCAAAAACAAATGTGTCCTTTGGATTTAGATAGAAAGTTTTTTTTTGTTTATCTGCTTATAACCGAGGGTTTTTCTGTGAGCAGATTTGTGAGCAGCTTTACTCCTACCAAGTGGCATTGGGCAGGGAGGATCGTGAGTGATGTTAACCTGCATTCCCAGCTTTCGTTGCCTGGCAAAGCTTGCTTTTCCTCTAGAAACAGAGAGAGGATGAGCCTGATTTCCCCACTCACTCACCCCAGTACAAATCAGGAGTCCATGGAGCTGTGCTGGTGGAAATAGGAGAGTCAGGCCCAAATACTTGGAAATGTAGTAACTAATTTTATACACTGCTGACCTGAGCCTGCTGTCTGACTGCAAAGTCTGGTGCTAGCCTTGGCTGTATTTTGACTAGCATTGCAGAGAAACAATGATCTGCAGCATTAGGGAAACTGATTCTGCAACGAGTCATTTGGTGCACAACTGGCTCCAAGTGGGTTATTGCAAGCAAATTACCATGTAGGTATATTACCTCCCTTTGCCTGCCCATCAAACAGGGTAACAACCACCATTGTAAACGGCTTTGAGCTCTATGGATGGAAATTATCATAGACGTAGTAACATAGAATATCAGGGTTGGAAGGGACCTCATGAGGTCATCTAGTCCAACCCCCTGCTCAAAGCAGGACCAATCCCCAATTTTTGCCCCAGATCCCTAAATGGCCCCCTCAAGGATTGAACTCACAACCCTGGGTTTAGCAGGCCAAGTAGAGCTAGGTGGTATTATTAATTACTATCCTATAAAGAATAATTGAGAGTTCGTTAATTGTATCTTGATAGACCTTCCTGCTCAGCTGGTCTTAACACAGTAATTTCAATCACACTTTGAATTCAGTATTTCGTGTGGGTTAAGCATGTTTCCCCACTGCCCCTACCTTGATGTCTGGCAGATTTCCCAATAATAAATCAAAATTCCTACTCCCTGCATGCTGGCTTGGGGGCAAAGGTCTCCTGTGTGAAGCTAACAGATCAAATGCACTGGTAATGGGAGGGGAACATTTTTATGGAATCCAGTTGTTCCACTTTCTATTGAAAGCATTTTCTTTGCTGCTGGTACCACTGTGTTCTTGTCCTGGGCACTAGGACAGCAGCAAGCCAATGAGCTTTGATAGGAAATGCGGTTTTTATTAATGGTTTAGTTTTATGGGCTCCTCTGAGCTTAAACTCAGAAATCCCATGGAGGATCCTGTGGGAAATTGGCTGGGAGGCTGGAAATCTCTTGGAATTTAGGATCACTGCTCTTCTAATAACTTGTTAGCAGTAACACACCTGTGAATGGCAATGCCCCAGTATTCTCTCCTGTCTAAATAGTTCAAAGTCTCTCAGTGTCTCTATGCAAATAATACCAAGGCAACAAACAGGCTTGGCTGCTTTCTCTTGGTTAGCGCTCCGTCTTAACAGGCTTAAAGAATTCTGTTACTTCCAAGGGACAGTGTCCCACAAGGGAGTGGAAATGAATGAACAATGGCAGTGGGACCTGACCTGGTTCACAAGCTCTTGCTGATACATAAATGCATTGGCTTGCAGGCATGGTATTTGTTTTCCAAGGTGCAAGGTTGATCCTTATTCTCTTGCAATGACTGTAGGTCTGGTAAGCTGAGAATAAGATCTAGAGTGAATCCTATCTTTTGGCATGTGACTGCAATAGCCTCGCCATTGTTCAGCTTACCATTATGGACTGCTGCAGCTTGATTGGCTTGTAGATCTTTCAACGTGCCCCCCATATTTAGGTCTTCGCAGAAGGAGAGAGAGAGAGAGAGAGACCCCTAGAAAA
Organism: Natator depressus; assembly: GCF_965152275.1. NCBI lineage: Eukaryota > Metazoa > Chordata > Testudines > Cheloniidae > Natator > Natator depressus. The sequence goes on from NC_134252.1 coordinate 3,027,028, forward strand.
GGGGACACACACAAATTATTCACACCAGAAACTTAAAATGCTCCAGGATTCCTTCCTTTAATGTACATAACTCTCTCTAACTTCAGCATTGTGATTCTTTATTACTGTTCTAAATAGCTTTCAGCAGTGAAACATGAAAGGACATCAGATTTGCATGGACCATAGCTAACCTTGAGCCTAAAATGAATAATGTCGCTTGAAATGAGGGACATTGGAGAGGTATGGCAGTTCGGACGCTGGTGCCATAGGACCTGGTGGTCCAGTGGAGAGGGCTGCAAACTGGGAAGAAGGAGAGGTGGATTATTGTACTAGCTCTGCCACTGTTCTCTGGGCAAATAACCTCGCCCCTTGTTCCAGTTTTGTGGGACATTGGGGCCCGGTTTGCTAAAAAGGCTAATGAACCTTCATTTACACCACACTGTAAATGACTGATCTGGATGACCTCCCGTCTGTGCTGCAATGCTCATTACTCA